>NC_073397.1:36663433-36970100 GCF_028641065.1 Leucoraja erinaceus
GCTTTGCAGAAAGTAACAGTAAAGGAAAAATAACTGGGAAATATTCAAAGTTATGGGAGCATGCCATAACTTGCTGAAGTAATATAAGAGCACAAGAAAATAGTACAGGAGCAGGCTAGCTCGCCCCTTCAGTGAATCCCATTCTTCAGTATAGTCATAGCTGATCTACTTCATGCCTCAATTCCTACTCTGTTATAGATCCCCATAATCCACAATTACACAATCTTTCAAAAAATGTATCCACCCTCTTTTTAATACTTCTAATGACCGAACTTCTATAACTCTCTGCCGCAGGAAAAAAGTCTTTGATTCTAAATTTTAAATGCCCAGCCCGTAATCTTGAAACATTTGAGACTCACAACATCTACCCTGTCATACCTCTTATTGGATCTAGCATTTTACAATTAGATCATCTCTCATTCTTCTAAATTCCAAAGAGGACAGGCCAAGTCTGTTTATCTTCTCTTGAAGGAACAATCGGTAAAAGGCAGCATAGCTTGGTCAATGGTAGATTTTGTTTAACCAATCTGATTGAATTTTCCTGAGGAAGTAACAAACTGTGTTGACTTGGGCAGGGGAATAGATGTGGTTTACATGGCTTCAGTAACATCTTCTAGAACGACCCACACATAGGAATGATCCAAAAGATGCAGGCCCTTGGAATCCAGGGCAAGTTGGCAAATTGGATCAAAATTTGCTTTGCAATAGGAGGCAAAGTGTGTCGGTAGAGGAGTGCTGGGAATCTTGCAACAAATACTTTTCTTGCCACCTATGCCTGTGATATGAACTCAGTCTAGGAGGAGGAGCCATCTTGGGGAACGGTTGCTAACCAGCAGCCGTCCATTTAAATCACTTTTTTTGAAGTTTTTAGTAAGTCCTGTGCTTTGTCCGTTCGAGAAATGGTTTTTTTAATATGGGGGGTAGGGGGTAATTATACTTCTAGGTCCCTACCTGGTCGCTGAGGCAGCTTTTTCTCCGGGCTGCCCTGCTGTCCCGTCCTCGTGGGCCTACCAGCGGGCGTGGAGCGCCGTTTCAAGCGGGGACCGCCCAGCACCTCAGCTTCGTTGGCGGCACAGCGCTGAAGCGCTATCGCGGAGCGGAGTGGGCGATGCCTTGCCTGGGTCGCCACGCTGGATCGACGCGCTGGAGCTCCGGTGAGCTGCGGAGCGGGCGGCGCCGACTAACATCAGGAGCCTGGGAGCTCCAACCCGGCACGGCCTTGTCGGCTTCGGAAGCCGCGGTCCCCAGCTAGGAAGCGGCCGTTCCAGGTGGCCCAGCCGCTGAGAGGACTCTCCTGACGCCGGGGCAACAGCACCCGGCGAGAACGGCCAGGAACATTGGGCCTCCGTAGAGGCAATAGCGGTGGCCTCAATAGCCCTGACTTTGGGTGAACTGGGGATGGGGACTGGACATTGTGCCTTCCCCCACAGTGGTAACCACTGTGGGGGGATGATTTTTTTCCTGTGTGTAAGTTAATATGTTAGTCTGTGTCCAAGATGGCTGTCGGAAGGGAGAGTGGACGCTGGCGCGCATTAGCTGCCGCTGCTCTCTCTTTCACATTGTGTTTTTTTTAATTTTGTGTCTTTGGAGCAATTTCTGTCTTTAATTTGTGTATTGGTGATGTCCTTATTTATTTTACTCCGACTATATGTTTTTTCTCTTAGATAGATAGATATGCCATTTATTGTCACTATACATGTACAGTGAAACTGAAAGCTGCTCGTACTCAGTGCATACATACAATTTTACACAAAAAACAAGAAACGCCCGAAGATGGGGGGGGGGAAACAAATTCTACGTATTATCATTATATACAGATGGAAGTCCGTTCTCTCTAGTCAGTGATGTGGATTTGAATTCGCCAGCAGCTATTCCTGAGTCTGTTTGTCCTGGATTTGATGCACCTATAGCTTCTGTTAATTTTCTGTAAGGTGTCCTTTTTGAAATAAAATCTTATCTATTGGTATTAGCGCCACCTCATTTCATCATTTGTGTTTTTTATTTCCTCTAATCATTTAACATTTGTGTTCATTTCCCTCTTCTAACTCATGAGACAGATGACACATGCAATTTATGTTCCTTTTTCATATTTTCACTCATTTATCAGTGCTCATGTAATAGTTTGTGGGCTCCCTATTAACCCATGGACCAGAAACTCATCAATCTATGTACACAGCAATGCTGGTCTCACCTATTCATATTCTTATTCAGACATTTTTTTTCATTCTGGGCATCTCTCCACACCTTCCCTGCAACTTAAAACTAAGTTGATTTCTCTCTTGTGTAGGAAGGAAATGCAGATGCTGGGTTATACCAAAAATAAAAACAAAGTGTTGGAATAACTCAGCGGTCAGGCTGCATCTCTGTAGAAAAGGAAGAGGTGATGCTGTGGGTCGGAATCCGTCCCTCGTTAGATTTTCAACCTAATTCTGCTTTTCTTCTAAAGTACTGGAGCAGCTGGTAGTGCTGCAGCCTCACAGTGCCAGAGACCCCGGTTCAATCCTGACCTCGGGTACTGTCTGTGTGGAGCTTGCATGTTCTCCATGACCATGTGTGAGTTTGTGTATGCACGCACAGAACTTTCTTTCTCGTTTATTATATTGTTTACTGTACTATGTATTACAGGACTCTCTTGACTCCTCCGGTGCTCCAGTTTCTTCTCACATCCCAAAGACAAGTGGGTTTATAGGTTAATTGGCCTCCGTAATTTGTCTCCAGTGTGCAGGAAGTGAATGAGTAAATGAGATAACATCGCACTAGTGTGAACGGGTGATCGACAGTCGGCATGAACTTGTTGGGCCGGAGGGCATGTTTCCATGCTGTGAGTCCAAACTAAACTAAACTCAGTCTGAAGAAGGGTCTCGACCCGAAATGTCACCTATTCCTTCGCTCCATAGATGCTGCCTCACCCGCTGAGTTTCTCCAGCATTTTTGTCTATATTCAGCTGGTATAGATGCTGCCTGACCTGCGGAGTTAAGCCAGCACCTGGTGTCTTCCTTTGTAAACTGACCTGCAGTTCCTTTTGTCTCTATTTTATTTTCCATAGGTGCAGTCCAACCTGGAGAGTGTTTCCAGCATTTTCTGCATTTCAGATTTCGTTTCATATTTTGAGAAAAATAGAACTTTCCCCGGCGTTAAGTTTCCTTTCTTTGGTGTCTTGTGGTGACTTTGAGTTTTGGAACTTGCACAACAGCTGCAATGTGAAACCTCAAGCACATGTATTAAAATTCCATGGACCCAACCCTAATAAGACAAATACAATTAACAGTTGCAAGTGCCAAATGTGATCAAATAGCATGTAGCCAGAATTAACATGATGCAAGTAGAGCATGCAAGTCTGGAAGGGTGAAAGGGGGTTGGTGATGTGGAGTATAAAAATACCACCAATGACCTGTTGGGGAACAAAATCTATTTCTGTGCAACAGATGTTATGTAAAAGGCAGCATTTCTGGTACAGAAGCTATTCAAGCAATTGAACCCAGATTAACCTTGTGGAGAAAATAATATCATAAAGCCAGAAGGCATGGCTGTCTGATCATGACACTAACACCACAATTGAAGCTTACTAATATGAATAATGCAGGTAATATGAGAGGAGGCCGCAACAACCACCTGCATTTTGTCAGCATCGTGAAGGATGTAGGAAAAATGGCACAACGTGCTGGAGTAACTCAGCGGGTCAGGAAGCATCACTGGAGAAAGTTGCCAAAGATGGTTTGTATAAAGTAACACTGATAAAAGAATGTCACTTGTATTTCAGAATAATTGATTGATTGATAGAAACAGCGTGGCAACAAGTCCTTCGACCCATTCAGTCCATGCTGACCATCGATCACCCGTTCACACTTGTTCAATGATTCAATTTAATAATTATACTTTATTGTCACATGTACCCAGGTACAGGAAGTTCTTTGTTTTTGCATACAATAGACAAGTACTTAAGGAGTTGCCACGTATCTGGCGCCGTATCCTACTTTCACATCCACTCCCTCCAGCTTGTGGGCAATTTACAGAGGCCAATTTAACATGCATATCTTTGGGGTATGGGAGGAAACCGAGTTCTTTGTTAAAATACAGATAAACTTTCACCGGTCTGTTGCATTACAGAGGCTTTCAATTCAACACCTGTAGATAGATTTGGGGTCATTCAGGGAGGAAACCGAGTCATCTTTGTTACAATAAACAGATAACTCATATTAACTCCACCACAGTCTGTTGCCCAGCATCAGCACTGTGATGGAGGCAAAATCTTATCTGATTCTCCCTCTCTTCTCCCTCTGTGCTGGGGCGAAAAGTAACCCTTGCACCCCCTAGCTCGCTCTCTCTCTGTCCCTCTCCCACCATAGTCGTGGTACTAGTTTCACTGTCGTCCTGTTAAGTTTCATAGTCTGGATTACTTGTTATCACATACCCCACAGCCAACGATGAACCATTGTGGGCTCCATCTGGCTCATCCAACTCCAAGGGAGAGTTAGATTTAGCTCTTGGGGCAAACGGAATCAATGCATATGGGGAGAAAGTAGGAATGGGGAACTGATTGTAGCGTCAGCGGCACTACAGATCTGCCATTGCCTGTGTGTGCTATTCCGGAGGCTTTTGGGGGTGGGGGGGTTATGCTTTATCTGATGGGATAAATTACAGGCTTGATTTTTTTAATCTCAAAATGTTGTAACATTCCTACTGATTGAATTCAGCCAAGATCATATCGAATGGCGGTGCTGGCTCGAAGGGCCGAATGGCCTACTCCTGTTTCCGACTCTCCTTGATCATCGTGGCTTGTGGGCATATCCTTCACTCATGTGGTCTATTTACCTTCTATATCCCTCTCCCCTGACTCTCAGTCTGAAGAAGGGGTCTCGACCCGAAACGTCACCCATTCCTTTCTTCTCCAGTTGCTGCCTGTGCTGCTGAGTTTTAGTCCAGCATTTTGGTGGCCTGACTTCTGTGTAAACCAAAGATACTAGAGGAGCTCCTTCGTATCTTTGGTGTAAACCGGCAATTTGCAGTTCCTTCCTGCAGGCTTCTCCTGCCTCGCTGGGGCGCTGGGCCCGGTCGCTGTGGCAACGGGCTGTGCGGGAAGCGGGGGGAGGGGAGGGCAGAGTGCCGCGTCGCCGTTGACTTGCAGCGGGTACGCGCTGACGTTTTACGGATACGCGCTGACGTTTTACGCATACTCGCTGACGTTTCGCGGATACTCGCTGACGTTACGCGGATTATCGCTGGCGTTATGCGGGTACGCGCTGACGTAGAACCCCCGTTCGGCGCTGGCGTGGGGGCGGTTGCGTCATGACGCGGGGCGGCAGCGCGCCGGACAGGTTTGAATCGGCGGCTCTCACGTTGGAGGGAGACGGAGCGTCTGGTCCGGGCGGCGACAGTAGAAGTGAGGTGCTGAGGCGCGGCCGGTGAGTCACCCACACCCCCTCTCCCTCGCCTTTATTCCCCCCCTTTCACCCACTAATGCAACCAAACATTTCCCCCCACCCACAAAAGCCACTGGAAATGCATCGAAAACGGACTGAAACAGCCGTCCGCTGGGCAGGGCTGGGCCGGTCTCTCTCTCTCTATGTCTTATCTCTCTCTCTGTTTAAGCCACAAATTGCTCCCTTGTATATTATCTACCGGCAGTGCTTATGTATACGCGTGTATGTGTGCATTTAAACAAGTTTCTGCTGAGGGGAAAGCGGTTCCTCTTTTTATTTAATGGTAAATTTCTTCACGGTTATCCGAGCCTTTCTGTCGCTTTTTTACTTGTAAGATGGAGATCGAGGAGGCTTCATCCCCCTCTCCTCCCCCGAGATATTTGGGGGGTGGGGTAAAGTGTTTTTTTCAACGAGGGGGGTTTAATTTAATACGAGTTTTTCCCCTCTGCTGCCTTTCCCTTCGAGCTACCTGTCAAACGCGAGGCCCAGCGTTGTGGAGACAGACGGGCCCGTCTGCGGGCTGGATCCCGCCCGCCCCCGGCGCCGCCCCATTGGCCGTTGCCGCCGTCCATCACCGTGCCTTGTCCCGCCTCCGCGGTGTTATTGGCTGCCGGCCGGCATGGTCGCGCACCCATTGGCCGCCCCCTCTGTCAGTCAACCTGCGTGGTCCCGCCCAACTCCACCGGCCGGCGGTTTGCCGCGTTCCCATTGGTCGCTCCCACTGTCACTCTTGCTTATCCCGCCCCCTGCCCCTCACTTCTGCAGACACGCCGTGGCCGGCGCTGCGATTGGCCGTCCCGGCTGTCACTCGTGCTGGTCCCGCCCGCCCCCTCCGGCCGGAAGTGGCGGCGGAGCCGTGGGTAGACGGATCTTTGGTGCTGCAGGGGTTCACTCGCTGGCGGCGGCAGCAGCAGCTCAAGCACATGGCTATCTATCATGGCGCTGGCTCCGTGCTGCACAGACTTTGGGGAGCTCTTTACGTACATAGATGATCAGGTGCAGGAGTAGGCCATTCGGCCCTTCGAGCCAGCACCACCATTCACTGTGATCATGGCTGATCATCCACAACTAGTACCCACGTTCCTGCCTTCCCCTCATACCCCTTGATTCCGCTAGCCCTAAGAGCGAAATCTAACTCTCTTTGTGTCTGTACACGGGTTTCCTTGTCTGCTTCCCTCTCTGCCCTTTAAATCTCGGCCGAATGGGAACCCCGACTTGCAGACAATAAAGCAGCGGTCATTGTCCATGTGTCCCGGATCAGCGGCTAACGCCTATGTTGGCAATGGTCCTTGTCTTCGTCTCTCACCCGAATTTAAATGTCCCTGTTAATCCTGGATATTACCTACATCGCGGGGGAAAAAACCCTAAAATGGCTATTTGATAAATTGAATCTGCAATTATATTCCACGTCGGTTTTTAATTCGTGCACCTTTATTGAGAACGTCTGAAGAAGGGTCTCCACCCGAAACGTCACCCATTTCTTCATTCCATTCCATTCCAGAGATGCAGCCTGTCCCATTGAGTTACTTCAGCATTTTGAGACCACCTTTATTGAGCAGGTTGATTAACAGTAGTCTAAGACATGAGATTGGATGTATTAAAATATGCAACAAGGTTTTTATTTGATGTACTTTTACGTTAATTTGGAAATTGAAGTACCTGTACTAATTCAAGTATTTAAGATCATTACCTACAGTACTTACATCATTGCGATTACAGATCAGTACTTGCATCAATATGATTGCTAAGTTATCGATTTAAATATTAATCTGCCCAATATACTGCGTTTCCCTGATGTTAATTCTGGCAGTTAATTGAAGACTGATTTATATGACCGATATTATTCTATAAAATTTTAGTTCTAAATTAGAATATAAACTGCATTATTTCTGTTTAAGTGGGTATGTTGTACACTGGTACTAATACATGCACTCAAACTGATACACTTAATCAAATTGTATTCAAATTTTGGCTTCTCATATTGCATGCCTATTGACGTTTTATTGAGACAAATCTAATGATGCATTATCTTTCATTGTAGTAATACACTGCAGAGGATGCAAATATTAAAAAAACGGAAATGCGTCAGGCAACATTTGTCAAACCCATTTCCTGTACTTATGTATGTTCACTCCTTCCCTATACTCTCAACTATACAAGGTTTCACCTCATCCTCAACACCAGCTTCCTCATTCAAAGGATTTCATTCCTCTGCCACTTTGCAGACCCTTCTCTAACCCTTTGACATGCCACTGCAGCAACTAGTTGACTAATATAGTATACTTCTGCAATCGTGTGAAAATTCAGATACTGCAACGTCTGTTTTCAACCCCCTCACTGTCTGGGTTCAAGATGAGAATGTTTAATTACGTATTTATGTAATTCACATGTTTAACGGATGATGTTTTATTATTAATGTTTTATGTGTAATTCGTAGCTGTCACTGTATGTCATGTTGTCACTTGTGGGCGGAGCACCAAGGCAAATTCCTTCTATGTGAATACTTGGCCAATAAACTTATTCATTAATTTACCTCCTTGGTAGGAGATCACTGTCTACACAGCTCTGTTAAATCTGGAGTTGTGCCACCAAGCTATCAGTTGTCAGATTTTTGAGTCATAAAAGCTGCAATATGGGAAGTATAGGTAGAACTGTTATCTCAGAGACAGACACTCTGGTTCAATCCTGACTTTGGGTGCAATCGATTTGTATTTTCTATCAATGACCATGTGTTTCCAATGCTTTTCCCCCCACATCTCAAAGATCTGCATTTAGGTAGATTAATTAGCGATTGTGAATTGCCCCTAATGCTAGATATGAATGAATAAGTTTATTGGCCAAGTATGTAAGCATACAAGGAATTTGCCTTGGTGTTCCGCTCGTAAGTAACAACATGACAAACAGTAAACAATTAAGAATAAAGCATCAAAGATTAAGAATAAAACATTATATTTTAAATATGTGAATTAAATAAAATCCCAGAGCAAAAGGATGCTTCGGTAAGACTGGTGGGAGAATCTGACCTTTCTGTCCTGGGTACCCTCCATTGCAAGAGTGAGGCCCAATGCAAATTGGAGGAACAGCACCTCATATTTTGCTTGGGTAACTTACACCCCAGCGGTATGAGCATTGACTTCCCTAACTTAATAGCCCTTGCTTTCCCTCTCTCTCCATCCCCATCCCTTCCTAGTTCTCCCACCAGTCTTACTGTCTCTGACTACATTCTATCTCTGTCCCGTCCACTCCAGACCTTAGTCTGAAGAAGGGACTCGAAACGTCACCCATTCTTTCTCTCCAGAGATGCTGCCTGTCCTGCTGAGTTACTCCAGCATTTTGTGTCTACCTTCCTAATGTTTCTGTCGAGTCATTTTCTTCCCCTTCCATTGATTTCCGCTGTGAAATAGGACTTTTAACATTATCCTCTTCTTCCCACATATCTGCTTTCACTCCATGTACTCCTGGCCAGAGTAAATATAGGTTCCTCTTGACTTCCATCCCATCAGCTTCCACATTCCATGCACCTTCCTGTGCAATATCCGCCATCTTCAATGCAATTCCAGCTGCGGACTCATTATTATTCTTTCTGCACTCTAAAGGGGTTGTATTCCTCTGTGGTTCCCTGGTTTGTATTTTTCATTTCCACTAAACAATCTTTCTCTCAGAACTTTCATGTATATCTTCGGAATAGTGCAAGACTTGCTCATTTATGTCATCCCTTTCTACCTTCTAGGAACCCAGACTCTCTATCCTGGTCCACTTATCAAATCAAATATCTATTTTATATAAAGTATTTTTCTGCAGATTTTATCGGCCAGGAAATTATTCTTTTTCCAGTTCTTAAAGGTTTGAACTATTCACTTTTGCCTTTAAATCAGAGCTGTGTATAAACTGTCCAGTTTTGATTGTATTGTCAAATTGATCATTACCTGCTCCTATTCTAGTCGTCCATGCTCAATCCTCTGATTTCATGAGGTCTAATGACATTATTCTGCCATTTCAAGCTGCAGACTGACACTGTCTGCTGAATTAAATCACAGCAAGTTTCTGGAATTTGTCAGAATAACAATATCTTTAGAATTTCATATAAACATCAGAGTGGAACAGCATGGAAACGGACAATTTGCCCCATTATGTCCACTTCTATCCAGTAGACATCTATCCATATCAATTCCATCTTTGAGCACTTGGCCCATAGCTTGTAATGCCTCGGCTGTTAAAGTGCTCGTTTGGACACTTAATTGGAAATAAGTTTTAGTAATTTCCAAGTGATCATGGATAAATATTCCAAATTAAAATTTTGGGGCTCTTTTTACATAAAGTCCAACAATTTAGTTCATTTAATACCTATATAGTGAAGACACCATGTGTAAAATAAATGTTAAGTTTATTTTCTTTTAAAAATCTATATCATGCTTAAATATGAAATGGTACCTGTAGTATTTATGATGCCATGCATGGATGATCAGCCATGATCATATTGAATGGCGGTGCAGGTTCAAAGGGCCGAAAATGGCCTACTCCTGCACCTATGTTTCTACAATCAAGTCAAACTCAAATATAATAGGTAGAGCAAAGGGAAGAACATTTAGAAATGGTAATAGATTTACAGGTAGTAAAGACATTTAAGAGAGTAAAGCGATTGTATAGGATGATAGTAGATCTTTCTCTGGGAGGAGCACGTGAAGAGTTGCCATGCTCCGGCACCATCTTGCTGCCTAACCAAGTACAATACTGCAAATAGTAGCTTTATGCAATGTCTAAATTGGGACGCCTTTAGAATCTATTATATAATGTAATCACTTAGAGTGGGTGTCTGCTGTGATTTGGGTTATCATTTATTAAAGGAGCTGTATGAATATGATTTTTCTATTAAAGAGAATTTTTATTGAACCCAATGGTGGTATTCCTAAACTGTTTTTAGCCCGAGTGCTGAGAAAGATGCAATCATGCTGAAGATAGACACAAAAAGCTGGAGTAACTCAGTGGGTCTCGACCTGAAACGTCACCCATTCCTTCTCTCCAGAGATGCTGCCTGTCCCACTGAGTTACTCCAGCTTTTTGTGTCTATGGTTTAAACCAGCATCTGCAGTTCCTTCTTACACAACATGCTATCACTGCTCTTTATCCTTTGGCCTATGAATGAAGTAAATCACATAAGAGAATAAATAAAATCAGGTCATACACGCCCCCTGCTTCCCACCACCGCCCCTTCCCAAAACAAATCAGATTATGTTATTTCATCAGATACCATATGAATGTGTTTACATTATTATTGCATTGCATATATTTGATAGTTACGAACAAGCTGGGACAGATTTATCAGCCACTCCCAAATGAAAGAAAATAACTGGTGTGGAATGGCAATAAGAATGGATACGTTGGCTTTCTTTTTGCAATAACTACTAAGCTCTGGTGGATCTAGTGTTTTATGATGAGGCAGATTTTTATTGAGACATCTGATCAAATAGTATCACAAATATCCCAAGTTGATTTGCTTTATCTAGACAATGATTCAGGTCGTCTTTATTACAATTGTTTTTCATTTTGTTTGCTTAGTAACATTTGATATTGCATAATCCTAAAATCTTTTTCAAGCTGCTTGTGAGCACTGACATGTTTTTTTCCAAAGCTGCTTTTGTTCTGTACTTTAAAAACAAATGAAGGCCCATTATCTTGCAAAGTAAATTTGTCACAAACCTTGGTTAGATGACTGGTGTAGATCTCCACTTACCATGTTAAAAATTATTGCTTTGTATCTGAATAGAAGCCAATCAAGTTTTAGTGTGGCAAATACCATCATGTTATCTGAATTAAATGCTCTCTCCAGATATATTGAAATGTCCTGCTTAATCTATTAGATTCATGGCTGTTTGAAATACCCCAGTATTATTATCTTACTAGGTGAATTGAGTATTTTTAACTGTTGTTTGATAAAGTATTCTAGCATCTAGGGATAATAATTCAAAGATCAGAATTATGAAATGAGATATCATATAGAATGTTATCTCTCGCTTTATGACTGTGCAGAAAATATGTTAACAGTTGATCACGAGGAATGGTGGGTCCTTTTCACTGCAAAAGTTTCAGAATGGTTCTAATTTGTGGGTTTTACTCGTGCCAGTTAGAATAAAGTAAAATACCTTAACTGTAGTATTCTTGAAACCGGCACTGACCTTGCAATCTATGATTTAATTAACCTGACTTTCAACCTTAAGTGCTGTACATACTTTTAAAATGCTGGTTTGATATTTCTGCTTAACTGCACAAGTTGTTCTTTTGTGGCTGCTGTATAGGCAATGACGTGTAAAATGTAATTGTGGTTATGAAACACCAGATAGGATTGACATTGTTAAAAATGGAATCGGTTTATTGGGTCAGCTATGAAGTCCTCTGGAATGGGAGTCAGGTTTGATGTTCATATTAAATTACACTTATTGCATTGTATAGTGCATCACCAAACACTGTGCGAAATACAATCTGTTCTAATTGATTGTTATCCCTCTTGTTCTGACTCTTTTTACCAACATTTCATTGCCTTTTGTCAATTTAAGTTTTCATTTTCATGGATCTTCTTTTTGATGTGAGCCTCAAATCTCTCAACACCTCCAGTCTTGGATTTGTTTGTGTTTGTCGGTTGTCAAATCAGTTACCATCTACCACCACCTCTCCTTTGCAGCCCAAAATGTCATCTGTTCATTCTCTCCACGGATGCTGCCTAACCTGCTACGTTTCTCCAGCACTTTGATTTGCCCAAGATTCCAGCAGCTGCAGCCTCTTGTCTCCATTGATGCAACTCCTGCCTGACTATTTGTGGGATATATGGAGCTTTTTTTGTTTTGTTGCTCCAGTCCAATTTATAACCTCTTCTACATTGCTTTCCAATATACTGTCTTGCTCATGGTTACTTCCTCCTCTACTCTAATTTTGAAGATTCCGTAGGCTCTGCTGTTAAATTTTACATTTGCCATGCCTTGTACAAATCTAAGGTGGTGGCACAGACATAGATGACCAAGGTACGCAGGGTATTGTTAAAACTCCCTTTATCTAACTCTGCTGCCAGACCAGTATATTTTCCAAACTATTAGATAGTCTCCTAATTTGAGGAAGACTATCTGGTGCGACAGAGGTTTACCTGCATCTCTTCCAACCTCATCTATTGCGTCCGCTGCTCTAGATGTCAGCAGATCTATATCGGTGAGACCAAGCGGAGGTTGGGCGATCGTTTCGTCGAACACCTCCGCTCGGTCCGCAATAACCAAGCTGACCTCCCGGTGGCTCAGCACTTCAACTCCCCCTCCCACTCCGCCTCCGACCTCTCTGTCCTGGGTCTCCTCCATGGCCACAGCGAGCAGCACCGGAAATTGGAGGAACAGCACCTCATATTCCGTTTGGGGAGTCTGCACCCCGGGGGCATGAACATCGAATTCTCCCAATTTTGTTAGTCCTTGCTGTCTCCTCCCCTTCCTCAGCCCCCCTGCTGTCTCCTCCCATCCCCCAGCCTTCTGGCTACTCCTCCTTTTCCCTTTCTTGTCCCCACCCACCCCCGCCCCCGATCAGTCTGAAGAAGGGTTTCGGCCCGCAACGTTGCCTATTTCCTTCGCTCCATAGATGCTGCTGCACCCGCTGAGTTTCTCCAGCTTTTTTGTGTAACCATCCTTGCTATTGAGTTCACCAGGTTAATTCCTGGGATGGAAGGACTAACATATGATGAAAGAATAGATCAACTGGGATCTCAATACACTGGAGTTTAGTAGGATGAGAGGGGATCTTATAGAAACATAAAATTCTTAAGGGATTGGACAGGCTGGATGCAGGAAACCTGTTCCTGATGTTGGGGGGAGTCCAAAACCAGGTCACAGTTTATGAATAAGGGGTAGGCCGTTTAGGACTGAGATGAGGAAAAACTATTTCACCCAGAGAGTTGTTATTTTGTGGAATTATCTGCCACAGAAGGCAGTGGAGGCCAATTGACTGGAAGTTTTCAAGAGAGAGTTAGATATAGCTCTTGGGGCTAATGGAATCAAGGGATATGGGGAGAAAGCAGGAACGGAGTACTGATTTTAGATGATTGACCATGATCATATTGAATGACATTGCTGGTTCAAAGGTCTGAATGGCCTATTCCTGCACCTATTTTCTATGTTTCTATTACCCATCATATTTAATGATTTTCTTTTCTTTAAATGTCATACAGTAAAATAATTTCACCTTGAAATCAAATGAATTGTGGATAACAAAGTCCCATTAGATTTAACAGGAATAGAAACATAGAAATTAGGTGCAGGAGTAGGCCATTCGGCCCTTCGAGCCTGCACCGCCATTCAATATGATCATGAATGCGGGACTAGATTCCCCCTTCAAGTGGAAGGAGGTGTGGGGAAAATGCTCGGCGAGTAGGAGGGGGGTGTGGAGGCCAGCACTGCAGTGAGCAGAAAGGGGGTGCAGGAAACCTCACCTTTGGATTCATGGGTGATCAATTGTGCCCTTTAAAATACATTAGTTTGAGCAGCTGCATCCTTCTGTTTCCACATTCCTGTCTTTCAATAGAACCATTGGAATTGCAGATAGAAAGTCGGATACCAAATGATTGGGATTTCTGAATAGTTTGATTGTACTTGCCTTCAGTAGCAATAGAATTTGGGAGCAGGAAGATTGTGGTACAGGTACAACTTTACAAGAGTTTGCTAGGCCACAGGTGAAGTAGAGTCATACAGCATGGAAACGTGTCCTTTGGCCCAACTTGGCCATGCTGACCCAAATGCCCCATCTAATCCAGCCCCAGTTGCTCAAGTGTGGCCGTGAGTCCAGTTCTGGCTGCCATGCCTGATTGCTTTGGAGCAGATGCAGAGGAGATTCACTGGGATGATGCCTGGACTAAGGCATTTCAGTCTGAGAAACTGGCCAGGCTGAGTTTGTTTGCTTTGAAGCAGAAGAGGCTAATGGGGAACGTGATGGCAGTATACAAAATTGAGAGGCAAAGATGGGATAGATGGAAGGGAACTTTCCCCATGGCAGATTTGTCTAAAACTAGAGAGCATATCTTTAAGGTAAATGGTGATGGTTTTCGATGGGATATGAGGCGAAAAACACCTTCTCCGAGTTAGTTTGGAATCTTAAATGCACTGCCTGAATGGGTGGCAGAGGCAGGTCCTCTCACTGCATTTGTGTGTCCAGGTGAGAATTTGAATTGCCATTCGACAGAAGGCTTACGGACCAGATTCTGATAACTTAGATTGGTACAGATGGGGGGGTTATGGTTGGTATGGATATAGTGGGCCACATAGGGCCTGTTTCCATATTGTCTGATCTGTGATTTCCTGCAACACTATTATTAGGAACCAATAACAAAAGAGTCCATTCTAGATTTAGCCATTAATTGAATGCAAAGGCAGAATTGTTTAATTGACCAAAAGGGAACATCGTTCAATTAATGACCATCATATGCTTTTGTGCTAGTTGGAATGGGAACAAGAGCCACAAAGCAAGATTTTAAAAGATGAAAATTAAATGAACACAGTAAATTGATTATTTGTAGGTACTTTTGTGAATAGAGTGAAGTATTCAAAGTCTTTAATAAAATACAAGTAATCCTTTGTTACACAAAAAAGCTGGAGAAACTCAGCGGGTGCAGCAGCATCTATGGAGCGAAGGAAATAGGCAACGTTTTGGGCCGAAACCCTTCTTCAGACCGAAAAAACCCTTCTTCGGCCCGAAACGTTACCTATTTCCTTCGCTCCATAGATGTTGCTGCACCCGCTGAGTTTCTCCAGCTTTTTTGTGTAACCTTCGATTCTCCAGCATCTGCAGTTCCTTCTTAAACACAAGTAATCCTTTCTTTTGCAAAGAGGCTGTATGTGCATTTATTAAATTATGAAAATAATAAGAGCAGAAACATATCATTCCGAGGGAAAGGGAAAAATGGATTCCGGCACGGAGAACTAATCAGAACTTCGAAAGAATATAAAGAAAACGGTAAACTGGAACCTAAAAACTTGCAAGAGGTGGTAAAGCTAATAGCTTTATAAAGTTCAATAATTTTTACCTGCATATTTTCCCATGTTTAATCAAATTGTATTTTCTCAAACTAGTGAAAAGGAAGAACATTTTTTTTAGAGCATGATATTGAAAAACAATAAATGAAGAGCAAATAAATAGTGGATGTGAGAGTTTTTAAAACTCATATCTCAGAAGTGATGATTTCCACTCTCTGGTGCTGACAGGGAAAAAAAGCCAAATTGAAACAGTAAGGGGAAAATGGGGAACACAATGATATAGGATTTGATCAAGTATGACACAATGCACGATTCCACATGAATTGTGAGACTTCATTTCATACAAGGCCTCAATAAGGATAGACAGTGGTGACCATGACTGATGATTTCCACATGGCATTTGATAAAGTTCCACAACTGTTCTATCTTCAAGAAAAATGCTTACAATTAGGTGTCTGATCATTTTTTCTAAATGTTGGGTTTGCCTTGGATAGACACATAAAGCTGGAGTAACTCAGCGGGACAGGCAGCATCTCTGGAGAGAAGGCATGGGTGACGTCTCGGATCAAGACCCTTCTTCAGACTTGCCTTGATTGGTGCCTATCTAGTGTTCTGTTATTGAAGTAGGATTTCATTTGGGCATTCTTGCTGTTTACCCTGCAAAATGAATTGACTAATGACATGACATTTAATTACCTGCCACATAAGTATTTATCTGACATCTGTCAACAATTGAGTAGCATTGGTTGACGTTCTCATCTGCCTCACTGCTGCTTTGGGTCTTGTCCCTGCCGGACCAGTTTAAACCGTCTAGAGTGCCTGTCACATAGCTGCCTGCTCAGTTCAGGTACAACCCGTCCCTCTTGTACAGGTAATCCCTGACCACTACATTAACTTCTCAGCTATATAGTCATAGAGTCAGACAGCATGCAAATAGGCCCTTGTGCACAACTTGCCCACGCCAACCAACATGTCCCATTTACACTAGTCCTACCTGCCTGCGTTTGGCCCATATCCTATCCTCTCCATGTACCTGTCAAAATGTTTTTTAAACATTGTGATAGTACCTGCCTGAAGTACCTCCTTTGGCAGCTTGTTCCATAAAAAAAAAGTTGCCCCTCAGATTCCTATTAAATCTTTCCCCCCTCGCCTTAAACCCCTGTCGTATGGATAAATGGTTTTGTGCATTTACCCAATCTATTCCGCTCATGATCTTCTGCATCTCTGTAAGATCACCGCTCATCGTCCTGTGCTCCAAGGAATAAAGTTTGAGTCTGCTCTACCTCTCCTTTTAGCTCACCCCTTCTGGTTCTGACAACATCCTCATAAATCTTCTCTGCCCCCTTTCCCGTCTTCAGGCCTTGCCTCCTTTTCCTACTCTGTCTTGTAGGTGGCTATGGAAGTAATCAAGCAATTACTATCTTTTGACATCCTGCTTGTTAGTCTCCTGCCTGACTCTCTACATTCACTCTGCAGAACATCAACCTTTTTTATACCTGTGTCGTTGGTACCAACGTGCACAGTGACCTCCGGCTGCTCACCCTCTCCCCAGAGAATGGTCTGCTTTATTCCAGTGAATACAAAATGCTGAGAGACGTAGATAAGGTGATTGGTCACACTCCTTTTCGCAAACTAGAGGGCATAGGTTTATGGTGTAAAGGGAAAGATTTAAGCGACACACCAGTGTATGTCTTTACACTGAGGGTCACGGGTCAATGGGATGAGCTGTCAGAGGAACTATAGATGCAGGTTAAATGGGGATATTTAAAAGACCTTTAATGAGGTACGTAGATAGAAAAGGTTTAAGGGATATGGGCCAAACACTGTCAAATGGGAGGAGCTAAAACCTGGTCAGCTTGGATCATAAAAGCCAAATGGTCTGTTTCCATGTGGTATTATTCAATGACTATAAATGTTTAATTGTTTCTATACATGTTCTTTTTGAGACGAGCAACATATTTAGTTAGAGGAAATCTAATCCAGAGGAAGGAACTGCAGATGATGGTTTATACTGAAGATTGACACAAAGCTGGAGTAACTCAGCGGGTCAGATGGCGTTTCTGGAGAAAAGGAATGGGTGACGTTTCGGGTTGAAACATCTGAAGAATCATCTCGACTCGCAACGTCACCCATTCCTTTTCTCCAGAGACGCTGTCTGACCCGCTGAGTTACTCCAGTTTTTTGTGTCTAACATATTTAGTTACACTAAATAGCCAAGGACACTTTCATAAATCTGTGTTGAGACACTCAAAACTGGTGGTCTTGCAGTAAAGTTTAAGTTGAGGTCTTTCAAAGGTTGTCAATGAAACATTGATGCTGTAACTAATATCAATAGGAGTATAAAATACAAAATCACTCTAATATTGAGAACAAAAGCGTGGATGTGGAATTTTAGTAAGGGTGAGTATATAAAATTAGTTATTTGGGCCCAAAGGAAGTATATTTGACTAATATTGATACCTTAAACTAGAAATTGTGGAAATCCATTGTGATACAAGTCCATGCATCAAAATGTGATAATTTAGTACAATGGTTTAAAAACAGACTAACAAAATTTTGATTTTTAATGTCTATATTATAAAGTGGAGGAAAGATTGCTGTAGCTGTACAAATCCCTAGTTAAAACACTTTCCGAACACTGCTTACTGTTCTAAGTATCCTAGAAAGGATGCATTGGCTTTGCAAGGGCTGGCAATAGCTTTACAAAATTGTACTTAAACCACATAGAAACATAGAAATTAGGTGCAGGAGTAGGCCATTCGGCCCTTCGAGCCTGCACCGCCATTCAATATGATCATGGCTGATCATCCAACTCAGTATCCCGTACCTGCCTTCTCTCCATACCCCCTGATCCCCTTAGCCACAAGGGCCACATCTAACTCCCTCTTAAATATAGCCAATGAACTGGCCTCAACTACCCTCTGTGGCAGAGAGTTCCAGAGATTCACCACTCTCTGCGTGAAAAAAGTTCTTCTCATCTCGGTTTTAAAGGATTTCCCCTTTATCCTTAAGCTGTGACCCCTTGTCCTGGACTTCCCCAACATCGGGAACAATCTTCCTGCATCTAGCCTGTCCAACCCCTAAGAATTTTGTAAGTTTCTATAAGATCCCCTCTCAATCTTCTAAATTCTAGAGAGTATAAACCAAGTCTATCCAGTCTTTCTTCATAAGACAGTCCTGACATCCCAGGAATCAGTCTGGTGAACCGTCTCTGCACTCCCTCTATGGCAATAATGTCCTTCCTCAGATTTGGAGACATGTGGAGAAAGTTTTTAGTGTGTGCCCTAGGAAGAATGTTGGCCGTGGAATACAGCACACAGTCATCAGAATTTTAACAGTGGTCCAAAGATTATTCCGTGAGAAGCGGTTATGAAAGTTCAATGTATTCCCAGGTTAAATGTTGCAACATTTGGACTCCACAATTAATGCATTTAAGGTGTGTTTCTGTGCTGAAGGAATGTGGACAAAGGCAATCAACTCTGTTCAGGAGAGATGACAGGAAAAGCTTCATTCAGAATGGTCATATGTACCATTTAAAAAAAAAAAAAGAAAAAATTATATGCTTGTCCAATTAATTTAAAATCTGTAGTTTAATAGAATTTTGCCAGAATATTGATGCAACCTAATTGAATTGAAGAATAATGTGTTTTTCATGGATTCCTTGTGCATATTTTGAACACTGTCTTAAAATTGGCTGGTTTTGATTAATTAAATGGGGGGAAAAAAACTATTTCCATAGATTTATTGTACAGAAGAACAATTCGAGACATATCTAATATACTTATTGATGGGGGACTGAGGGTATTATCATGGTCTTCATGTACATATGTTTGAAAATTTATACTTACTTTTCCAGGTTTAAAAAAAAATGGCAGTAAACGTGTATTCTACATCTGTGACCAGTGACAACCTCAGCCGGCATGATATGTTGGCGTGGATTAATGATTCTCTTCAATTGAGCTTTACAAAAGTTGAACAGCTGTGCTCTGGTAAATATAATACATTTGTAGTGGATACCTAATTTTGTAAATGTATGTGTTTGTCAAAAGACCATCCTATGTTATAAATCATACAAGAATGTACGTTTCATGTGGGTGAGAGGAAGACATCAACAAATGCGTTGGCCTTTGAGGTGTATTATATATTTTCTATTTTTCCATACCCTTGCATCCCCTTTAAACTCAATTCATTGCTTTTTGTTTAATTTAGTATCCTATCAAATTATATCACCCTTGGCATGCTGCACTCAGCTGATTTAGTAGGTCATAGGTTCAGGCCTGACTCCAGAGATCTAATCAAAGCTGACACTTCAATATAGTGCTGAAGGAGTTATGCACTATTGAAGATGATGTCTCTCGGATGAGACATTAAGTTGGGACTAGGCCTGCCCCTCAGCTGACCTTCTGGCATCCTCTGGCATTCCCGGGTGAAATCGCAGCGCACACCAGGTCTCAGGGGAAAGAGCCCCCCCTCAAACAATATGTAAAACAGGCCACTCATTGATTGACTTTTTTGCATGACCATTGCTAGTTAGAAATCGGCTGCTTGTGATTCCCCACAGCATTCATAACGCAATAAACAAGTCAATATAGATACCTATTGCTCAAAAACTACAGCCACAAGGAATGGCAGCTGTTGAAATCTTGAGCAGAACACACAGTGCTGGATGAACTCAGTGAGTCAAACAGCTTCTGTGGAGGGAATGGACAGGCGACACTTTGGGTAGGGACACTTCTTCAAGCTGATAGAATGGTGGTGGAAAGCTGGAACCGATCTGGGAGTGGGACAAAGCCTGGCATGTGATGGGTGGGTTTAGATTGGCAGATGGATGGAGTAAGTGACAAGAGAGAGGCTTGGACTTGCCTCTCTCTCTCTCTCTTTCTCTCTTGTACTGCAGTGCAATTCAGATGTGGCTAACGGCAATATCTACACACAGGGTAATGGATGAATTAAATCAGTGGCACTTAAGAAAAGAGAGAGAGAAAAAACGGAGTGAGTCCCAACGTAAATTGGTGAAGCAGCACCTCATTTATCGCTTGGGCAGTTTGCACCCCAGCGGTATGAACATTCAGTTCTCTAATTTCAGGTAGTCTCTACTTTCTCCTCCCCTTCTCAGCTCTCCCTCAGCCCACTGGCTCCACCCCTTACTTTCTTCTTCCCGCCACCCTCTCCCACCCTCACATCAGTATGAAGAAGGGTTTAGACCCGAAACGTTGCCTATTTCCTTCGCTCCATAGATGCTGCCTCACCTGCTGAGTTTCTCCAGCATTTTTGTCTACCTTTGCTATCCATTCAGCTATCTCTCCTTGGATCCTATGTGATCTAACCTTCCAGAGCAGCCTACCATGCGGAACTTTGTCGAACGCCTTACTAAAAATCCATGTATACAACATCTACAGCTCTGCCCTCATCCACCTTTTTGGTCACGTTTTCAAAAAACTCAATCAGATTTGTGAGACATGACCTCCCACTTACAAAACCATGCTGACTATCCCTAATCAGTCCTTGCCCGTCCAAATGCCTGTATAACCTATCCCTCAGAATACTCTCTAGTAACTTTCCAACTACAGATGTTAAGCTCACAGGCCTATAGTTCCCAGCATTTTCCCTTCAGCCTTTCTTGAATCGAGGCACAACATTTGTCACCCTCCAGTCTTCCGGCTCCTCTCCTGCATTTAAGGACGACTCGTAAATTTGAACCAGGGCTCCTGCAATTTCCTCTCTGGTCTCCCACAATGTCCTCAGACATATCTGATCAGGCCTTGGAGATTTGTCCACCTTCATACATGATAGTACCTTCAGTACTTCTTCGACGGTAACACTGACTGCTCTCAAGACACTTCCAGTGACTGCCCCAAGTTTCTCAGTCCTCCTGTCTTTCTCTTCGGTAAGAGGAGAAATACTCATTGAGGACCTTGCCCATCTCCTGTGGTCCACACAGAGGTGACTGCTTTGATTCCTGAGAGGCCACACTCTCTCTCTCTAGTTATCCTTTTCCCCCATATGTATTTATAAAATCTTTTGGGATTGTCTTTAATGCTACCCGCCAGAGCTATCTCCTGGCCCCTTTTTGCCCTCATGATCTTTTTCAGTTTACACCTTAGTTTCTGAAACTCCTCCAGGGATACACTTGATCCTAGCTGCCTATACCTGTCCCATGCATCCTTCTTGTTTTTGACCAATGCCTCAATTTCCCTCGTCAGCCAAATTTCCTTACGTTTGCCTGCTTTGCCCTTCACTCTAACGGGGACGTACATATCCTGAGCTTTTGTCCGCACACTTTTAAAAACTTCCCTCAAATAACTTGCTCCAGTCAACGAGCGAGACCTTCTCTCATACCCTCACAGTTTGCCTTACCCCAGTTGAGCATTTTAACACGTGGACCCTCTCTGGCCTGATCCATAACTATCTTGAACCTAATTGAACTGTGGCCACTGGTCCCAAAAGGCACCTCCACAAACACTTCATTAATTTGCCTGTCCCAATTTCCCAATACTAGATCCAGTGTTTCCCTCTCACGTGTGGGGGCCTCTACATATTGCTTGAGAAAACTCCTGAACACTTTTGGGGAATTAAACCCCATTTAAACACTTAACACTATGAATTTCCCAGTCAATATTGGGAAAGTTAAAATGACCCACTACAACAACCTTATTTGACCTGCAGCTGTCTGCAATCTCCTGGCATATTTGTTCTTCTTATTCCTGTTGACTATTTGGGGGTCTGTAGTACACCCCCAACAAGGTGATCATCCCTTTCTTGTTCCTCAGCTAACCCATATAGCCTCACTAGTCGGACCGTCCGTAATGTCACCTCTGACCACTCCCGTGACATCCTCCTTAACCAACAATGCAACTCCCCTCCTCTTTTTCCCACGCCCTTGTCTCCACTGAATCGCCTGTACCTCGGAACATTGAGCTGCTAGTCCTGCCCCTTCGTTAACCAGGTTTCAGTAATGGCCACAACGTCCCAGTCGCTCGTACCTATCCATGCCCTAAGCTCATCTGCCTTACCCGTCAGGCTCCTTGCATTAAAATACATCCAGTTTAAACCAACCCCCCTTCCTCGCTCTCCACCTTTCACCTGCCTTTTCTGTCCACTAACCTTTCCCTCGCCACCCTCCATCTCTCACCTGCCTCTGTCCTGCATGAGATTACACACCCCTGCCAATCTAGTTTAAACCCTCCCGTGTTGCATTAGCAAACCTGCCCGCCAGGATGTTGGTCCCTCTCCAGTTAAGGTGTAACCTGTCCCTTTTGTACAGGACACTTCTAAATACGAAACAAGATTTATGTTCAGTAGTACCACTAGTGGCAGTTTACCATTATTTGCTCTTTTCCACTTCCAGGTGGGAAAGGTCTTTGCCCAGACCTAATTATAGGTAGAACGTAACTTTTTCTCAAACCCAAACTAAGACCATTCATACAACTGAGAAATCCAAGGGAGATGCTGCAGCTTTAATTATAAAACAAATGTTTTGTTTTAAAGGTGCCGCGTTTTGCCAGTTTATGGATATGCTATTCCCAGGCTGTGTTGGACTGAAGAAGGTCAAATTCCAAGCCAAACTGGAACATGAATATATTCACAATTTCAAGCTTTTACAAGCAGCCTTCAAGAGAATGGGTGTCGACAAAGTAAGTTGCATTTATAAATTCCTTATTTTGCATATGAAAGTACAGCCATTTTACAAGAGGTTTAATTGCACTGGCTTGATTTTCCATTCTTTACAGTGCCCTCCATAATGTTTGGGACAAAGACCCATAATTTATTTGCCTCTGTACTCCACGATTTGAGATTTGCATTAGAAAAAAATCGCATGTGGTGAAAGTGCACATTGTCAGATTTTAATAAAGGCAATTTTTATACATTTTGGTTTCACCATGTAGAAATTACAGTAGTGTTTATACATAGAACCCCATTTCAGGGCACCACAATGTTTGGGACACATGGCTTTGCAGGCGTTTGTAATTGCTCAGGTGCATAATAATTGCCTCCTTAATGCAGGTATAAGAGAGCTCTCAGCACCTAGTCTTTCCTCCAGTCTTTCCATCACCTTTGGAAACTTGTATTGCTGTTTATCAACATGAGGACCAAAGTTGTGCTAATGAAAGTCAAAGAAGCCATTATGAGACTGAGAAACACGAATAAAACTGTTAGAGACATCAGCCAAACCTTAGGCTTACCAAAATCAACTGTTTGGAACATCATTAAGAAGAAAGGGAGCACTGGTGAGCTTACTAATCGCAAAGGTACTGGGAGGCCAAGGAAGACCTCCATAGTTGATGACAGAAGAATTCTCTCTATAATAAAGAAAAACCCCAAACACCTGTCCAACAGATCAGAAACACTCTTCACAAGTCTGTTGTGAATTTGCCAATGCCCAAGGTCTGCAGAAGACTTCATGAACAGAAATACAGAGGCTACACTGCAAGATGCAAAAATAGGATGGCCAGGTTACAGATTGGCAAGAAGTACTTAAGATCAACCACAGTTCTGGAAAAAGGTCTTGTGGGCAGATGAGACGAAGATTAACCTATCAGAGTGATGGCAAGAGCAAAGTATGGAGGAGAGAAGGAACTGTCCAAGATCCAAAGCATACCACCTCATCTGTGAAACAGTGGTGGGGGTGTTATGGCCTGGGCATGTATGGCTGCTGAAGATACTGGCTCACTTATCTTCATTGATGATACAACTGCATAATAATTGCAGCATAATGAATTCTAAAGTGTAGACACATCCCTTCTGCTCAAGTTCAAACAAATGCCTCAAAACTCATTGGCCAGCGGTTCATTCTACAGCAAGACAATGATCCCAAACATACTGCTAAAGCAACAAAGCGGTTATTCAAAGTTAAAAAAAGGTCAATTCTTGAGTGACCAAGTCAATCTGAACCCAATTGAGCCTTTTATATGCTGTAGAGAAAACTGAAGGGGACTAGTCCCCAAAACAAGCATAAGCTAATGATGGCTGCAACACAGGCCTGGCAGAGCATCACCAGAGAAGACACCCAGCAACTGGTGATGCCCATGAATCGCAGACTTCAAGCAGTCCTTGCATGCAAAGGATATGCAACAAAATACTAAACATGTCTACTTTCATTCACATGACATTTCTGTGTCCCAAACATTATGGTGCCCTGAAATGGGGGGGGGGACTATGTATAAACACTGCTGTAATTTCTACATGGTGAAACCAAAATGTATAAAAATGGTCTTTATTAAAATCTGACATTGTGCACTTTAACCACATGTGATTTTATCTATTAGAATGAACATACTGGTCTGCAACGGACTTTCACCAGTTATAATCTTTACTCCTCACCTCTGTAAAGTTCATGTTGCGTTAATTAACCTTCATTTGAATCAGCATTTTGCTGATTATTATCTTCCTGATTTTTGTCTTTAAGTACCCGAGACAAATCTCTCCAATAAGTGGACTTTTAAGTACAAATTGTCTTGTAAATGGGCATATTAATCTTGCGTAACTTCACAAAGTAATAACTGTGACCTTTATACCCTAGATTCTATTCAGATGAATAAATGAATGTCATTAAAGTGGGGTGAAATATTGAAATGTTTGTTTTCTATTTTGTTCAGATTATCCCTGTTGATAAACTAGTGAAAGGGAAATTTCAAGATAATTTTGAGTTTGTTCAGTGGTTCAAGAAATTCTTTGACGCGAACTACGATGGTAAAGATTATGACCCGATACTTGCCCGGCAAGGTCAGGATGCAGCTCCTCCACTTAACCACGGTGACCAGCCCTTGAACAAACCCAAGAAGACGCTCGGCACTGCAAGCACAGGTATTCCACTTAATTTTACTTGATTTATTCAGTCATTTTCATTGAAATAGTCAAGAGTCAATTTAATTGTCATTTGGACCCCTTGAGGTCCAAACGAAATGCCGTTTCTGCAGCCATACATTACAAACAAATAGACCCCAGACACAACATAATTTACATTTTACATAAACATCCATCACATTGTTGTGATGGAAGGCCAAAAAAAACTTATCTCTCCACTGCACTCTCCCCCCCCCCCCCCCCCCCAATGTCAGAGTCAAAGTCAAAGCCCCCGGCTGGCGATGGCGATTGTCCCGCGGCCATTAAAGCCACGCCGGGTGATGCAAGGTCGCACACCGGGTCTTGATGTTGGAGCCCCCGGCGTGCGCTCGCAGAGTCCCGCGGCCATTCCAAGCTGCGCGGGGCGGTGATGTTAGGCCCCGCTCCAGGAGCTCTTCGACCCCGCAACTCGGGCGGGAGAAGTCGCCGTTGCAGGAGCCCTGAAAAGCGGTCTCCCTCCAGGGACCCGCGGGCTCCCGGTGCCGCCGTAGTACATTGCCACAAATACTTGTGGCAATGTACTGTTTAGATTTATTCAAAACCTATCGAAATATATAAGTTTGATTTCCAGATTTGATTATGTTTGGCTAAATCATTCAGTAAATTAAGTTTTTAGTAGTGATTAAAATGAGCACGAGCTTGTATCTTTTCGCATTGCCTAAATAAGCATCTCTTTTGTTTAGTACGTAATTAGTAAAAAATTACTCAGAACTGTGTATTTTGGAAGGTGGTGTTACAATTCTTTTGATTCGCTGTGTTTATATGCTGGGTTTTTAATTTTTTTAAATTTTATTTATTTTTAAATATATCATGCTGTGCATCCTTTTAAATTTGATTTGATAACACTACCCTGTAAAAAGAAGCCACTCAAGTTGTTAACTACCGCCACCATCCTTAATCAACCCTATTAAAGCTGTGCTTAGATTGTGTTTATCTAGCACAAGGACTAAAATTTAATGAAGCCAATGTACAGTACACACCGGCCAGTATTTCCAGTTTAAAAACTAGATTTTCTAAAAAAAAATGTTCATATTACAAAAATTGCCTAAAATTAAAATATAATAAATTAAATTAGGCAGTCAGGCCCTTGAACAGCTCAAGCAGATTCAGATTCAGATTTACATTTGTTGTCAATTACCAATTAAGGTACAGTGATATTTGAGTTGTCTTGCAGCCATACAATTAAAAAAACACACCACAATTAAAAGAACGATAGAAGTTAACATAAACATCCACCACAGTGATCACTGTGATGGAAGCAAGCAACTTATGACGACAAACTACTAACGACACCAACAGCAAGGAATGATATGTACCAATACCTTTTTGTCTAAAATTAGAGCATTCAGCGTCACATCTATTGTGTGCACTTTGATCTTGTTGCATACAAGAGACATTTATTTGTCACATGTACCAATTTGTAGTGAAATGTGTGGTCGCCGTACAGCCATACGAATAATATAGAGCACACCTCACGATAGTCTTTAACACAGACATCCCCACACAGCGGGATCAAAGTTTCCCACTGTGAGGGAAGGCACCAAAGTTCAGTCAACCTCCTCTCTTGTCCTCCCGTGGTCGGGGGAGGGGGGGGGGGGGGCTCCCGAAGCCTCTGCTGTCGTCGCTACTGGCGTCCCGATGTTCAGGCCCACTCGCCGGGGTGATGGAAGTCCAACGTCAGGACTGGAGGACATCCTCAGGGGCTTGGACATCCTGGAGCCTGTAAATCAGGAGGGACAACTTTATGCTAGGAAGGCCATTTTCAACATGCAGGCAGAAATTGTTGCTGCCGCTAAATGGTTTTGTGTCTATGACCTACTTGGTGTTGAAAATAGAAACCAAATGGTTCAGGGTCTTGTTGAACTTTGCAAACGTCCACTGTCTGAAGACATAGAAACATAGAAAAATAGGTGAAGGAGTATGCCATTCAGCCCTTTGAGCGAGCACCGCCATTCAATATGATCATGGCTGATCATCTAAAATCAGTGCCCCGTTCTTGCTTTTTCCCCATATCCCTTGATTCCTTTAGCCGTAAGAGCTAAATTTAACTCTCTCTTGATAACATCCAGTGAATTGGCCTCCACTGCCTTCTGTGGCAGAGAATTCACAACTCTCTGGGTGAAAAAATGTGTCCTCATCTCAGTCCTAAATGGCCCACCCCTTATTCTAAAACTGTGACCCCCCCTGGTTCTGGATTCCCCCAACATCGGGAACATTTTCCAGCATCTAGCATGTCCAATCCTTTAAGAATTTTATATGTCTCTATAAGATATCCTCTCATCCTTCTAAATTCCAGTGAATACAAGCCCAGTCGACCCATTCTTTCATCATATGTCAGTCCAGCCATCCCTGGAATTAACCTGGTGAACTTACACTGCACTCCCTCAATAGCAATAATGTCCTTTCTCAGAGAGACCAAAATTGCACACAATACTCCAGGTGTGTTCTCACCAGGACTGCTGTAGGACCTCCTTGCTCCCAAAGTCAAATCCTCTCGCAATATAGGCCACTAGCTTTCATCACTACCTGTCTGCTTACTTCAGTGAATAGTCATACCAAAAGCATGCTGATCAGTATCCTGTGCCTTGAATGCAATAAATTATTATTCTTGGTATTTCAATCATTAAACGTTTCTTGACGAGAGAAAAAAACATGTAGTTCAACTTTAGTAGTAGACAATATACATTTTAAAATGGAATAAATTTATCAGTGCGGGCTGTAATTGGATTAAGGTCCAATACTCTTTCCAGTAATGTCTGCGTGCAATTTATTGAAGGACATTATGTAGCCACTAGGTGTCGCATTAAATGCCCTCACATTCATATCTATTTAATTTTATGGCTGATGCCATCAAAAACCTGAAACTATATTGGGGATTAACTGTTTAATGCAATTTGGCAAAGAGTACAACATACATCCTTAAATTACCTTTTTCATCATGAATTATCAAGATGTTTGTTTTTTAGAGATGGGGGGAAAGGAAAATTTACAAGTAGTTTCAAATGCAAAGTACTTATTGTCTGAGGATTTTAGACATTATTTAAAATTACCTTTTTATATTCCTGATTTTCTGCAAATTTCCTCTTAACTTCTCTTGCAGGATTGACTTTCTTGTGGTTAATGCCAGAATCCACGAATATTTAAAAAAAAAAAAGGATTTCTATTCCCATGTATCAATAGTTCTGATACCTTAAAAGAATGTCAGCATATTTATATGCATATTTTGCAGGCCTTCTTGGGATTCCTGTTGTATAATTTTCTGTTCTATAAATTACAGATGGCAATCCAAATAACAGCAGCAGTGAGGAGTCTCCGAAACCAAGAATTGTACCAAATTTAATGAGAAAAATTGGTATAATCTATCCGTACCTTTAAACAAAATATAGTGTTCTGTTAACACACATGGTGGTGTTAAGAATAAGCATGGAATTCAGCACCTCTGTTTAAGTATATCATTTTGCATGCCATTTGGAGATGAAGTTACACAGGGTGAACAAAGAAAAGGAAAAACCCAGGAGTAACTCAAAATACTGTCCAACAATTATTCTATTTAAACACTTGTGAACCTTGGTCAAATAAATGAACCCTCTTCCAATAGCTGGTGGTTTCAAATTGAAAAATTCCCCAAACTAATTTGGAAATACATTTTTGGGGTAAGCGCTGAAGTGTGCAGCGATAAAAGGAAAATTAATTTATTAAATTGATTAATTATAGAAATATCTGGGGACTGGTAGCACCGGCGAAGTAAGAATTAGACCCTACAAATTTTGACAAAGTAATGAATTTAGCATTTATTTTTGTAGTAATTCCAAAGTAATTCCGTACAAGACTTGGATGTTCTTTTGCCTACTCCTGCCGTATGTAATTCAGATTCAGATTCATGTAATGCAGTGCTAACACTTTTTATTCTCCCATTATTCATGATTTAAGCCCATATGGGGGATATTGTTAAAATGAAATGATGTCCTGGGAAATGACATGAATAGAGTTTTCAAATTGTATTGCTTCCTTGAAAGCACAAATAATAAAGTTAGACATTATATTTTGATCCAATTAATTACAAAGGCCTAAATTATTTGGAGATTAAATATATGCTGCTATTAGATTCACTGATCAAACCTAGCACATTTTCAAGATGTACTGAAAAGATAATATCTTCCTCGTAAGTATAGTGAAGGAGTTGAACCTGGATATCAAGTGTATTTTGTATATTCCTATTTTTAATTCTCACTGGGTTACATTTCTTTGGTTTTGGTTGGAGTTAAGATTCCTTTTTGTGCACTGTTTCTTCACTTTTTAACACTGCAACATTTTCAAGGTATCACACAGGCACTTTGTTTATTAACCTGGCCAGGTCACATTCTGGTGTTACTTGTGAACTTAAATCTAGTGTTACTTGTGGACTTGGGTTCATCTACTGTATCTTGTTAATAATATTTGGCATTTTTCTAACCTATATTTGTCAATGTGGTTATTTGTCATAGTAACTCAAAAAGTCTATCCAACACCAAAAGTTTCCGCTGCTCCAAAACCTGTGTCGACTGTGTCAAAAAGACCTGCAATGGTGGGGAATGGCGATGCACAAGTTGCAGAGTTGGCTCAACAGGTAACGAAAGTTTTAAGCTCATGGAATATGTACTTGTATTTGAGAGCTCTCTTGGCTTTTAACATTGTATTTGATTTAAATTGTAAGCTAATTGGATCATAAAGTGCACATTTTCAGTTGTTAATATAATGGTGATACCCAAACACTTGAGTACAAAAATGTGCGTTAAAATATGAAGAGGAAGAAAATATTCAGTTATTAGAATGTGTCATCTAGGTGAAGGTCTTTATTCATCCAATTTTGTCTTGGATTGTGTCCAAGAAAATGTAAAAGACTCAATGGCTTTACAAGAGAAAATGGCCGACCAGGTGGCTTCTGCTCTGTACGGATTCAATTGCTGCCCTCTAGCCTGGAATTATTAGATTCCATAAACCTTTATTTCATTTGAAATCCTGTAAGAAATCTGCTTTAATAGCGTGGTCTTCATTTTGGTAGGATAATATTTTATCATACATGGTTTGCGTTTTTAAAAGAAAACATACTTCAGATCTGTAGCTTATGTCATGGCAGATTATTATATCGTTCAAGGATTTATTTTCCTCTAGCCACTGTGTTTAGACAATTGGGTAAGCAGATAGCTTTGTTACGCATTGGAGCTCTCCACGAGACATTCAAAGCCGTTGAGAGTTAAATCGTCAAAACCCAGTCTCTTGATTAATAGTTTCTTTATTGTCGTATAAAAACAGTGAGATATTCATCCAAACATCTTCTTGTTTAAGTACATTTTAATCTTACTCGTAGTCAAACTCGTGCATGGTCAAACTCCAGCATGGCCGAAAGCTATGCTTTTCCCCGCGCCGCCCCCCCCCCCCCCCCCATGCTTCTTCAACTAAACTAAAAACTACTAGCGTCTGCGCAAAAATCCCAGCAGCAAACACGCCTCCGACTATGTAATAAATCCCACCCACATCATTACAGGCAGACAAAATGTTAAGGCAAATGGCCATAATTTATAACATACTGAGTTAAGCCAAATGGCCACTACATTTGTTTTACCTTCCTATTTTGTCCAAGATATTCCAAATTTCCTAGAATTGTGTTTGTCCCTGTTTGTACACGGGGATGATGGTGATTTTGTTTGGATATGCCATTCATCACTGACGCTTTTGACTGATGCTGTTGATGGATCCAGGTTTCACTCCTGGTCTACATTGTCATTTCATTGTGACTGAATGAGTGTGGGGAACCTTTATCCCTACAATTTGATAAACAGTGTCACCAATAAATTTTCATCTTGGGCTTTGTTACATAACATATAACATTTGATTTTTTAAATAATGCATATCTACATTATTACAATGAAATGTTATGTTTTCACAGATCCATGCACTAAAGATTACAGTGGAAGATCTTGAAAAGGAAAGAGACTTTTATTTTGGCAAACTGAGAAATATTGAGTTAATCTGTCAAGAAAATGAACAAGATAATGATCCAGTAATGCAGCGGATTGTGGAGATTTTGTACGCAACCGATGTAAGTTGTTTGCCTTTATAATACTGGCTTGTACAAAACACCAAGCACAGATACATTATAATCACATTTTGATCATGTTCTGAATTATGAGGTTTCCTATTCTGCATAGTTATTTCCCAAACTAAACTGGTTTTCTTTAAACTTGAGCAATGTAGTTTTGGTCAGGGAAAGAATACTTTGAGTGAAAATTCAATATTGTATAAGCAACAGGAAAAAAAAATTAGATCATTTAAAAAAAAAAAAATGGTGTTTGAACAACCACGGGTGTCAAATAAATGCAGCCACCGAACATGTGATGATGAGTGTGACTGGGTTCTGAGTGAACAGTGGTGCATGGATTTTAAGTGTAATCTTTGGAACAAATAAGAAGCTAATTTGTGAGGTAAATTTAGGTCTGAAACATGGGTGTCATCAGTTTTAATCGGTCTAAGAATTAACTTTGAAAGGAACTGACTTTTTTGTTCTAAACCCGAGTTGTCTGTCTTGTACACGCATAAACTTTCACTGGCAATTCAATGAAAACTTGAAATCTGAGTGTTAACAGTTTTATTTTGTATTAGGTGAGGACGCATGACAATTTGGATTAGATTCATATATTTCATCAATACATAATATATTTCAAATGTACAACGTAATAGGGTTTCAACTTTGCAAATTAGTAGCTCTGGGTAGTTTTTATGATCAAATGCAAGTAATTTGAATACCTTAGATGATAAGAGATACATGTAAGAGAATTATATATGTATTATTATTTCCTTGATGGAACAGAATAATATTTTCAACTAATGTAACTTCATTTATGAAGATAATGTCATCATATTTTATCATCTAACTTGACTGAAAAGCTAATTCCACCCCCCCATCCCCCTCCCCTCCCAATATTGTGTGTCTCTCGCACTCCTTAGCTGCCTGACTGGAATAGACTCCTGGTTTCAAATTTTCTGTATTAATTATTTTATTTCTGTGTGTACAGTGTATGTAGTCTATATTAATTACTGGCTGGCCACTTCCTTATCGTTTTTGGCCATAGAAAATGTATTCAAAGTTGACATTAAGAGCCGTTTAAAAATTCAGATGGCTTTTCCATTTGATCAAATGTGCATTGCTTTGGGCCACACCATTTTAAGTAGCTTCAAATTTAAAAAAAAAAAACAGATTCTCTCCTGTGACAAATGTAGCTATTTAAAAAAATTTCATTTCAGTGAGGTGATCCACTTGAATTAATTTCATTGCAGGAGGGATTTGCTGTGCCAGATGTAGCAGATGAACAGCCAGAAGAACAAGAAGAATATTAACCTTGGATGCAGCATACCTATGGTTGGAATATCCTGCCAAAAATCATGTGTGCACATGCACATCCACAGAGGAAAAGACATTCTTATTTTCTGTAAAGTCAAAAGAGCTTTGTTTGTAATTTTGTTAGTGTAAGCAAAATTAAAATGTACCTCCTTTCTAAATAAGTGCACTTTGCAGAAGTTTCAGTCCATATTAAGCAATGAGTGCTTCTACACTTCACATCCTGAGCAGCATTTGCAGGTGTGGAATGGATACTCTGGAAGGTCCTGCAGAGTACTAATATACTGTAACATCCTGATTTTTTTGTTTAATTTGCCAACACCAAAAGCAGACCCGCTCTTGACAGTGTTAAATAGGTTGATTATAGAATGATCACTGCATGATGACTGAAAATTGCACTGTGATGGAAAGTGTATAGAATGGTTCCGATCTTTATACATTATCAGTTATGTTAATAGTTAAAGTGCGTCCCAAACTATGTTGTGTGTACGTGGCAAGCCAGTTCATTTGTCGTGCAAGAAATACGTTGGCAATTAAATGCCGTGCATGAATTTTGTATGGTGACATGGCGTTGGATCAACTGCAGGAAATAGCTGTGATGTTGACAGATCCTACCACCAATTGTGGTTGTACTACAGCAGTGAAATATTTCCTGAATTCTTCTGTGGCCTTTTATTCCTTTTGTTGCCCTAAGACTTCAGTATGCTGTAAGAAAAATCAAACTTGGTCTTAAAACTACAGGGTGTTTTTCTACTCAGATCAATTTCTAATAATAAAGTTTGATATTTCAACAAAATTGTCTGTTGGAAATGTTGGTACATTTATAATCTTTTTAAATATTCTGATTACTTAGAACATTTCTAAAGAATAGTTTATTGCTAATTTAATTCAATCGGTTGTAATATTTAAAGCTTCATTTGTTCTGATATAAGATTTTTAGTTTATTCAGTAACATGGATTAGAACAAGAAAGGAGGTTAATTAGGCTACGTTATGGAAATATTTTTCTCTGCCGCTTTATTTCCTTCCTAGTTGGAAAAATGTCCTTTTTATTTAGTGTTATCAATAAAATGCCCATCTTTTGTATATTGAAAACTATTAAAAAATCAATTTAAGATGTATTTTGTCATTTACTTGCCACATTTTTGTGGTTTCACTTGCAATGATTTTAAGGCATTGTTTTTCCCCTATACTTTTAGTTCTGTCATACTTCCGGTGGTCAAAGAAAACTAACAACACAAATTCCTTGCCTCCTTCTCATGGTTGGAGATGTGAAGTAAATGATCTGTCTCTAAGAATATTCCCTCATCTGAAATGTTAAGAGTAACAGACATGCATGGATACAAGGAGTAGCAACCATTATATTAATTATTCCTCACACAGCTGTATATGTTGCTAAATTAACAATGTGTTTGATGCTGGGACATTGCTTGCAGATTGCTTTGTTAAATCTCTTTCAGTTCTTTCTAATATTTAAGTAATTGCTTTGCAAGCCACGGCTGATGTAAGTGTTGTTATTCCACTGATAAATGGCAACGTAAGACTTGTTTACGTTTAGGTTTATTATTTTTGTCGCGTGAACTGAGGTACAGTGAAAAGCTGCTTTTGAAAATCTATACAGTCAATTCAGGTAATATCAATCAAGCCAAACTCAAGTACTATAGGTTGAGCAAAAGGAAAGATACGAAGATACCGAGTGCAGAATATAGCTCTCAGCATTGTAGCGTAATAATGTCAGAGACAAGATCGGAGTCAGGAGAACAACCTGCCTGTTTCTGTAGAAGCACGAGCCCACGATTTTATAACGTGATGGGGAAGAGTTACTACCAAAAACGTACAGGTTTGTAGGATAATTGTTGCAGCAGAGTAAAAGGCTGCATCTTTATGAATTGTGAATATTTATGAAACTACATTGCAAATAGGTTTGAACATTCAAAATATTTTGTAAAGAAAATACCTCCCAGCCTATTTACCTGTGGATTCTTAGGCATAAGAAATGTTGCATGTGTTCTGGATGTCTATATGAACATCTTACATTCTACTGTTAAATTTATTTGAATAGTATCACGTGATGGCTTATCTACTGAATTTCAAATTTAAGGATGCCTTAACCTTCTCTGATATTAAATCTTAGTCTTAATCTAGTTTATTATTGTCAAATGTACAGTGAAAAGCTTTTTGTTGTGTGTTATCCAATCAGCCAAAAGACTTCATATGATTACAGTCAAGCCATCTATAGTGTACATGGATACTGGATAAAGGGTATAATGTTTAGTGCAAGACAAAGTCTAGTAAATTTTAATTCATGAAAATGGAAGTAGATGGGAGGTCAGGACCGCTCTCTAGTTGGTGGGAGAACGGTTCAGTTGCCTGATAACAGCTGGGGGAGAAAAGTGGTGTGCATCTTCAGACCTCTGTAACTCTTAGACAATAGACAATAGGTGCAGGAGTAGGCCATTTGGCCCTACGAGCCAGCACCGCTATTCAATGTGATCACGGCTGATCATCCACAATCAGTTCCCCGTTCCTACCTTCTCCCCATATCCCCTGACTCCGCTGTTGCCTGGTGGGGGCGGAGAAGAGAGAGTGAGCAGGGTGAGACTGGTCCTTGATTATGCTGGTGGCCTTGTTGAGGCCGTGTGAAGTGTAGATGGCGTCAATGGAAGGGAGGTTAGTTTACGTGATTGACTGGGCTGCGTCCACAACTCTGCAATTTCTTGTGACCTTGGATGTAGTTTTTCCCAAACTATGCTCTGATGCATCTCGGTAAAATGATCTCTATGGAAATTTGGCCACGATTGTTGACGACATGCCAAACTTCCTAAACCTTCTAAAGAAGAAGCGATGTTGGTGTGCTTTCTTGACCATTGCTTTGATGTGACATTTCCAGGACCATCACAGAAACCAATGTTCATCCAAATTGATTGGGTCAAGAAGCAGCTGAGAGCGCTGACACAAAGGCTACTGGACCAGTGAAATTCCCAGCTGTAGCACTCGAAGGTGACAGAGAGTGACACTACTACCAGGCCAGACTTCCATGTGAGAAATGTACTTTGCACTGATTGTGATTTTTATTTTCAGAGGTGTGAGAGCAATAGTTTTTCTCCCGACTACGGGTGCTGTCTGTACGGAGTTTGTATGTTCTCCCCCTGATCTGCGTGGGTATTCTCCAAGACCTACGGTCCCCTCCCACACTCCAAAGACATGCAGGTTTGTATGTTAATTGGCGTGGTAAATGTAAAAATTAGATAGAGCTCTAGGGACTAGTAGAGTCAAGGGATACGGGGAGAAGGCAGGCACGGGTTATTGATAGGGGACGATCAACCATGATCACAATGAATGGCGGTGCTGGCTCAAAGGGCCGAATGACCTACTCCTTCACCTATTTTCTATGTCCCTGGCGTGGTAAATGTAAACATTCGAGAAGGGGTAAAATTACAGAAACATGGCTGCAAGAGGGCCAGGGCTGGGAACTGAATATCCAAGGGTATACCTCCTATCGAAAACTCAGACAGGTGGGCAGAGGGGGTGGGGTAGATCTGTTGGTGAGGAATGAAATTCAGTCCCTTGCAAGGGGTGACATTGAAACAGGAGATGTGGAGTCAGTATGGATAGAACTAAGAAATTGTATGGGTAAAAAGACCCTAATGGGACTTGCCTACATAGACCCCCAAGCAGTAGCCTGGATATGGGGTGCAAGTTGAATCAAGAGTTAAAATTGGCATGTAGCAAAGGTAATGCTGTGGTTGTTATGGGAGATTTTAACGTGCAGGTAGACTGGGAAAATCAGGTTGGTACTGGACCCCTAGAAAGGGACTTTGTAGAGTGCCTTCGTGATGGATTCTTAGAGCAGCTTGTATTAGAGCCTACCAGGGAGAAGGCAATTCTGGATTTAGTGTTATGTAATGAACCAGATTTGATAAAGGAACTTGAGGTTAAGGAGCCATTAGGAGGTAGTGACCATAATATGGTCAGGTTTAAACTACAATTGGAGAGGGAGAGGGTAGATCGGAGGTGTCGGTGTTATAGTTGAATATAGGGGACTATGGAGCCATGAGGGAGGAGCTGACCAAAGTTGACTGGAAAGATACCCTAGCAGGGATGACAGTGGAACAACAATGGCAGGTATTTCTAGGAATAATACAGAAGGTGCAGGATCAGTTCATTCCAAAGAGGAAGAAAGATTCCAAGGGGAGTAAGGGGCGACCGTGGCTGACAAGGGACGTCAGGGACAGTATAAAAATAAAAGAGAAGTACAATGTAGCAAAGATAAGCGGAAAGCAAGAGGATTGTGTAATGTTTAAAGAGCAACAGAAGATAATTTAAAAGACAATACGGGGAGAAAAGTTGAGGTACGAAGGTAAGTGCCAAGAATATTAAAGGAGGATGGTAAAAGCTTCTTTGGGTATGTGAAGAGAAAATAATTAGTTAGGACAAAAGTTGGACTTGAAGACTGAAAAAGGTGAATTTATTATGGGGAACAAGGAAATGGCAGATGAGTTGAACGTACTTTGGATCCGTCTTCACTAAGGAGGACACAAACAATCTTCCTGATATAGTAGTGGCCAGAGGATCTGGGGTGACGGAGGAACTGAAGGAAATCCACAATAGGCAGGAAATGGTGTTGGGTAGACTGATGGAACTGAAGGCTGATAAATCCCCAGGGCCTGATGGTCTGCATCCCAGGGTACTTAAGGAAGTGGCTCTAGAAATAGTGGATGAATTGGTGATCATTTTCCAATGTTCTATAGATTCAGGATCAGTTCCTCTGGATTGGAGGGTAGCTAATGTTATCCCACTTTTTAAGAAAGGCGGTAGAGAGAAAATGGAATTATAAACCAGTTAGCCTGATATCGGTGGTGGGGAAGATGCTGGAGTCAATCATAAAAGATGAAATAGCGGCATATTTGGAAAGCAGTAACATGATCGGTCCGAGTCAGCATGGATTTACGAAGGGGAAATCAATCTTGACTAATCTTCTGGAATTTTTTGAAGATGTAACCAGGGAAATAGACAAGGGAGAGCCAGTGGATGTAGTCTACCTGGACTTTCAGAAAGCATTTGATAAGGTCCCACATAGGAGACTAGGGGGAAGAATTAGGGCATATGGTATTGGGGGTAGAGTGCTGACATGGATAGAAAATTGGTTGGCAGACAGGACTCAAAGAAGGGATTAACGGGTCCCTTTCAGACTGCCAGGCAGTGACTAGTGGGGTACCGCAAGGCTCGGTGCTGGGTCCGCAGCTATTTACCAGATACATCAATGATTTGGATGAAGGGATTCAAAGTAACATTAGCAAATTTGGTATCAAAAACAGGAAGGCAGATTACTATCTAAATGGCGTCAAGTTGGGAAAAGAGGAAGTACAGCGGGATCTGGGGTTCCTTGTTCATCAGTCTAATAAAGTAAGCATGCAGGAACAGCAGGCAGTGACAAATGCGAATGGCATGTTGGCCTTTATAACAAAAGGAGTCTAGTATAGGAGCAAAGAGGTCCTTCTGCAGTTGTACAGAGCCCTAGTGAGACCACACCTGGAGTATTGTGTGCAGATTTGGTCCCCTAATTTGAGGAAGGACATTCTTGCTATTGAGGGAGTGCAGCGTAGGTTTACAAGGTTAATTCCCGGGATGGCGGGACTGTCATATGCTGAGAATGTAGCGGTTGAGCTTGTACACTCTGGAGTTTAGAAGGATGAGAGGAGATCTTATTGAAACATATAAGATTCTTAAGGATTTGGACGCGCTAGAGACAGGAAATGTGTTCCCGATGTTGGGGGAGTCCAGAACCAGGGGCCACAGTTTAAGAATAAGGGGTAAGCCATTTAGAACGGAGATGAGAAAACACTTTTTCTATCAGAGAGTGGCGAGTCTGTGGAATTCTCTGCCTCGGAGGGCGGTGGTGGCCGGTTCTCTGGATACTTTCAAGAGAGAGAACATAGGGCTCTTAAAGATAGCGAAGTCAGTGTATATGGGGAGAAGGCAGGAATGGGGTACTGATTGGGGATGATCAGCCATGATCACATTGAATGGCGGTACTGGCTCGAAGGGCCGAATGGCCAATTTCTGCACCTATTGTCTATTGTCTGTATCTCTAAATTAAAAACTAAAAATTACTAAGTAGATTGATGAGATAATGGGGAGAATAAAAAGTTGAAATAATGGAAGAGGAGTATAAATGGGTGGTTCATTGTCAATGTTTTTGTGCTGTGTATCTCTGACTCTACCTTATTCTGAAGCTATGCACTGCAATAATAGTCTCTCGACTAACTTAAACAAAAGCCTCTTAGCATTTAGGGTGTCAATCTCTCCCAGAATTTGTTATGTTCTAATGAGACCATTTTTAATTCTTCTTCTGTCTAATACCCAAAATTCTTACTGATAGTTACTGTACTCCAAATGTGGTCTTGCTAAAGATTTCCTTCCGTTTTTCTTTAACCTTGCAATAAATGGCAACATACTATATGCATTTCTAATTGACTTGCTACATATGCATGTTTACTTTCTATGTCACCTTGAGTAGCATGACCAGATTTATCTGTCTGCAAACACCTACCAGTTAATAATCTTTTATTTTTATTCGGCCACTTACAAAATTCTTAAGGGGTTGGACAGGCTAGATGCAGGAAGATTGTTCCCGATGTTGGGGAAGTCCAGGACAAGGGGTCACAGCTTAAGGATAAGGGGGAAATCCTTTAGAACCGAGATGAGGAGAACTTTTTTTCACACAGAGAGTGGTGAATCTCTGGAACTCTCTGCCACAGAGGGTTTTTAGTTGAGGCCATTTCATTGGCTATATTTAAGAGGGAGTTAGATGTGTCCCTTGTGGCCAAGGGGATCAGGGGGTATGGAGAGAAGGCAGGTACGGGATACTGAGTTGGATGATCAGCCATGATCATATTGAATGGCGGTGCAGGCTCGAAGGGCCGAATGGCCTACTCCTGCACCTAATTTCTATGTTTCTATGTTTTCTAGTCTTATCAGAGAGAACAAGATCACATTTCCAACTATTTCCATTCTCCTTATGATATAGAAGAGTCCTTTACAGACCATTGAATCTGCTAGTTTACAGAGCCACTAAGTTTCCCTGTAACTAATTCTTCCCACATTCCCATCAACAATCCCAAATTTTACCAATCGCCTCTGCATCGGGGTAAACTCCACACAGACAGTGTGGCTGGGGCCAGTACGGGCAAGTTGGGCCGAAGGGCCGTCACCTGCACTGGGCCCACGTGGTACACGAACCCGTCCCGTCCGCTCTGATTGGCCCAGCCCCGCGACACGGTCTGCGATTGGATGACTCTGAGTGGCGGCGTGTCATTGCCGGCCAGTGATTGGCTGAGAGCCGTCCAATCATTGGTGGAGGCGGATGAGCCTGTAATCGGAGGCGGATGAGACGCGGCCTGTGATTGGGCCCCGGGGCTGGAGCGGATGAGACGCGGCCTGTGATTGGGCCCCGGGGCTGGAGGGCGGATGAGACGCGGCCTGTGATTGGGCCCCGGGGCTGGAGCGGATGAGACGCGGCCTGTGATTGGGCCCCGGGGCTGGAGCGGATGAGACGCGGCCTGTGATTGGGCCCCGGGGCTGGAGCGGATGAGACACGGCCTGTGATTGGCCCGCAGCTGGAGCGGATGAGACGCGGCCTGTGATTGGACCCCGGGGCTGGAGCGGATGAGACGCGGCCTGTGATTGGGCACCGGGGCTGGAGCGGATGAGACGCGGCCTGTGATTGGGTCCCGGGCTGTAGGGCGTGAATGAGACGCGGCCTGTGATTGGGTCCCGGGCTGTAGGGCGTGATGAGACGCGGCCTGTGATTGGACCCCGGGGGTTGGGGCGCGGCCGCTCGGCCCGTTGCTGGTGCTGATCTTCCCCCCTCAGTCGCCGCCATGATCCCGGACAAGACGCCCGTCGGCGGAGACACCTTCCATGGCGCCGCCGATCTCGCCCAGCGCGCCCACGTGCCCAGCTTCCAGAAGTACAAGGAACTCTACTTGCAGTCCATCCACAACCCGCAAGGTATGTGTCACCCCGCACCCTCGGGTGCTGTCACCCCTCACACACACACGGTGACGGTGTGGGTCACCCAGCCCCTCGGGCACCCTCACCCTGACAGATGCTGCCTGTCCCGCTCAGCTACTCCAGCTTTTTGTGTCTATCTTCAGTTTAAACCAGCATATAACAATTACAGCATTGAAACAGGCCCTCGGCCCTTCTAGTCCGTGCCGAACACTTACTCTCCCCTAGTCCCATCTACCTGCACTCAGACCATAACCCTCCATTCCTTCCCTGTCCATATACCTGTCCAATGTATTTTTAAATGATAAAATCGAACCTGCCTCCACCACTTCCACTGGAAGCTCATTCCACACAGCTACCATTCTCTGAGTAAAGAAGTTCCCCCTCATGTTACTCCTAAACTTTTGTCCCTTAATTCTCAAATCATGTCCTCTTGTTTGAATCTTCCCTACTCTCAATGGAAAAAGCTTATCCACGTCAACTCTGTCTATCCCTCTCATAATTTTAAAGACCTCTATCAAGTGGGGGGACTTCTGCGCTCCTAAGAATAAAGACCTATCTTGTTCAATTCAATTCAATTCAATTCAACTTTAATGTCATCGCACAAATACAAGTATCAGTACAGCGAAATGCAGTTTTGCGTCAGTCCGTAGTAGTTGTACATAAAGAAAAACAAAAAAAAGATACAGAATAATCAGGAAATACAGAATGATTAAACAAAGGGGACGGAGGGACCAGAGAAATCTATCGTTGGGACTCCGAGTTCAGCAGTGTGATTGTGTTGTTGTAGAAGCTTTTCCTCATCCTACTAGTACGTGACCTGAGGCTCCTGTACCGCCTCCCTGATGGGAGGAGGGCAAACAGTCCATGGTTGGGGTGTGAGGGGTCTTTGATGATCTTCCCAGCCCGTCTCAGACACCGTTTTCGGTGGAGGGCATCCATGGCAGGGAGCGGGGCACCGATGATGTGCTGTGCGGTTTTCACCACCCGTCGTAGTGCCTTCCTGTCCGCAGCAGTGCAGCTGCTGTACCATACCGTGAAGCAGGTGGTCAGGATACTCTCTATGGTACAGCGGTAAAAGTTGGTCAGGATCTGGGGGGACAGGTGGGCTTTCTTGAGCCTCCTCAGGAAGTAAAGGCGCTGCTGTGCCTTTTTGATCAGCTTGGAGGTGTTGAGGGACCAGGACAAGTCCTCCGAGATATGCACTCCGAGGAATTTATAGCTGGAGACGCGCTCCACCTCAGTCCCGTTGATATGGATGGCGGTATGACTGCCTCCTCTGGTCTGCCTGAAGTCGACAATAATCTCCTTCGTCTTTTTGGAGTTGAGGACGAGATTATTGTTGGCACACCAGGCTGTCAGGTGCTGGATCTCATCCCTGTAGGCTGACTCATCGTTGTCGCTGATCAGTCCTACTACCGTGGTATCGTCAGCAAACTTAATAATGGCGTTGGATCCGTACTTTGGGATGCAGTCGTGGGTGAAGAGGGAGTAGAGGAGAGGGCTGAGCACACAGCCCTGTGGCACTCTGGTGTTCAGTGTTATAGTGGAGGAGGTGAGGTTATTGACCCTAACAGACTGTGGTCTGTTAGTGAGGAAGTCCAGTGTCCAGTTGCAGAGGGAGGTGGAGATGCCAAGTCCACTGAGTTTGGTGATCAAGCTGGCGGGGATGACGGTGTTAAAGGCAGAGCTGAAATCAATGAACAGCAGCCTGATGTAGGAGTTGTTGTAGTCCAGGTGGGTCAGGGCAGAGTGTAGGGCCGCCGATATGGCGTCCTCTGTAGACCTGTTGGTCCGGTAGGCAACCTTTCTCTGGAACTTGGGTGCTGAAACCCAGGCAACATTCTAGTAAATCTCCTCTGTATTCTTTCTATTTTGTTGACATCTTTCCTATAATTTTGCGACCAAAATTGCATCTGCAGTTTGCTTCTTACACATGGCTAATCTACCTCTCCCTCTCAACCCCATAGCCCTCGACACCCTGACCAATCAAGTATCCATCAATCTCTGCCTTGGCCATGACTTGGCCTTCAAAGCCAAGGCTTTAAGGAAGGACATCCTTGTGATTGAGGCAGTGAGTGTAGCGTAGGTTCACGAGATTGATCCCTGGGATGGCGGGACTGTCATATGAGGAAAGATTGAAACGACTAGGCTTCTATTCACTGGAGTTTAGAATGATGAGGGGGTTTCTTATATAAACATATAAAAGGACTGGAAAAGCCAGATGCAGGAAAAATGTTCCCAATGTTGGGTGAGTCCAGAACCAGGCGCCAAATCACTGGATGGATTTAAGCGTTAGATAGAGCTCTAGGGGCTAGTGGAATTAAGGGATATGGGGAGAAGGCAGGCACAGGTTATTGATTGGGGACGATTAGCCATGATCACAATGAATGGCGGAGCTGGCTCGAAGGGCCGAATGGCCTCCTCCTGCACCTATTTTATATGTTTCGATAAAACCGTATGTGGCATTCCACAGATTCTCCACCCTCTGACTATAGACATTCCTCCTCATCTCCTTTCTAAAGGTTGTGGAGTAGCCTGACCTGCTGAGCTTCTTCAACACCTTGTGTCCTCATGTACAAACCATCTGACCTCCAGAGATGCTCTTTGACACGATGAGTTACTTCAGCACTCGGTGTCATTTTCTGAGCATAAATACAAATTTGTCCAAATCTGTGCTGTTATATATTAGAATTCTTGTTTTGATTTTATCTGCAGAGTTCTGGGGGAAAATTGCGAAAGATTTCTACTGGAAAACGCCTCAAACTGGCAGCTTCCTGGATTATAACTTTGATCACACAAAAGGGAAAATTTTCATTAAATTGATGGAAGGAGCTACCACGAATATATGCTACAACCTCTTGGACCGAAACGTCTATGAAAAAAAGCTGGGGGATAAAATTGCATTTTACTGGTGAGTGGCGAGTTTTGAAATTGAAGTAATGCAATTTGTGGTCGTGGTGTTTGTTCAAATTCTCCTGGTATTAGGTTAGAACTCCAGGCTTCTCCTGTATTTGTATGCATTTATTTTAACCATAATCTGGAACCAAAGAAAATTCCTTCATGGGATGGTCTGTTGGCTTATCTTCTTTGTGTTGGCTTTGAAACAATTTAAAACTAATCCCACTGCAACTCTCACCACATAAACTATATTTCCTCTGCTTGGAAGATCATCCTAACTTTCAATTATGATGCATTGTTGTCTACAGAAAGTGATAAGCGGTGGAAATATATTTCCCAAACATCTCCTCACACTTAGTATCGAGTTAGTGACGAAGGATCAGATTTAAGTAACGGGTAAGAGTCTGAAGAGGAGTCCCGACTCAAAGTGTTGAGTATATACAAATTTACAGAGAACTTTCATATTTATTTTATGAAATATAATTTCAGCTACACATGCTGCATTTTAGTTATATTGTTTATCAAGTACTGTAGAGTTGTTACAATTGTGTTACAGCTATTATCAGGAAAGCTCCTATTATTTTTTTCACTTGTGGATACATTAAAAAGAAAATCAATGATCTTAAAAAGAAAATCAATGTTTGAAAGTGGAACAAGTATGTGTTTTGGTGTAGAAGCAACTGATTCCTTCATTCCTTTTTTTAAGTATTTTCATATCCTGAAATTAAAACTGCCTGGTAAGGTTACTTAAGATTTTTAAACGTTGTACCGTTTGCCACCAGAAGTAAATACTTGTTGCTTTAGTTGATTCTCTTGCTGAAACTCTGCACACTTGCTGTTTTCTTGCACATCCTTGCTATATTGAAATACAGCCCTCATCCTTGTCAGTGCCATGGATATGAACAAATATGAAAGGCTTAAGGGAAAGTTTCTTGCTAGATCTGAAAATAATTAGTTTAGTTCAGAGATACAGCATGGAAACAGGCCCTCTCGGCCCACCGGGTCCGTATCGACCAGCGGTCCCCGCACATTAACACTATCCTATACCCACTAGGGATAATTTTTACATTTACCGAGCCAATTAACCTACATCTTTGGACTGTGGGAGGAAACGGAAGATCTCGAAGAAAAACCCACGCAGGTCACGGGGAGGAAGTACAAACTCCGTACAGACAGCACCCGTAGTCGGGTTGAACCCGGGTCTCTGGCGCTGCATTCGCTGTAAGGAAGCAACTCTACCGCTGCGCCACCGTGCAGCTCTTGTTGTTCGGTGTTCAATGCTGAAACATAGAAAAGAGGTGCAGGAGTAGGCCATTCGGCCCTTTGAGCCAGCACTGCCATTCAATATGACCATGGCTGATCATCCAAAATCAGTACGCTGTTCCTGCTTTTTTGTCATATCCCTTGATTCCTTTAGCCCGAAGAGCTAAATCCAACTCTCTCTTGAACTGGTGAAACGGGTAGAATCCCACAAATTCACTCATCTACAGTTGTATCTCACATGCCCTTGTGTCCAACAAGGACAATCAACTTCATTGTGACTAAAGCTGGTGCAACAAGGATTGCAATTAACTTTATTTTTTGTGGCATTCAATAAGTCACACACCCGACCAAGTTCCGCCCTTGCACCCTTTTTTGTCTTTGTAATGCATTCACTTAAATCCATGGCGAGCTATCCCAGAACGCCTTGTTTGAAGAAGGATCTCGACCCGGAACGTCACCTTTCCTTCGCTCGAAAGATGCTGCCTGTCTTGTTGAGTTACTACAGCTTTTTGTGTCTATCTCCGCCTAGTTTGATAATCTCCGCTTTTGTTTCTGCCCTGCTGCCTTTTCTCAAAGTCTCTAACAGCGTATTGTACTGACTACAACTGTCACTGATCTTGGTTTAAAGATCTCGAACAGTCCCTGAAGAAGTGTCTGGAACTGAAACCTCAGCATTCCTTCTCTCCAAAGATGCTGCCGGACCTGCTGAGTTACTCTAGCATTTTGTGACTTATGTGAGATTGTAGAGTAAACCGGATGTTCTGCCTGCACCTTGTTTTTTTTACTCTATGTATCTTCACCGTTCAGTTGAGTGGGAGTGGCATCTGGCTGATATCTCATTGTTATCTATCCAGTCTTAACCATGAAATTAATTGCTTCTGGAAATTCTTAAACTCGCATCTGGATTTTGTCAACTAAAGACCTTGTAAAATGTAAACAGATAAAAAAAATCTCTTCTCCTGCAATCTTTGCTGAAATAGGTGTGTTTCACCTGGACTGTGAAATGTTAGCACCTACTCTATTGTCGTCTTTTAAGAACACAGCAGCCAGTTTTACCATCAGTGGCCGTTGAAATTGAAAGGCGCTCACTTCTATTGACGCTTGTGAAATGATACTTTATTAAACAATGTAACATGCAGTCTTTAGTATTTTTATCTTGCCGTATCAGAAATTAACTTATAGCTCTTATGAAGACGTTTGTTTTTGGCAATCTTTGGACTTTCGAGATTCAGCGCGAGAAACAGACTGTTCGGCCACGGACCAGTGATCACCCCGTACGCTAGCATTATCCTACACACAAGGGACAATTTACAATGTTTTATTTTTGCCGGAGCCTGTGCTTCTTTGGAGTGTGGGAGGGAAACCGGAAAACCCGGAGAAATCCTACGAGGTCACGGGGAGAACGTACAAACACCATACAGACAGCACCCGTTGTCAGGATTGAACCCAAGTCTCTTGCGCTGTGAGGCAGCAACTCTACCGCTGCGCCACCGGGACACTTTAGCTCCTGCAGGAAAATTAACTTATTGCGAGTCTGAATCTCTGTAGGTGCTAACCCACTTTTCCTCTTGACAAGACTGTTTTTATAATGTGATGCTGTACGATGCGAGATGTCTTAGGAACGTAACTAGATCATTGTGGCCAAATTACCTGTATAACAAAAGTTGCAGTCAATTTCCCACTGCTGGTTTGGTTGTTTCTCTGTGTGCAGATGTTGACTGAGTTTCTAAACATCTGCAGTATGACGTTGCAGTAAATATGCACTTTCTCAGGGCAGATGGTGGAGCAGCTAACCATCACAGGTTTAAGGGATGCACTTAACTAAGTGGTTGTTGCTAATGAAAGTTGGAATGATTTAGTAGACGGAGTGGAAAGATGTTATTGATTAATGGTGGCGTGACAGCAAATTTATGGGACTGGCTCAGTAATATTGTCAAGTGAAATGTCGGGAGGAAATTACAGGGCAATGGAACAGGGTCATTTTTTCTGACGTGTATAAATCCGCAACCAGGTAGTCTGTGCAGAATAAAGTTTTGTTGAATATGTATGCAAGATTTTAACTAACTGCTTAGTGGTTCACAGTTCTGCAATTCTACCTGATTAAAGACTAAAGTGCAATAAAGTTGGGAGAAAATTAGGTTAATTGGCCTTGGTAAAATTGCCTTCGAAATTCAGAGAGTTGTCTCAAATTCATTTCGTTAACACAAATTGAGACAATGATCAATGGTTTTGCAATACAATACCATACAATTTCAATACAAATCAAGTCAATCTGAAACGTAGGATAAACAGAACTCATATGAACGAATCATGGTTGGCAAATGCCTATTTCCATCTGTTTCGGGAAATCAATCATCTTAAACATAGAAAAGTCAATGGGAACATGTTTCAAAATGCTGGACCCTTCTTCAGTCTGATCAGTCTGAAGAAGGGTCTCGACCCAAAACGTCACCCATTTCTTCTCTCCAGAGATGCTGCCTGTCCCGCTGAGTTACTCCAGCATTTTGTGTCTACTTTCGATTTAAACCAGCATCTGCAGTTCTTTCCTACAAGTCATAAACATAACACGTTTTCTCTCTTTCCCAGTTCTGTTGAAGGATCTTCAACCCGAAATGTTAACTCTATTTCCCATTCCACAGATGCCACCTGGCCTGCTGGGTCTTTTCCGGCTTTTATTTCAGATTTCCAGCATCTGTATTTTTTCTTTTATTTTAAGTTTATAATCGGTCTATTTTCATGACTGTCATATCAATTGTGTAACTTCTGGTGTAGAATAAACAAGTAGCACAACAGGAAGTTTTAATCTTTATAGCCCTTCTGGTCTAATTTGGAGACTGATGTTGCTGGATAGCATTAGTAAGAAAGGGTTTGCAATATTATGTATAGTTTTTATGCAGCTATTATAAATAGATTTTCCACAAAGTGTATTGTCTTTTGAAGTGTAATGTAGGAAATACAGCAGTCAATTCTAGATACACTGAGCTCCCAAAAATGTGATCATAACATTTTTTTTTGGTTTGTCCTCGAATAAATTTTGGGTATGATTCCGACGCATATGAGCCTTGGTCTTAAATGACGGTGTAGAATGTTATGGAGACACAAAGAACTGCAGATGCTGGAATCATGCCCAAAACACACATTGTTGGAGGAACAGCATCTGTGGAGGGAAAGGACAATCGGTCTGAAGAGGGGTCCCGGCCTGAAATGTCATGTGTCTGTTCCCCCCAGAGACGCTAAATTTCTCCAACACTTGGTGTTTTTGCAGAATTTGGTGTTTATCTGTAAAAGCAAACAACCTGATGATTTAATGCCTAATCTCAGAATGAAAGCAACAGTATTTTCTTGAAGTATCGGTTGTGCTAATGTCCCTGGAGTAGAAGTCAATCCATCCTTTTTGATTCAAATACACCAAGTGACCGGTACGCAAATAATGTTGGCGTCAGTCCACACGGAATGGGCTGGGAAGTCTTCATTCCAGCCTTCCACTGCGAAACGTCATCTGTCCATTCCCTCCACAGATGCTGCCTGAGCCACTGAGTTCCTCCAGTAATCTGTGTTTTGCTCTAAAGTAAGCTGCTGTTTGATTTCTGAAACACCTTTGATTGTTTGAATACTTTAAATACTTTATGGCTCCAACTTTAGTTTGAAGCCAAGTTTTCTAAGTGAGAGGCTATTCAGTAACCGTCTGTGGGTCATGGACTTTTGAATGGCTGTGGTTAGATTTCGCTCATGATCTTTCTGCAAGGTTTGCGTTCTTTTAGCTGAATTGATCTGGATGCTGCCTGGCATCCACGTTATTGATTGAAGCTCACGACACGGTGGGGATTTCCGAGTGTAAATGTTTTCCGTAATACAATAATGTGGTCAGTGTAAACAGGATAGTTTTGTGTAATGAATGTGCTTTGTGACATTGTGCTTGGGTGGTGACATTTGAAACCATGAAACATGCACCAAGTCAAGAAAAGTTTATTCGTCACATACACATACGAGATGTGCAGTGAAATGAAAAGTGGCAATGCTCGCGAATTGTGCAAAAAACAAACAAACAGAATGGAAGAGAATCACATATTCACATATTACATATTTGTGGGAGGGAGGGAAGAAAAATGAAAAAAACAGCAATTTAGAGGGAAGAAGTTGAGGGGAGACTGACCTAAGCATGAAAGTTATGGGAGGCATAGATGGGGTAGACAGTCAGAATCTTTTTCCCTGGGTGAAAATGTAAATAAACAATCGACAATAGATGCAGGAATAGGTCATTTGGCCCTTCGAGCTCGCCTCATTGGACACAGGGACAACATTTTCTCAGGTGACAGCCAATTGCTGGCGTCGCGGTGCAGATGTCCCTTTTCGGAATGCAGCGGCCTGCGCCTCCTTGTGGGGGGGAGAGAGAGAGAGGACCCGGAGACAGAGGAGGGGTCAATAGACAATAGACGCAGGAATATTCCATTCGGCCCTTCGAGCCAGCACCACCATTCAATGTGATCATGGCTGATCATCCCCAATCAGTACCCCGTTCCTGCCTTCTCCCCATATCCCCTGACTCCGCTATCTTAAGAGCCCTATCTAGCTCTCTCTTGAAAGTATCCAGAGAACCTGCCTCCACCGCCCTCTGAGGCAGAGAATTCCACAGACCCACAACTCTCTGTGAGAAAAGGTGTTTCCTCGTCTCTGTTCTAAATGGCTTACCCCTTATTCTTAAACTGTGGCCCTTGGTTCTGGACTTCAACAACATCGGGAACATGTTTCCTGCCTCTAGCGTGTCCAAACCCTTAATAATCATATATGTTTCAATAATATCACCTCTCATCCTTCTAAACTCCAGAGTCTGTCAAAGAATAGTTGGCTGAGCTTTAAGATGAAAGTGGCAAACTTTAAAGGAGATGTGCAGGGCTGGGTTTTTTTTTACGCAGAGCGTGGTGGAGGGCTGGAATGCACTGCCAGGGCTGGTGGTGGAGGCAGATAAGATAGTGCCATGTAAGTGGCTTTGAGATAGGCACATGAATATACAGGAATGGAGGGAAAGTGAACATGGTGCACAAAGATGAGATTAGTTTAACTTGGCCTCATGTATGCGACAGACATAGTAGGCTGAAGGGCCTGTTCCTGTGCCGTCCTGTGTGCGCCTGACCTAATGTGTGACACACAGTGTTCAATTTCACAAAGTTTACGGAGATGTATCTTGTTTCTCTTTTGTTACAGGGAAGGGAATGAACCGGCCGATTCTATGGAGATTACGTACAAAGAGCTACTACAGCAGGTCTGCAAATTTGCCAACGTTCTACGGGCTCAGGGTAAGGTCCTCAACAGAACTCTTTCAATTCAGCTTTCCTCTTTTGTAAAAGCACGCTGATAATGGTGGGAATCTAATACAAATCCATTTGTCCATTGCTGTTTAAATTGACACACAAGAGTCCTACAGCATAGAAACCGCCCTTTGGCACAATTTGTCCATTCTGACCAAGATGCCCCATCCAAGCTTGATTGCATGCATTTGGTTTATTTTTTTGATTAAAAGATACAGCATGGAAGCAGGCCCTTCGGCCCACCGAGTCCACCCTGACCATTGGTCACCTCTTCACACTAGTTCCATGTCATCCCACTTTCTCATCCACTCCCTACACACAAGGGGGAATTTACAGAGGGCCAATTGATTGACAAAGCAGCTCATCTTTAGAATGTTGGAGGAAATTAGAGCGCCCTATGTGGAAACCTATGTGGTCACAGGGAGAACGTGCAAACACCGCACTGAGCACCCAAGGTCAGGGTCAAACTCAGGTCTGCGGTGCTGTAAGGACGCAGGTCTACCAGCTGGACCACTGGCTCCCTAACGCACACACATTAGCTCTGAGTGGACAATTTTGCTACAAAACACAATGACTTACAACACACAATACCCCAATCACGTAGACAGAAATACAAGTCAAGTCAAGTTTATTCGTCACATACACATACGAGATGTGCAGTGAAATGAAAAGTGGCAACGCTCACGGACTTTGTGCAAAAAGACAAACAGACAAACAACCAAACAAACTATAAACACAATCATAAACACACACATATTCTTTTACATTTTAAATATTGGAAGGAAAAACGTTCAATAAAGTTAGTCCCTGGTGAGATTTACAGTCCAAATGGCCTCTGGGAAGAAACTCCTTCTCAACCTCTCTGTTCTCACAGCATGGCAACGGAGGCGTTTGCCTGACCGTAGCAGCTGGAACAGTCCGTTGCAGGGATGGTAGGGGTCTCCCATGATTTTGTTGGCTCTGGAGTTGCACCTCCTGATGTATAGTTCCTGCAGGGGGGCGAGTGAAGTTCCCATAGTGCGTTCGGCCAAACGCACTACTCTCTGCAGAGCCTTCTTGTCCTGGGCAGAACAATTCCCAAACCAGATGGTAATGGGTATTCAATCTGAAGAAGGGTCTCAACCCAAAACATCGTCCCTCCATTCCCTCCACAGATGCTGCCTGACCTGCCGAGTTCCTCCAGCACTCTTGTGTGTTTTGCTCAGGATTCCAGCATCTGCAGCATCTTCCTTGTGTCTCCGTGCTTCCTGTCATGTGTTGAACATTGACAGAGTAATGTACTTGTACTCGAGGTAGTTCAGAATATCTTGCTTCAAGGAATGAACAGGGTGCTTTTGGAGGAAAGATTGTGTTGATTGGGCTATCTTAGAATGATTGAGCATAGAAATAGCCCCATCGGTTCATCTTGCCCACACCGGCCAACATGTCCCAGCTTCACCAGTCCCACTTATCCCTCCAAACCTGTCCTATCCATGTACCTGTCCAATTGTTTCTTAAATGTTGGGATAGTCTCTGTCTCAACTACCTCCTCTGGCAGCTCGTTCCAAACCCCCACCACCCATTGTGTGAAAACATTACCCTTCAGATTCCTATTACATCTTTTCCCCTTCACCTTCAACCTATGTCTTCTGGTCCTCAATGCACCTACTCTGGGCAAGAGACTGCATCTACCCGATCTATTCCTCTCATGATTTTATATACCTCTATAAGATCACCTGTCTACTCCAGCTTTTTGTGCCTATCTTTGGTGTAAACCAGCATCAGCAGTTCCTTCCTACAGGAGAACTCCTACATCTCCTACATTGATTGGCGATCAGAAGAATGAGAAGAAACAAACAAACATATTTTGAAAGGACTTAACAGGGTGGATGTTGCGAGAATGTTTCTCCTCATAAAGGAATCTAGAACAAGGGGGCTCAGTTTCAGAGTAAGCAGTCCCACACCGAGACAGGAATAAGGGGGCATTTCACTTCTGAAGGCAGTGAATGTTTAAAATAATCCACCGAGAGAACTGTGGAGACTTTGATTCTGAGACAGACTGATTTTTGTTTTTATTAAAGGAGAGGAACAGGTTGCACAATAAACAGAAACAGTGAGTTGAGACAGCCTGGTCTTAGGGTTAGGTCCGCCTGGTCTTATTGAATGTCAGGGGGGAGAGGTGTGTAGCGTGTACAGCTCAATCACTATTCCTCCTGTCTTTTACATTATTCTACTTTGTCACAATATCATACATTGTCATTTTAATTCACAGGAGTGAAGAAAGGAGACGGAATCTCGATATACATGCCGATGATTATGGAACTGGTTGTTGCCATGTTGGCCTGTGCCAGAATAGGGGCAGTTCATTCCATTGTGGTAAGTCAAATATGCGTAGAACACCTGCCACAAAAGTAACCCTTTCAACCCAACTCGTTTACATTGGTGTTTCCTGTCAGCCGCCACCCATTCTTCCTCTATAAACCTCTATGCCAGTGGTTCTTAACCGGTTTAGCATACACATGTGCATACGCAAACAAAATACTGTATGTGGTATGTACCTTTGTAAAGTTCCTAAACATGGGCTCAACAAATGGATATGTTATAAATGACCCCCCCCCCCCCCCCCCCCCCCCCCCCCCCCCCCCCCCCCATGGTGGTCCCGAGCCCCATGCTAGAACCACTGCTCTATGCCCTTCTTCCTGGTTGGCGTGTTTGCCGATATACATCGATAATATTTAGTGTGCCATATACTCACCACGTTTCTGGTTAAAAGAGTTCCCTGACTGATCTCTCACTATTTGCTTTGTTTCAAAGGCTTTTAGTTTTGTTGGTTTTGACAAGAGCAAACACTTCCTCCTCCCCCTCCCCTCTCCTCTCTTCCAAAGCTTTTATGTATCATTTTAAAGAGCTTTTATTGCATCACTCTTCAAGCCTCGCTCCATTGACCTTTCTTGATGAATCATCCTGTATTCCTGGCAACGATGATCTTCTATGGAGTGAGTCTTTGGTTAGCGCACAGACTTCACTTTTGCCTATAATGGTCCTAATATTGCAGTTATAAATGTATTGCCATTTTGATTATTATATATTTTATCTGCGTTATAGCGTTCAAGGGCCTGTTAAGCAGCAGCAAATAAGAATTTCATTGTAGTCTCTTGTCTCATGAAATGTTTGCAATTTAGAAGTTCTAATCAAAATCATAGAACTTATAAATTTGTGGATGACAAATTAGGAAGGAATGTTTGGCACAAATTTCCAACATCCTTTGCCTCCCCGGCCCTTCTGTAAGAAAGTGATCGGGAATTGTTTGCTGCTCTCAAATGTGTTGCAACCAAGCTTTCTCATAACATTTTTCTAATTTGATGTAAAAGTTTTGACAATCCCATTTCGCTCCCAGCCTGAGAAATGTCATCCTTGCCCAGAAATGAACCGTGAAGTCTGGAATTCTCTGCCTCGGAGGGCGGTGGAGGCCGGTTCTCTGAATGCTTTCAAGAGAGAGCTAGATAGGGCTCTTAAAAATAGCGGAGTCATGGGGAGAAGGCAAGAACGGGGTACTGATTGGGGATGATCAGCCATGATCACATTGAATGGCGGTGCTGACTCGAAGGGCCAAATGGCCTACTCCTGTGTCTATTGTCTATTGAAGTAATTCTAACCTTTAATGTCCAGTTTGCAGGTTTCTCTTCAGAGTCTCTGTGTGAACGCATCGTGGATTCACGTTGTACCTTTCTAGTCACCGCAGGTAACTAAACATCCATTTCCCCCCGACGTGTTTCTGCGTAAACATTCAACAATAGTTGTCTCACTCCTGCACGACCACCCCTCTGGGTGGAATGTACATAAACTGTGAAATCAAGTCACGGTTTGATGCCTTGAATATATTTAAACTGCTATTTGTGGGAAAAACAGCCCAAAATCGGTAGGAAAGAACTGCAGATACTGGTTTAAATCGACGGTAGACACAAAATGCTGGAGTAATGCAGCGGGACAGGCAGCATCTCTGGAGAGAAGGAATGGGCGACGATTTGGGTCAAGACCCTTCTTCGATCAGACTTCTTCAGTAGCCTAGCCATGAAACTTCCTTGTGGGAGTTGTATACAAGAAAAAAATGAGCAATAGAGGCATTGATGCTCATTACCATTTTGTTTTAAGTACGGAACTCGCAAAATCGGTGGTAGACAAAAGTGCTGGAGAAACTCAGCGGATGCAGCAGCATCTATGAAGCGAAGGAAATAGGCAACGTTTTTCGGCCCGAAACGTTGCCTATTGCCTTCGCTCCATAGATGCTGCTGCACCCGCTGAGTTTCTCCAGCACTTTTGTCTACCTTCGATTTTCCAGCATCTGCAGTTCCTTCTTAAACACAAAATCAGTGCTTCCTCTTCAAATACTCTCACACTAGGAATACTCTGTCCAGCTTTGAGCAATTTGCCATAGGGTGGACATTTGGTTTGGAGAAGGATTAGATTTGCTACAGCAATCATTGGACACTTACTGAGCATCTTGAGTAGGTTTCACTTGTGGCTGGATTACACTTGTTTACTAATCCAGTGAAAATATTACATTTGTGTTTATTTTAACAAGCCTGACTCTTAATTTTAGACGGATTCTACAGAGGGGATAAACTCATTAACCTGAAACTGGTAGTGGATGAAGCCCTCAGGAAATGCAGAGAGAGGTATGTGTTAATGTTCAGATGGATGGATTGTGTGGAGTTTGCTTGTTCTCCCTGTGACCACCAGGGTTTCCTGTGGGTGTTGAAGTTTCCTTCTACATCGAATAACATGTGGGTTTGTGGATGAATTGGACAGTAAATTGCCCCTAGAGTATGGTGTTGATGCCAACGTGGGTTACAATAGAATAAGTACAGCACGGTGGCGCAGCGGTAGAGTCGCTGCCTTACAGCGTTTGCAGTGCCGGAGACCCGGGTTCCATCCCGACCACGGGTGCTTGCCCGCACGGAGTTTGTACATTCTCCCCGTGACCTGCGTGGGTTTTCCTCGAGATCTTCGGTTTTGTCCCACACTCCAAAGACGTACAGGTTTGTAGGTTAATTGGCTTGGTGTATGTGTAAAATTGGCCCTAGTGTTTGTAGGATAGTGCTAATGTGCGAGGATCGCTGGTCGGCGCGGACTTGGTGGGCCGAAGGGCCTGTTTCCGCGCTGTATCTTTCAATTCAATCCAAAGCAACAGAGGGCATGCAATGAAGCTTGGTCAGAACAATCCTGGGATCAGGGAGATTGTTCTATGAGGCGGGATGAATACGGGTCGACCTATATTTCTTTAGGAGAATGAGCTGTCTTATTGCAATGGACAAAAAGAAAAAGGCGGTAGATACAGAAATGTTGCGTACCCTTCCAGGTGTACATGGAACCACCATTTAAATCTTAATTCACAAAAATCAATTCACGGAACAGCTTAGGAACAGGTCCTTCAGCCCTCAATGCCTGTGCCCAACGCGATTCTCACCTGCCTGCTTATTTTCCATATCCCTGCATAGTCGTTTGCCTGTTTAAAAGTCTCTTAAACTCCACTCTCGAGTTTAGTAGCATTGAGAAAAATCTCTTTGCTCTCCTGGCAACTATACAGGAGCTCTCTAGCTATATCTGCCTCCACTACCCTCCTGGGAGGCGCTTCCAGGCATTCGCCGCCCTCTGTGTGAAAAGAATTTGCTCCTCACATCTCCGTTAATATTTGCCCCTCTCACCTTAAAGCTGTGCCCTCTAGTCCGTGTCTGTCAGAGGAGAGAGAATCTTTAGGAGTTCCCCACCCGTGGACCATGGAGATGCAGCCATCCAGTTTATTCAATGTAGAGTTTATGTTTATTAAGGTAATCAGGGAATTGGAATTAGTCCAGGAAAGTGGCGTTGAGGTAACTGAACTGATTGACTGATGGACAAAACACAAAGTGCTGGAGGAAGGGTGATGAATCTGTGGAATTCTTTGCCACAGAAGGCTGTGGAGACCAGGTCATTTGATATTTTTGACAAAGAGATAGATAAATTCTTCATTAGTGTGGGTGTCAGGGGTTATGGGGAGAAGGCAGGAGAATGGGGTTAGGAGGGAGAGATAGATCAGCCATGATTGAATGGTGGAGTAGACTAGATGGGCCGAATGGCCTAATTCTGCACATATAACGCGGTAGAACAGGCAGCATCTGTGGAGGAAATGAACAGGGGGTGTTTTTGTTAGGAATCCTTCTTCAGACGGATCCACCGAGTTCTTCCAGCAGTTTGTTTGACGCAATGAACTGTGAAATACACTTGAGGCATTGCTTGAAGGAGCAAATAAAGCTGCCAAAAATACTTCCTCTCTAGTGACTGTGGAGAGAAGTGTTTGTACGGGGTATTCAGTTGGATTATCCACCTATCACTCACCAGGCTTAGTTTTACCACCTCCCCCACCCCGTTAGCCTGAAGAAGGGACCTAACCCAAAACATCATGTACGCATTCCCTCCATAGATCCTGCCTTTCATGCTGAGTTCCTCTATCACTTTGTGTTTTGCTCAAATTACCAGCATCTGTGGTCCCTTCTGCCCTCATTGAATGCTGGAGCAGATACGACAGACATAACGACCAACTCTTTACCTCCGATCTTCTTGCCTTGTTTAGATAGCGAGAAAAAAAGTACGGATGAGATCTTCTGGTGCTTTTTCTGCACTGGTTTGAGTTTATTCTTCACATTTCTTAACATTTAAAAAAATAAAATGCTCTGGCCTCTAAAAGTTTTTCTGACTTCAAAGGGACTACCATGTTAGCAAATGCATTGTTGTAAAGCACCTCGGAGGGACGGAAGAAACTTGTGCAGATGAAACATCTACTAATCCACAGTCGCCTCCTGCAAAGCGGTCCTGTCAGGTGAGGAACAGCGGGAATATTTAAGCTTCACTGTGCGAAGAAGATTTGTTTGCCACTTTGAATTGCTTGGTTCACATTTTACAGAGACTTGTGGTGCAACAAGATCCTTGAACACAGCAATGTATTGGCCTGGTTCCCGATTCAGTTCTCTTCACTTATAGACTTGTTAATTCACTTTAACTTATGAAAGTTTGAGATGTAAACTTTTGATTCTTTTACAAATAAGCTGTCATGTTCTTCACGTATCAGAAAGAACTGCAGATGCTGGTTTAAATAGGAAGATAGACAAAATGCTGGAGTAACTCAGCGGGAGATGCTGCCTGTCCCGCTGAGTTACTCCAGCATTTTGTGTCATGTACTTCATATGTCATATGTCAAAAGCAATAATTAAACTTCCTCCCTCGACTGACCTTGTGATTTATATGCAATGCTGTTGGGTGGAAGAAGATTCTGAGTGTCTGCTTTAGTATAAAAGTAGTTGTTCGTTTTTCAAAAGGGAAATCGGTATTTACCCAAAATATTGCTTCTTTCACCTGTGGACTTTTTACAGGATAAGGACAATAAGAAAACAAAGAATTCTCATCGTAAAATTCAGGTATTTCGGTTTTAATGTAGCTGCCCACCTTGAAGTCTGCACATTAGCTTTGCTCTTTGCTTCTCTTCTCACCCATTCCATTCCCTCAAGTTATTTACATTGTTCTGTGGAATTGGCTGGCATCCTCAGCTGCCTTGTCCTTATCTTCTGAATACCCCGGTATTGGACATATCGCAAGGTGCTGTGTGGATCTCCCTGACATTTGTTCTATGCTCCACACTGAATGTAGAAAAAAAACATTGCTTGGAATAAGCAAGCGTCACAGTGTGAGCTTCAGCAGAACCTCGATGTTTGTCCTTTCTGTTGTTCAAAAATGATCACGGTGCAGCAAGGATAAACGTGCGACCATCCCCTTTTCTGGGGTGCGACAGGATAGAACTGCTGCCTCACTGCTCCTGTGACCCCCCCCCCGTTCAATCCTGACTTGCGGTGCTGTCTTTGTGGAGTTTGCACGTTCTCCCAGTGACCACGTCGACCTCCTCGGGATGCTCCCGTTTCATCCCACCTCCCCCAGACAGACAGGCGGGCGGCTTGGCATGCTGACTGGCCATTGTAAAGTTCCTCTACTGTTCCTGAGTGGTGGAACCCTGTGCTGAGTTAGTGGCAATGTGGAGAGAATAAAAGGCGTTGTACATGCATGCTTGCTGGTCAGCCTAGACTTGATGGGTTGACGGGCCTGGCCTGTGTTGTATGATTAACGTTCTGTGATTACTGCATGAATAACACGGGAGGCTGTGAAACCGAGATGCATCCTAGCACTTAAGCCTGGTTGTTGTGGGAACAAGATAAATGAGGAAACATGGAACTGCAGGTGCTGATTTACCAAAAAAGACACAAAGTGCTGGAGTAACTCAGCGGGGCAGTCAGCTTCCCTGGAGATTTTTCAGGCCAGGTCCGAAGAAGGATCCCGACCAGAAACGTCACCTATCCATGTACTCTATGGATGTTTCCTGGCCCGCTGAGTTACTCCAGCACTTTGTCTCTTTTTAAGATGAACGAGAAGTTTATAATGATTAGTTTGAATACTCCTGAAGATTGTGATCAATGTTCTTAAATAGTTCAGAAATTTTACTTCTGCACAATGAGGGATCATTTGGAGACACAAGAGACCAGAGTTGGTGGAATTTGAGCAAAACTCAGTGCTGCAAAAGCCCAGCGGGTCAGGGAATGGACAGAAGACACGCCTCCACATTCCTTTTGCATGTTCCTGGCATTTGTGTTTTGCTCAAGATTCCAGCCGTTATTGTGCCTCTAATTCCAGTACTTTGTGTTTTTATTTTGAATATATTTAGTGTGGTGGATTATGTACCATGTGGTCTTGGAGATCGTGTAGGTTTGGATAGATTTACGACTGTACTCTTGTTGGTAAGGGGAGAATATTCCTGCTGATTCCCCGGCACTGATGTGCCCTGTAGATGATGGAAGGGGCTTGGAGAAACACAAAGTAAGCTACTTACTGTGGGCCATCCATCTTCTCAGCAGCCCTCAGAGCAGCGTTAAGTGAAAGGGTGGAATAAAAGCTCACAGCGCTCACAGAGTTGTGAGTCTGTGGAATTCTCTGCCTCAGAGGGCGGCGGAGGCCGTTTCTTTGGATACTTTCAAGAGAGAGCTAGATAGGGCTCTTAAAGATAGCGGAGTCAGGGGATATGGGGGGGAAGGCAGGAACGGGGTACTGATTGGGGATGATCAGCCATGATCATTTGAATGGCGGTGCCGGCTCGAAGGGCCGAACGGTCTACTCCTGCACCTATTGTCTATTGTCCTTTGTCTCATCCCACTGATAAACCTTGTGAGTGTAGAAAGCCAAGATGGTAATCTCCAGTGCAAACAAAATCTTTGGCTCCTGTATCTTCTTCCTGACAGTAGCAGCAAGATGAGATTGTGGTCAGGGTCGTGTGGTCTTTGACAACATTCATTGGATTTTTGAGGCAACGTCTTCTATAGATCCCTTTGATGGTTGAGCGGTCCGTACATGTGGTGGACCAGCGATGTCTAACACTTTCTGAAGCCTCCTTCGTTCCTGGGCATTCAAGTTACTGAACCAGGCTACAATGCAACCACTATATTCCCCACAGTACATCTGTTGGAGTTCAAGAGAGGATTCAGCATTGCAGAATACCATCTAAGCAGAAATACCTTTTGTTCTAGTATCACGCTGAACATCTGTGCATTGACTATATGATGTCAACTCCCAGGCAGAGAAATTGGAGAAATACTTGCTGCATCGATGCCCATAAACCAGAAGGGCAGTAGACAACATTGTCTAAATTTAATGTGAATTCTGAAACTGCCGGCTATGACTTTGCTGTAAAGTGCTTGCTGCATTTATTTAAGGTAGACAAAAATGCTGGAGGCAGCATCTATGGAGCGAAGGAATAGTTGACGTTTCTGGCCGCTGAGTTTCGCCAGCATTTTTGTTTACCTTCGATTTTTCCAGCATCTGCGGTTCCTTCTTAAACTCTGCATTTATTTATGTCATTTACCATGTGTGCAGAACATTTGCGTAATTTTGGGATCTTTCGTAATCGCCTTCTGTTCAGTCGGTCAGTGTCCGGACTCTCACATTGAATGCTCAGTCTTTTTCACCAGGGTAGAGGGTTCTAAAACTAGAGAGCATAGGCTTATGGTGAGAGGGGAGAGATTCAAGAGCGACTTCTTGGGCCAACATTTTCACTCGGAGATCCATCCGTATTGAAGGAGCTGCCTGAGGCAACTATAGAAGTGGATGCAGTTATGACTTCTAAAAGATGTTTGGATGGATATATGGATGGGAAGGGTTTGGAGGGCTATGGGCCAAATGTTGGCAAATGAGACTAGCCCAATAAGCCAACTTGGTTGACATGGGCATAACTTGCTGCATTGATTGGAATCATTTATTCGATTGTTGCACCTTGCCTTGAAAGGTTATTGCAAGATGAATGCAAAAGAATGCTGCTTGCTGCAAACAGACAGTTCAGTGTTTCCAAAGCAGTAGAGTTATTTTTCATACAATGGCCATTAACTAAAATGTACCGGTAGTTAGTAATTATCTGTTGTGAACCAATTTTTCTGATGTATTTCATGAAGTTGTGTCGATTAGACTCATTTATTTGATTGCTACACCTAGCGGTGAGTGTTATTGTGGACTCGAAGGGCCGAAGGGCCTCTTTCTTTGTTGTATCTCTGTGAAGGAAGGAACTGCAGGCGTTGGTCTCAACTGAAGATCAACATGAAAAGCTGGAATAACTCAGCGGGTCAGGCAGCATCTCTGGAGAAATGGAATCGGTGACGTTTTGGGTCGAGACCTTTCTTCAGTAGAAGGCGCTCGACCTGAAACGTCACCTGTCCTTCTCTCCAGAAATACTGTCTGACCCGCTGAGTTACTCCAGCTTTTTGTGTCTATCTTCTTGTATCTCTGTGACTCAAAACGGCCGTGAGCCCTGTAACGTAGTTACCATGGGTCCTTGATATCTCTAGACGTGATTCTGAATCGAGGCATCATTTCGTTAGACTTTCTTCCTTCAACGAATATCGCCAACGTTGGCATTTGTCTGCTTGCTGTTCTTTGGATGTTTCTGATTTATTGGCCGCCTTCACAATCACTATAGGACTTTTTTGTGAGGCACTTCAATGTACAAAATATAATGGCTAATTATGCAGGTAGTCTGTTATCCAGTTCTGTTATCCAGCTTTAGGTCCGAAGATGAATAGCATTCTAAAGGGACCTGCAAATCTTTCAGCATATTCCTGCTTCACTGTATCTGAAACACTAACACTCTTTTTAATATAGATTAGACTGATCTGCATCACTTCAGAACTTATTTCATATTTCTGGCACTTATTTATCGATACTTCTCTTGTATGGTAATTTGTACCATGATGGTGAATATTAATGATCATTTTAATTATTTAATGGTGGTTTTGTTTCAGTTTTATTGAATGTGCTTTGATTTCAAAGCAGACGAAGAATTCATGACAGAATAGAGTTACATTTCTACAGGCTATACAGTTAGCTGTTTTTAATATTTGTGATTTAATGCATTTCAGATACCGTGGGATGCGAATGTGGATGTTTGGTGGCATGAGTTAGTGAAGGGGGCCAGTGATCAATGTGAACCTGAATGGTGTGACGTTGAAGATCCACTCTTTATCCTGTACACCAGTGGATCGACTGGGAAGCCCAAGGTAATCACATTTGAAGCAAAGTCCCAACCCAAAACATCACCTGTCCATTCCCTCCACAGTTGCTGAGTTCCTCCTGCACTTTGCCTTTTCCTCAAGTTTCCAGCACCTGCTGTTCCTTGTCTCCATAACCGTATTGCTCCAGTCCTGCACATCTAAGATGGAGGGGGGGGAGCAATATTAAGAATTGTCCACAAGGAGAGGTCAGACATATTTGGTCGCAAGGGCAGAACTGGCATGTTACAATTCTTTCAAATGTCAAAAATATCTCAACGCTGAACATATGTTGATTTGACCCTGCTGAGTGCAAGAGTCAGGAAGACATGATGCAACTCTATTAGACGTTGGTCAGGCTGCCTTTGGAGTATTGTTGCTGCATTACAGGAAGGATGTGGAGGTTTTTGTGAAGGTCACATAAGAGGTTTACCGGAATATTAAATATATATATAAAATAATGAGAGGTATAGATAAGGTAGACAGTCAGAACCTTTTTCCGTCAGGGTGGAAATGCAAAAGACTAGAGCATTTAGCTTTAAGATGAGAGGGTTAAAGTTTAAAGGAGATATGTGGGGCAGGTAATTTACACAGTGGTGAGTGCCTGGAATGGGCTGCCAGGGGTGGTGGTGGAGGCAGATATGACGAGTTTTTAAAAATGTTTTTCGATATGCAGAGGACTGAGGGATATGGATCATGTGAGGCAGAAGGGCCTTGACCCGAAACGTCACCCATTCCTTCTCTCCAGTGACGCTGCCTGTCCCACTGAGTTACACCAGCATTTTGTGTCTCCGTGCAGGCAGAGATTAGTTTGGCTTGGTGTCTTGTTAGCCACAGATATTGTGGGCCGTGGAGCCTGTTCCCGTGCTGTAATGTTATGTGTTCTATGAACTTGGTGACGTAGTTCATCAAGCCTACTCCTGTTCAGTGACCTTACTGCTTCACCACAGGACACTTCCTCTCCCCAAAGAGCTGTGTAATTACCTGTGAGTGTCATGAAGAAAAAGCAGAGTGAGGATTAAAGTGGGACGTGGAGGAATAGAATGTAGAAATGTGAGAGGATCTAGTTTGTTAGAAACAGGTTTTTTTTAAACGGGTGACAGATTGCAAAGGTGTGTTAAGAGGGTGCTGAGTGTCCTTGTGTGTGAGTCGCAGCGTTTAACATGTAGTAAGCAGTTAGGACCGGCTCGGTCCTGGAGCTGTGGCGGAGGTAGCGGCCGTGGAGACCCGACTCGGCCCCGAAGCTGTGGCGGAGGCAGCGACCACCCGCGGTGTTTGAGCCGTCGCCTCGGCGCAGAGGGAGAACAAAGAGGGAAGAGACAGAGACTTTAAGATTTTGCCTTCCACCACAGTGAGGAGGTGTTTGGTGAACTCACTCTGGTGGATGTTAAATTTGTGTTGATTGTGTGTTTTTGTCATTTTTTAAATTATATGTATGACTGCAGGGAAACAAAATTTTGTTCAAACTGAAAGGTCTGAATGACAATAAACGAATCTAATCTAATCTAATCTAAAAAAAAAAGGAAGGCAGACAGGCAGAGACTCATACGGTACGGAAAGAGGCCCTTCAATCCAACTGTGTCGGAAGGAACTGCAGATGCTACTTATACACCGAAGATGGACACAAAATGATGGCGTAACTTAGCAAGTCAGGCAGCTTCTCTGGCGGGAAGTTGGAGTTGTATATTAACTGGAGTGACAGATTGTGCAGCATTTTATTACAAGTCACTTCAAAGGCAGTGTTGCCTTGAGAGCTGTTTGTTTGATTTCATCAATAATGTAACGGCAAATTTGGCAGATTGCCACTGTAAAATAGTCCTGACGTATGGCCTGGACAGTCGAGCTCTTGTGTTAAGGCAATGCTGACCTCACCTCCCCCTGTCCACTGACATCATGCTGGGCCAAGCCAGCAGAAGATAGTTGTTCTGTCTGTATTAGCATTCATTTAAACCGCGTACACTGCAGCTAGTTTTCACTACAGACTCAACTGTTGCTAGTCATTTTGCTTTGTCTCACCCGTGGCAAACCTATCAAGTACGCTTCAGCAAACTCTCTATCCCAGCCAACTGCCAGCCTCTTTCATAACGAGTTACACCCTTTGTATTCCAATCGTTGCAGTGTGGAACAGTACAGAAGAGGAACAGGCCCTTCAGCCCACAATGTTTGTGCCAAACATGACACCAAGACCAACTCTGATGTAAACCAACACTACATTCTCACTTTACTGACTGTCAGCCCAGTCTCCATCTCCCAAAATCCTGCTTTGTAGTGAATGGGCCTAGGCTTTCTCCTTTGGTTGTAGAATCATGTACACATTTTAGAACATTAATTCCATCAATTATTTTAGTTGCTCAACCAGTACTTACTGCAACTGATCTAAATAGTAACTAGAACATGGTTGGCTAAATTCGCAGCAATGTAGAGCTGCTGCCTCACAGCACTAGAGCCCCAGGTTCGATCCTGACTTTGAGTGATGTCTGTGTAGAGTTTGCACGTTCTCCACCTTGATGACGTGGGTTGTGTTTGACTGCTCCGGTTTCTTCCCCCAGTCTAGAGACACGCAGGGTTGCAGGTTAATTGGTCTCTGGTGTAGCAAGTGGATGGGAAAATAGGAAATGAATGAATAAGTTTATTGGACAAGTATTCACATACAAGCAATTTGCCTTGGTGCTCCGCCTGCAAGTGACAACATGACGCTACGATTCTTTGGGCGACTGAGGAGACTACTCACGACAGTTAGGAATGACACATAAAACATTAAACATTAACGTAGAACTAGTGTGATCGATAGTGTGGACTCGGTAGGCTAAAGAGCCTGTTTCCATTCCGTGCCGTTCAATCGGTCAATTAAAACCCTGCTGAATTACAGAATGCCGGACTAGAGTGTCAAAACTGTCGAACTAATGTATATATTATTGACATACTACCGACAGAACTTTCTTCCCTCCATATTTGTTTAATGAAAGGTCCATAACAATTTGTAATCAAATCTTTTTGCTTTCTTTAAGGGAGTGCTGCATACAATTGGAGGCTATCTACTTTACACTGCCACAACCTTCAAATACGTGTTTAACTACCAGCCCGATGATGTCTATTGGTGTACGGCCGATATTGGATGGGTTACGGGCCATTCATATGTCACTTACGGACCTCTGGCCAATGGTGCTACAAGCGTGATGGTTGGTACCGGAATATCAAGATTGTTTACTGGTCAAATGAACCGCTCCAAACGTTTCACCGAGCACCATGGTCCACCATGGCCTGCTGGATCTCTCGGTTGCTAACTATTTAAACTCCCTTTCCCATTCCACGACTGATCATCTTATCCCGGGCTGCCTCCATTGCCAGAGTGAGGCTGCCCTCAAACTCGAGAAGCAGCACCTCGTATTCCGCTTGTGTAGCCCCCCCCCTCCCTTCCCTGTGCCCCACCGAGATTCACACCCACGTCTCCCCCTCTCCCCGTCCACATATACTCACAATCTGCACCTCCTTTATACTCATCTCACACTTTCTGTCTCTTCCTCTCTGGCCCTTGTCCAGCATCTGCAGTTTCTTCCTATACTAAGTTGTTGGGTCAAAGCCAAACTACACAAAGATTTCAGAAATGTTTCTCTTTATTGTTGTCACGTGTACCCAGGTATAGTGAAAGCTCTATGGGCCTGTCCAACTTACGCAGTTTTTTTGCCGACTGCCAGCACCCGCCATAGGTCCTTGCAGGTTGCCGAAAATTTTCAACACGTTGAAAATCCAGCGGAGACCAGAAAGACGCTACGACTCTTTGGGCGACTAAGGAGACTACTCAAGACCGCACAGGCAACACCCTGGTGACATGTCGCTGGGTGACGCCTGTCTGGTCGTGAGTAGGCACCCAAAGAGACGTACCGTGTTCTGGTCGCATCTGAAGGTTTGCCGACTTATCCAGATTCAACAGGTGCTGGCAGTCGCCGAAAGAGTTGTGTAAGTGGGACAGGCCCGTTATTTTGCATGCTATGCAATCAGGTCAGATGATACTATCCATAAATACAATCAAGCCAAACTATAGCAGAATCAGGACTTTTTGAACCACGATGACCAGTACAAGTAATTGTTTCTGTCTTTTATTTAAATAATGATTTGTCGAACTTTGTTCCAGTTTGAAGGTGTGCCGACTTATCCAGATTCCAGTCGATTTTGGGAGATAATTGATAAATACAAAGTGACGACATTTTACACGGCGCCCACAGCGATCCGATTGTTGATGAAGTACGGAGACGGTCCTGTGAAAAGGTGAGAAGTTTAAAACAAACTTTCCTCATTCTTCTCATCAATTAAATACAAAATTGTCTTGTACAGGCTGAGTGCAGCAGGTAGTGCCACTGAGTCACAGTGCGAGAGGCCTGGGTTCGATCCTGACCTCGGGTGCTGTCGTCTGTGGAGTTTGCACGTTCCTCCCCTTTAACCGCGTGGGTTTTCTCCGGGTGCTCCGTTTCCTCCCACATCCCAAAGACGCGCAGGTTTGTAGGTTAATTGGCCCCGTGTAAATTGCCGCTAGTGTGCAGGGAGTGGATAAGAAAGTGGGAGAACATAGAACTAGGGTGGCGTTTCAGGTCAAGACCCTTTTACAAAACGTTTGTTGCCTGACCCGCTGAGTTCCTTCAGCACTTTATTTTGCTCAAGTTTCCAGCATCTGCAGACCCTCGTGGCGTCAGAATGATGCTGTTTGTTAATTGGATGTGTGGCAGTTCTGTGTTTGAAGTTACACAGCTCATATTGATTTGTTCCCCTTCAGGTTCAGTCGGCAGTCGCTGAAGATCCTTGGAACAGTGGGAGAACCCATAAACCCCGAGGCCTGGCACTGGTACTACAAGGTGATTGGTAACGGGAAGTGCCCCATCATGGACACCTTCTGGCAGACGGAGACTGTGAGTACAAATAGTGCCCGTGTGGCTCCTCGACAGATCATTGAAGGCAGGCTGGAACGGTGGGGTCAGAGCATGATGGTGGGGGTCCGAGCATGACGGTGTGGGTCAGAGCATGACGGTGGGGTCAGGCCAGGACGGTGGGGTCAGGCCAGGACGGTGGGGATCAGGACATGATGGTGGGGGTGGGGGTGGGCCATCAGGAGAACAAACTACATGGTGGGCAATCTCGACTGGAAAACAGGATTGTAAATGTGGACATGTATAACTTCATGACGAAGAGAACAAACTGGACACGTGGAACATTCCTGATTGAAGGCAGGCTGACTGTCCATGTGTAAAACAATATTGATGTTGTGCATTATTACTGACTGAACTTCTATTATTCTGCTCAATGATTTTCAAAGAGAGCAGACTGTTAAGATTGGGGCATGGAATTGGTGGGCTTCCGATTGAAGGCAGGCCTGACTGTAAATACTCATTGTCCATGTGTAACTTCAACTGAATATTGAAGGGAAAATGATGTTGTGCATTATTACTGTGCATTGTAACTTCTATTTTTCTCACTGAATGATTTGTCCTCTGCTCAATGTTGTTATTTTCAGTTTCTCAAGAGAGCGCATGAAGTTTGATCGGAGGAGTACTTGAGGGAAAGCAAGAACGGGTGTGGCATCACGAAGAAGCGGTGTGGAATCACAATATTTGAAGTAAGATAGTAAAGATCACGAGACATCAGTTTATTAGCTTGATCTATATAATGAGGGTGGGAGCGGCGGGCACTTAATCCCTCACCGTAACTCCTCATAAAATACAGATCAAACTTCATACTGGTAAGTACTCGTTTAATCTAACTATTTTACTTCGGAGTCACGTGAGTGATTCCGTGAAGACTTCAAAGGTCTGTGATTTCAAACCGTGTAACAGTTTTTATTTCACTCACTGCCGAAGTTTATGAGGGAGGAAGTGTTATCGTAATCAACCAGTTGATCTGCTTTCAAAAGAAACAGAAAGGTATTTGTTAACAATAACAACATAAAAGAGCTCCTCTGAGCTTAAATTAATATTGCAGTTTGTAATATTCTCCTGCAATTAAATCAGGTTTATCAACGGTTTATAATAAAAAATGTTCTGAACGCGGTTCCCTTGACCATTCTGCTGTATTGAAAATGTGGTCAACCGGGATGTCCATTCGTTCAGCCGCTGATACCAATGCTGCCCTAGTGGAATGGGATTAAATGTATTATTATCTATTCCGGCAGCTTTCGGTACCTGTTTGAGCCACCTTGGAGTGGTTTGGCTCGTACCCCGTCTTGGGTTACTGTGGTTGACCCATAGGCTTTCCTCTCCCTCTAAGATTGTGGGTTGTGTCTATATATAGTAGTAGATGGGTCACCACACTCAACCTGGACTCTGGTGGGTAGGCCCGGAATCCCACCAGTGAATTGGGCGTTCCTGGTCCATATAGCCATATAACGACTACAGCACGGAAAACACAGGCGATCTCGACCCTACTAGTTCGTGCCGAACTCATAATCTCGCCTAGTCCCATATACCTGCGAGTTAGATTTTACCAGACCTAAATATGAACGTGATGCGTCTGGGGTAATCACCATGTTATCCAGTCTGGTTTATGGAGTGACTGGACTCTGTGAGCGTGTACGAGAGCCATAAGCATGAGCGTTTTTTAAAAACATAGATTAAGCAAGCTGAGGGATCTGGCTGGTGCCATCTCTGAGACATGTCAATGTCACACCAATATCCCATACATGGGTATATACCTGGGTGTTTGGGGCTTATATTATAGTTGACCTTCATACCTTCAGTGGATGGGATCCCATGCTCTGCTGACATGCTGTTTTAGATAAGCAGATAAGGCGCTCCATGCTGTATTTACGGCACTGTAACTCACCTTTTAGTCGTGGTGTAGATGTTCCAGGAACTCCAATACGTCAGTGGTTGAATAGTTCGGTATGTTGTCCCTGCGTCGTGGCAGTATTTTACCCATGTTAGCTTTTAGTGACTGTTCGCAGGGATGCCGACATGGTGGTAATGGTTCCTTTGGATAATCCCAGTCCCTGGTAAGGTCTATTCAAACCCTGCACCCAGGAGTTTGATGTTTCCCTGGCATGGGTGGCTTGTGCCTGATACTGGGTTGAGTCAGCAACCATGGTCCACTAGGGGAATCCATAGGTGACTCGCCCACCGTGTCGTGATGAACTGGGAACCATGGCTGTGTAGGCCGGTCGGGCACGTTCAATATCTCGGAGACAGATCCCTCTGTATTGCGAAGTGCCCGTCTGATGAGGCAGAAGGGAGGAAGGCAAAGCAGAAATTCCCCCTTCCAGCGTATAGGCATCTATCGCTGCTGCCTCTAATCTGGTTCCTAAGTCACATACATGGGTTACTGGTGATTCCGTCTTGTGCAACCAAATTGATATCTGGCTTTCAAACTGCTTAATAATTTTAGCAGATATTTAGGGTTTGACATCTATTGAATGTAATCATGGATTTTACCCCGTGACATGGTGTCTCCCACTGTGTTCTAGCTTCCTAGGACATAGGCAGCTGATAGTTAAAATGTCTTTTGACACACCATTGCCAGATTTGTTTGACCAATTTGTTGCACAATAATGATTATTATGCTCCCCATATGGTTGATATAAGCCACCACCATAGTATTATCAATCCGTAACCACATATGTACGTGCTGCATTTGAAATGCATATGCTTTTTAGCCCAATAGGCGATCACCAATCCCAAGTAGTTGATGCCCGGTATGTGTAGTAACGATGTTTGTGAATTGGTCCATCTGTTACCTGTGCTGGATATGGAGTTTAGTTGCTCCCCAGCCTAAAGTACTGGCATCGGTTTTTAATAACCAGGTTGGGATTGGTGATGATAATAGGGCTGAAAACTATGCCAAATATATGTCGCCCACCACCTTAATTGTGATATAGCTTCAGTGGGTACATTCATGATTTGATTATAGTGACCCAAGTACCTTGGCAAAGTAACAGTCATATGGACGGAATTATTATTGAAGCCCAGATAATCCTTGGTAGTTAACGCTTCAATTCTGGTTTATCTGGGCGTGGGATAAACCTCAGCTTTAGGGAGCTGTTTCGTAGCTAGAACTGCTGCCACAGCTAATCCCTTTGTTTCCCCTAATATGAGGATATCATCCAATATATGCCATGATTATGCTTGTTTTCTTAATATTTTCATGGCCATTTATAATAGTTTAGGGCTGAGGTTAGACCATAGGGAATGCTATATGCTCCCATGGTTGCCCTAACCGGGATATCCATTATCCAGGTAAAAAATTTTTAGGTATCTATAATGATCCTAGTGTATGGGTATAAGATAGTTAGCATCTTCCATATCAATGCTCCCCATAGGTATCCTAGGGAGATCAGATGTCTGGCAGTGACAAGAACCCATCTCCATCTTAAAGTGTATATACTCAACAGATTTATTTAGTGATATTAGATCAATGATGATGCTACATTCACCATCTTTTGTAGTTTTGGTGAATATATTCGATACAAATTCCAATGGCTCATGTTTACTCCCATGATCCGTTTAGTAATGAGCCTTTCTAGTTCAGCTTGACCTTCTCACTTCTCTTTTCTTAGAGGGAGAAAATGCCCTTTGGGCGCATTGCTGAACTGGCGGTAATATGCCCAATTTGAATTCGTTTTTATCCTCTAAGACTGTTGAGTATATTTTAGTTATTTGTGACAGCATCCCATGCTTTATCCACAAGTGTAAATGCCCCCCCACGCAGTTAGTAGAACACCCTTGTTTAGTGTAAACGGGAGGAACCAGACTACCTACCTCCATGTTTGTTGTTTTTTTCATGAAGGCGTAGTTTGCTGGTATGCTGGTGCTGTCGGTGGGGCGGCGCATCTTCCCACGGCTCCGCTCTGGGCCCCGTCTAAAAAGAACTTTGGGGGTAAAGTGAAGCGGTCGCCAGGCTTTCACCAGTCCTTGTTTGATTCACTGGTGGATGCCGAGGGGTGCTGCCAGCTGGGTGTTGGATGCGATGTCCTGCTCGTTCCATGGCCTGCCTTCATGAGGCGCACAGGTTTATCTGCCTCTCTTCCCCGCAGCAGCGGTTTGCATAGCCCCATATATTTGGGGTTGCGGGCAGGTCTATATGCACCATTGTTCAGTCGAGTATCCCAAATTTGGGAACATCTTAGGCGTCAGCACCCTGGTAGTGCAATGGGATAGTCTCATCCTGGGAGAGTATAATCCGTGGAAAAGGCGAGCAAAGGCGGTAACATCTTGACCCTTCTGTAGAATTCGCTGCTTGTCTGCGAGTCTGCTGACCCAGCTGCCTGCGGATTTGCCTCTGGAAAGGCCTGCTCCTGCAGGACTTTTGTTGGGAAGATGGTCGCGTGGAGGAGCCATGTAGTGGCCCACGACACCCAGTAGCTCTTCCTGATCCTGCTCCCCTGGCATACTGCTGTTCTCGTCCGCCTGCCCAGCGTTTAAGCCAGCCCAGCCCTGGCCTCCTTAGCTAGCCTCAAAAGAGGGAGCAAAAGGGTGTGCTAAATTGGAGGAGGCATAGCTCAAACTCCGCTGTTGCATCAATCCCTTGACAAGGGAGATGGCTAGTGCAATAGCACTGGGGTAGGAGTCAGCTCCCTTGGCATTCAGCCAGTGCCCCTTTTCTCCTGGAGGTGAACTCCATGACCTCCTCTGGCTTGGGGAGACAGACATACTTATTTTGCCTTCTCCAACCTGTTCCAGTTTTGGAGGAAGTTGGCTCCTGTGGAACCTGTAAATTGGTAAGATTTCCCCTTACCTGCATGTAGAGGCTGCCTGCCGTTTTCCAGGCGGCATTGTGGCGGTTCCCGGGCGGTGATTCTCCTGGTCAGGAGTCTGCAGGGCTGCTGGTCGGGTTTTTTAAACTTCCCGCCGGTCCGCCGCTGTTACCAAACAGCTGTTCAGCGGACCGGTATAGCGCAGCTCCTTGCAGCGGTCCGCAGCGTTTGCGGTCCGGGTAGCGCTTTTTCCCCGTCCACTGTCGGCTCCACGCTGGAGTCGAAACGGGGGCCGCTCACCATGCCTCTCTACTTTGCTCCCCCTGGAGCAAAAACCACAAGGCCCGATTAAGGTAAGTACTTACCTCTCGTTCCTTGGATGCGGGAGCTAGCCCGACTCCCGCTGGCCGCGTTGCACAGCTGTGCGATAATGCCGCATGCGCAGTACCTGCTGGGTTCTTCACGGAATCACTCACGTGACTCCGAAGTAAAATTGTATGTGCTGCCCCTGAATAATGAAATTCTTACTCGCTGCCGTTTGCAGGCCCATTAATGTAATAACATGCAAATAAATATAATAATTGTGCAATAAATCAGTAATACTAGATAATGGGATCAAAGTGCAAAAACCGAAGTTTGTAGTTGCAACTAAAATCAAGTCCATATTAGCTCATGGTTGCTGAGGTAGGAATGCATCAGTGGAGAGCAATGGGCAGATGATGTTTTGGGCCCATAATGGTGCAAAACTAAAACCTGTTGTGCAATCAACCCATCGAGGACCATAAATTGTGGTTAGTGGTGTGCAGTGCTCCAGAGCCTGGCGGTTGCTGGTCTCTAAACCCCTTTACAAATCTCCTGATGATGTTCCAGGCTTTGTTCGACCAGCTGCGTTCCTACAATTGCGTAATCTACTTGCTCGTTATTTACATTGCGCAATTGTGCTGCACAGGAAATTTGGCAATCAAATTATTTAAATGTACATTTCCTTTGATTTAAAAATAAGTTTTAGATTGGCAGAAAAAAAATTGCATGAAATTATTTAAGCTTAAAAGAGGCCAGATAACGATAGTCCATTAACGGGGTGAGTTCTAGAAAATATCACACAACTGATGCTCTCCAACTATTGTACGATCTGTTTGTTTGCTCACTTTCAGCTGTGGTTGTTGGCTCTTTGCCTGTGAAATGGATAATGTGTTCCTTGTTCCTTAGGGTGGTCACATGTTAACTCCTCTCCCAGTTGCCATTCCACTGAAGCCAGGATCAGCTGTGAGTAACTTGTCAATGATCAACTTGGACAGAAAATGGTTTGGTTTAGTTTATTATCACGTGCACCAAGGTACAGTGACAAGCTTTTGTTGCGTGCTAACCGGTCAGCGGAAGGACTGTACATGATTACAATCGAGCCATTCACAGTGTACAGTCAAGTCAAGTCAAGTTTATTTGTCACATACACATACGAGATGTGCAGTGAAATGAAAGTGGCGATGCTCGCGGACTTTTGTGCAAAAGACAAACAACAAAACAACCAAACAAATTATAAACACAATCATAACACACATATTCTTTTACATAATAAATAATGGAAGGAAAAACGTTCAGTAGAGTTAGTCCCTGGTGAGATAGGCGTTTACAGTCCGAATTGCCTCTGGGAAGAAATTCCTTCTCAACCTCTCCGTTCTCACCGCATGGCAACGGAGGCGTTTGCCTGACCGTAGCAGCTGGAACAGTCCGTTGCAGGGGTGGAAGGGGTCTCCCATGATTTTATTTGCTCTGGAGTTGCACCTCCTGTTGTATAGTTCCTGCAGGGGGGCGAGTGAAGTTCCCATAGTGCGTTCAGACGAACGCACTACTCTCTGCAGACGCATGATAAAGGGAATAACGTTTATTGCTAGAAAAGCCAATGAATTCCGATCAAAGATAGTCCGAGGGTCTCCAATGAGGTAGCTAGTAGTTCAGCACTGCTCTCTGGTCGTGTCATGATGGTTCAGTTGCCTGATGAAACTGGGATGACAAAATGCGGTTGTGTGTGATCTGCATTCACCAATTCTGTGGCATTTCACATGCACAAAAGGTTTTGGCAATTTGCTTTATTTCTCCATGTCATGATCTGAGGCAACAGATCATGGCTTCAAAATGATAAACGCTTCATCAAATTTTAACATAGCATACAATAGACAATAGGTGCAGGAGTAGGCCATTCGACCCTTCGAGCCAGCACCACCATTCAATGTGATCATGGCTGATCATCCCCAATCAGTACCCCGTTCCTGCCTTCTCCCCATATCCCCTGGCTCTGCTATTTTTAAGAGCCCTATCTAGTTCTCTCTTGAAAGCATCCAGAGAACCTGCCTCCGCCGCCCTCTGAGGCAGAGAATTCCACAGACTCGCCACTCTCTGTGAGAAAAAGTGTTTCCTTGTCTCCGTTTTAAATGGCTTACTCCTTATTCTTAAACTGTGGTCCCTGGTTCTGGACTCCTCCAACATCGGGAACATGAGTCCAGAACCAGGGGCCACAGTCTTAGAATAAAGGGGAGGCCATTTCAGACTGAGGTGAGGAAAAAGTTTTTCACCCAGAGAGTTGTGAATTTGTGGAATTCCCTGCCACAGAAGGCAGTGGAGGCCAAATCACTGGATGGATTTAAGAGAGAGTTAGATAGAGCTCATGGGGCTAGTGGAGTCAAGGGACATGGGGAGAAGGCAGGCACGGGTTATTGATTGGGGACGATCAGCCATGATCGCAATGAATAGGACAATAGGCCAGTGGTTGTGAAGGCAGATATAATAGAGGCATCCAAGAGGCTTTTAGATAGGCGTATATATTTGGGGGGCATTAAGGAATATGCATCACTTGGAAATAACTCGGCATCATGTTCTGCTGGGACATTGCAGGCTGAAGTTTCATTAGAGTTTTTATCAAAATGATGATAGATCTCTTAAATTGTAATCTCTAATGTATATAATAAATTCTCTTTCAGACTTTTCCCTTCTTTGGTGTGGTTCCTGCCATTCTTAATGAATCAGGAGAAGAATTGGAAGGGGAGGCTGAAGGCTACCTGGTATGAAGGACTGTAGCTTTTGCTGCATTATAATTGCATCTTAAACTCTTCTCTCCCGCTGTCCCTTGTTGTTGGTGATGATGCACTTCTACTCCAGGGTCAACTCTGGGTGTCTGATGAGATTGTCTGAGACCCAGAGTCTTGTGCAGAGGTGGGGCGATGAGCTCTTGATGGGATGGGTGGGTTGGTGAGAACTTTGGCATGAAGAGTGTTGCCTCTGATGTTTGTGGTTAATACCCAACACATGGACTTGGTTTTCAGGGGTGCCTGAATGTTTGGAACGCTGAAGAAGGGTCTCCACCTCAATCGTTACCCACTCCTCGTCTCCAGAGATGCTGCCTGTCCCGCTGAGTTACTCCAGCACACTATGTCTATTTTTGTGCCTATATGTTCTTTAAAATTATAAATGGACTGGACAAGCTAGATGCAGGAAAAATGTTCCCAATGTTGGGCGAGTCCAGAACCAGGGGCCACCGTCTAAGAATAAAGGGGAGGTCATTTAAAACTGAGATGAGAAAAAACTTTTTCACCCAGAGAGTTGTGAATTTGTGGAATTCCTTGCCACAGAGGGCAGTGGAGGCCAAGTCACTGGATGGATTTAAGAGAGAGTTAGATAGAGCTCTAGGGGCTAGTGGAGTGGAGGGTTATGGGGAGAAGTAAGGCACGGGTTATTGATAGGGGACGATCAGCCATGATCACAATGAATGGCGGTGCTAGCTCGAAGGGCTGAATGGCCTCCTCCTGCACCTATTGTCTATGTTTCTATGTTTGGAGAGATTGTAGACCAGGGAGTGAACACAAAATCTTTATTTACTAAGTGTGGTGGGGAGCGTTTTTCAGAAGCTGGACTGTGTACATTTTGAGTGTAAAACCTTTGCAGCCTTCCTCAAGAAGCATGAATGCAAAGTCCATGCTTGGTGCTTGGAATGTGAAGATTGATATCCGAGCTTCGCTTCCGTCTCCCTCCATCAGGGGGCGGCCATGTCACTCTTGTGTTAGAGAGATTTTGTTTATTGACAAATGTTGTTAATCCTTGTTCAAGCAAAATTTCAATTAGTTTAGTTTAGAGATACAGCGCGGAAACAGGCCCTTCGGCCCACCGGGTCCGTGCCGACCAGCGATCCCCGCTCATTAACACTATCCCACACACGGGACAATTTTTACATTGACCAAGCCAATTAACCTACAAACCTGCACGTCTTTGGAAGGTGAGAGGAAACAAAAGGTCTTGGAGATAAACCAGGCAGGTCACGGGGAGGACGTACAAACTCCGTACAGACAGCACCCGTAGTCGGGATTGAACCAGGGTTTCCGGCGCTGCATTCGCTGTAAGGCAGCAACTCTACCGCTGCGCCATCGTGACCGCCCGCTAATTCTAAAGCAATTAAATACAGGGCCCTAAAGAGACCACACCTGGAGTATTGTGTGCAGTTTTGATCCCCTAATTTGAGGAAGGACATTCGTACTATTGAGGGAGTGCAGCGTAGGTTTGCAAGGCTAATTCCAAGGATGGCGGGACTGTCATATGCTGAGAGAATGGAGCGGCTGGGCTTGTATACTCTGCAGTTTAGAAGGATGAGAGGGCATCTTATTGAAACATATAAGATTATTAAGGATTTGGACACGCTAGAGGCAGGATACATGTTCCCGATGTTGGGGGAGTCCAGAATCAGAGGCCACAGTTTAAGAATAAGGGGTAAGCCATTTAGAACGGAGACGAGGAAACACTTTTTCACACATAGTTGTAAGTCTGTGGAATTCTCTGCCTCGGAGGGCGGTGGAGGCTGGTTCTCTGGATACTCTCAAGAGAGAGCTAGATAGGGCTCTTGAAGATAGCGGAGTCAGGATATATGGGGAGAAGGCAGGAACGGGAACTGATTGGGGTTAATCAGCCATGATCACAATGAATAGTGGTGCAGGCTCGAAGGGCCGAATGACCTACTCCTGCACCTATTGTCTATTATCTTTGTGATATTTTACATCAAAATGAGTTGTTTAAAATATTTCTGCCAATGAAAGTGGACCGTATTCCTTCACGCAAGTTATGATTGAAACTTCTTCCTACACAGGTATTCAAAAAGCCTTGGCCATCCATAATGCGTACCGTCTATGGTAACCATGAACGTTTTGAAGACACCTATTTTAAAAAGTTTCCTGGATATTTCGTCACCGGAGATGGTGAGTTGTTTCAACCAAACTCGTGACGAATATTTGAACAGGAGTATATTCGTTAAAAGTGTAGCTGGTTATTTATCTCATTGCTACTTGTGTGATTTTGTACACTCTGGAGTTTAGAAGGATGAGAGGGGATCTCAATGAAACATATGATTGTTAAGGGCTTGGACACACTAGAGGCAGGAAACATGTTCCCGATGTTGGGGGAGTCCAGAATTGGGGGCCACAGTTTAAGAATAAGGAGTAAGCCATTTAGAACGGAGACGAGGAAACACTTTTTCTCATACGAGAGTGGTGAGTCTGTGGAATTCTCTGCCCACGAGGGCGGTGGAGGCCAGTTCTCTGGATGCTTTCAAGAGAGAGCTAGATAGGGCTCTTGAAGATAGCGGAGTCAGGGGATATGGGGAGAAGGCAGGAACAGGGTACTGATTGGGGATGGTGGTGCTGGCTCGAAGGGCCAAATGGCCTGCTCCTGCACCTATTGTCTATTGCTGTGTGAATCTTAGTTGCGATATTCCCCATGGCAATGAAAATAACGGTTTCACAATCACACCGACATAAGGCAGAAGTTTCCTGCCCGCAGCAAAAGCAAGTGAAGAGGAGATTGGACACATGTGCATGCTCATGCATGGTTTAGATCAGGTACATTGGCTTAGAGATTGTAAATGCAGATTTAAAGTTTGGGCAAATAATTCATAGAGGAGTGAAGATATTTTTTAACTCGTTGCAGTTATAATCTAGAATTTGCTATAAACAGAATGAATTGCAGGACCACGAGGAAAGAGCAGATAACTTGAAAGGATGGGATTGTTGTACTAGGAGCTAGCACAGATATGATGGGCCAAAGGACGTCCTATGCCAATACAACACTACGATCCTTATATATTTCCTGAGAAGATAAGTGAATTTTTGCTTAGTTTAGAGATGCAGCATGGAACAGGCCCTTTGGCCCACCTAGTTCATACTAGTTTTATGTTGTCCCACTTTCTTCTCCACTCCCTACACACTTGGGGGAATTTGCAAAGGTCAAATAACCTACAGACCCACACCTCTGGGATGTGGGAGGAAACCAGAGCACCCAGAGGAAATCCACACGGTCACAGGGAAAACATGCAAACTCCACCTGGACAGCAGCCGGGGTCAGGATTGATCCCGTGTGAGTCGGCAGCCCTACCCGCTGCGCCACTGTGCCACCCTTTGCATTCTTTGCCGCTCGGTCGATTTTTAGTGATGCAAGATTTAAAAAAAAAAAAAACATTAGCTTCTAATACTTAATCTGCATTCTGAATCGCTGTACAAAATGTGTAAACATATTAACATTTAAATTCCTGTGTTTTGACGGACAGGTTGCAAAAGAGATAAAGATGGGTATTACTGGATCACAGGAAGGATCGATGACATGCTGAATGTATCTGGTAAGACTTGTCGACTACATACCTTCTTCACCATGGGGCAAATCCTTTGTGATTGAGGTTGATCCCCGATGGGGAGGGAGGTGGCTGGTGAGGCCAATGTGGGACTCAGGGGGGCTGCCGGAGGATATGTTTGATGGGGCAGATGGGGGTCATTTGGGATGTGCTGGGCAACTCTTGTCTTTACTCTGGCCTTTGTAGTTTAATTGCTGTTGTTTTAGCTGCTTCAACGACCTCCTGTGGCAGGTATTTCATATAGTCTCCGCCCTTCATGTGGGAAAAATTGCCATAGATTCCCAAAAATCTTTCCCCTCACTTTAAACCTATGTCACCTGATTCTTGATGATCCCACTCTGTGCATTCACCCTGTCTATTCCCCTCATGGTTGAAGACACCTCCATTAAATCACCCCTCAGCCTGGTCTGCCCACCCTTTCCAAATAGCTCAGGCGTTTGAGTCCCTGCAACATTATTGTAAATCTTCTCTGCCCTCTTTCCAGTTAAACAACAATTTAACTGGTTTGAAGAAATGTCTCGACTCAAAATATCACCCATTCCTTCTCTCCAGAGATCCTCCTGCCTGTTGCCGCTGAGTTTATCAACAATTTAACTGGAGTTATTGGTTTGATCTGCTGCAGGTCCCAGGTTGCAGAAGCAGTGTGAAGCCTATCCCCACTGTCTAGACTGCAGCGTTCGCAGTAATGTGCAAAATGTCAACCACGCAGCCAGCTATGCAACCCATTTCCTGGAAATTCCTCCAGGGATTCTCTGGAATAGGCAGCTGTGCCTGTGGTGTAAATACTCGGTGTGATGTCTGCCAGTCCTCAATGAACAAGAGCTGCAGGGCACCTCAGGGAAACTCCAAGAAAATTATTGGGCATTGGGACATTAAATTGGAAAAGCTGCAGAAATGATACATTATGTCATGAGAAGGTTTTGGTTTGTTATTGACGCGTGTACCGAGGTACAGTGGAAAAACTGTTTCCTATGCTGCCCAATCAGATAACAAGTGTGTAAGAAAGAACTGCAGATGCTGGTGAAGTCGAAGGTAGACACAAAATGCTGGAGTAACTCAGCGGGTGAGGCAGCATCTCTGGAGAAAAGGAATAGGCGACGTTTCAGACGAGACCCTTCTTCAGACTGATGTCAGGGGAGAGGGTAGGACAAAAAAAAAAGTGGGCGGAGACAGTGGGAATAGTGGGAGAACTGGGAAGGGGGAGGGGAAGGAGAGAAAGCAAGGGCTACCCTAACAGCCTCCTCCCTCCCCCCCAACACTGGGGTAAGGAGAGGATGAGAGGTAGGTGGGAGGGTAAGGGATCGAGGGACAGCTGGGCCTCCTCCATTGTCAGAGTGAGGCCCAGCACAATTTGGAGGAACAGCACCTCATATTTTGCTTGGGCAGTTTACACCCCAGTGGTATAAACATTGACTTCTCTAACTTCAGATTCCCCTTGCTTTCCCCTTCCATCCCCTCCTCTGACATCAGTCTGAAGAAGGGTCTCAACCCGAATCGTCCTTTTCTCCAGAGATGCTGCCTCACCCGATGAGTTACTCCAGCATTTTGTGTCTACCTTCAGTCATAAGCAGAACGTGCAAACTCCAGCCAGTCAGCATCCGAGGTCTGGATTGAATGCAGGTCTCAGGTGCTGTGAGGCAGTGGCTCCACCAGCTGCGCGCTGTGCTGCCCTATCGTGATATTGTTCATAGCCAACACAAGCGAACAAAGTGTTAACTGTTGATGCTGCTTGCAGGGCACCTGCTGAGCACTGCTGAGGTGGAGTCGGCATTAATCGAACACCCTGCCATCGCGGAAGCTGCTGTTGTCAGCCACCCCCACCAAGTGAAAGGGGAGTGCCTCTACTGCTTTGTCACGCTGAGGGATGGACATGAATTCACCAAGACGCTGGTCACCGAACTAAAAAACCAAGGTAATGGCAGTCAATGGAACAATAGACAATAGGTGCAGGAGTAGAGGCCATTCGGCCCTTCGAGCCAGCACCGCCATTCAACGTGATCATGGCTGATCATCCCCAATCAGTACCCCGTTCCTGCCTTCTCCTCATATCCCCCGACTCTGCTATCTTTTAGAGCCCTATCTAGCTCTCTCTTGAAAGTATCCGGGAGAACCTGCCTCCAACGCCCTCTGAGGCAGAGAATTCCACAGACACACAACTCTCTGTGAGAAAAAGTGTTTCCTCGTCTCCGTTCTAAATGGCTTACTCCTTATTCTTAAACTGTGGCCCCTGGTTCTGGACTCCCCCAACATCAGGAACATGTTTCCTGCCTCTAGCCTGTCCAAACCATTAACAATCTTATATGTTTCAATAAGATTGCCTCTCATCCTTCTAAACTCTAGAGTGTACAAGCCGAACCGCTCCATTCTCTCAGCATATGACAGTCCCGCCATCCCGGGAATTAACCTTGTAAACCTACTCTGCACTCCCAAACTGCAGCAGAGGATACACGCTCCTCTTACACAAAACATAGAACAGTATAGCGCAGGAGGAGGCCCTTCGGCCCACAATGTCCGTGCCAAACACGATGGCGAGTTAAAACTAATCTCTGCGTGATTCAACCCGTGCATAGCCACATGCCTATCCAAAAGCCTCTACAGGGCACTATCGTATCTGCCTCCAATGGCAGTGTGTTCCAGGCACCAGTTCACAGACAATTTGTGTGTAAAAAAAACTAGTCCCGCGCGTCCCCTTTAAACCTTGCCTCCCTCACCTCGAGACAATGCCCTCCAGACTTTGATATTCTTTTTTTTTCTCTTAAATTTGTATTGATTTTTCACAGAGATATATACAAAACAGTGCAACACCATCACCATAAATAAAACAAAATAAGAAAAACAATCAAATACAAAAATAGATAGGGGGAAAAAAAAAGTAAATAAATTAAAAAATGGAATAAGACCGTGAGGTTCACTTACCCAATTGAAAAAAAACGTTCCATTGATTAGTTATCTGGCGACATTTCAATATTCACACAAACATACCATCTAGTTCTATGTTACACAGTCTTCCCATATCTAGCTCGGCATTTGTCTAGTTGGTGTTGTGGCTCAGATAAACGTTCCATTTTCCCACAGATCTTCTCGAATGAATTCTCATTGACTCACAAGGGTTATGTCAGTTTCTCCATAATAAAGATCAGACTTTGATATTTACACTCTGCCCTATCTATGCCTCTCATAATTCCACAAACTTCTCTCGGGTCACAACCCCCAACGCTCAGAGAAAACAATCCAGCCTCTCCTTATGCCTAGAGCCCTCTAATCCAGGCGGCATTCTGGTTTGCCTCTCCAAAGCCTCCACATTCTTCCTGGAGTGGTGTGACTGTAGGCAGTAGTCCATTCATAGGGTCAAACACGCGCGCACACACACGCACACACACACACACACGCACGCACACATACACACACACACAGGTCACCGTTCATGTTTGAAAATCATAGACTTTTAACGGAGATTGATTATTTAGGGGCTTGTGTATGTTTATTTCCATTTGCCCTTTCCTCTCTGCACCCTGCTTGCATCTCCACCCTCCCCACCCACCTATATCCTTACCTCAAGCTTCACAATTCACACCCCTTCTATCCAATCTCACATCTTATGAAACATGGACTTTTCAGGTTGGGATCCCTCCTTCGTCCAATCAGTCCATGTCCATTCTCTCCACAGATTGCCCTACGGCACGGAAACAGGCCCTTCGGCCCAACTAGCCCATGCCGACCAAGATGCCCCATCTATACTAGTCCCACCTGCCCGCATTTGGCATATATCCCTCTAAACCTTTCCACTCCCTGAACTTGTCCAAATACCTTCTAAATGGTCTAGTTACTGCCTCAACTGGCAACCTGTTCCATTTCACCACCAGCCTCTGAGTGAAAAAGTTTCCCTGGGGTTCCTATTAAATCTTTCTCCTCTCACAAACTTTTGTCCTCTGGTTCTTGATTCCCCTACTCGGGGTAATGGTGAATTTACCCAATCAATTCCCCACATGATCTTGTATACCTCCATAAGATCATCCCTTATCCTCCTGCATTCCAAGGCATAAAGGCCTAGTCTGCCTAACCCCTCGCTATACGCAGGCCCACAAGTCCTGGCAACATCCTCGTAAATATTTTCTGCACACTTTCCAGCTTAACAACATGCTTCCTATAGCAGGGTGACTAAAACTGAACACAACACTCCCTGTGCGGCCTCACCAACATCTTGTACATCCGTAACATGACCCTGCAACTTCTATACTCAATACCCTGACGGATGAAGTCAATGTACTGGAAGCTTTCTTGATCACCCTAACGACCTGTTATGCCACTTTCAGTTAAAGATGTACACGCACTCCAAGATTTCTCAGGTCGACTATGCTCCCAGGGTCCAGCTCTTCACTGTGATAGGCCCACCCTGGTTTGACTTCCCAAAGTGCAACCTCTCACATTTATCGGCATTGAACTGCATTAACCATTCGTCAGCCCACTTGTCCAATTGGCTTGTTGTAATTTTTGATAACTATCTTTGCTATTTACGATACCGCCCACTTTAATGTCAATAGACAATAGGTGCAGGATTAGGCCATTCGAGTCAGCACCGTCATCTGCAAATTTGCTAATCAGGCCTTCTACATTCTCATCCGAATCGCTGATATTAATCCACAAACAGCAATGGGCCCAGCACTGAACCCTGAGTCACCCCACTAATTTCTGCCTGACCTGCTGAGCTCCTCCAGCACTGTGTCTTACGCTCAAGATTGCAGCGTCTGCAGTTTCTTGTGTCTCAATTTTCATGACATTTTATTTTGAACATTGCAGTTCGAGAAAAAATAAGTCCTATTGCTACTCCAGATTACATACAAAACGCACCTGGATTGCCCAAAACTCGTTCTGGTATGGTATATATTTATAAATATGTTAAATCCATTCATTCATTGTTTGATAAATTAAACTGGCACTAAGTTTTTAATCCTTGTTTTAAAGGTAAAATTATGAGACGTATTCTGAGAAAAATCGCCAGAAATGAGAAGGATCTTGGAGATATATCAACTCTTGCAGATGAATCTGTGGTAACCGAACTCGTCAGCAACAGATGTAAAACCACTTAAAACAGATTTATGCTTATTCAGTTTACACTGATATGCATCACTTGTAATTTACTAAATATATATCTGCGCTTATGGGGGGAGGGAAGCAAACCAGATCTATGGTGGGGAAAAAACTGAGTCTAAAAGACCAGAAGAGATAATTGTATAGATAATGGTGGAAAAATAATTGATTTGAGGGATATTGTTGTGCTACATGTTCATGGGGAACTTCACTAAGCAGTACTTTTTGCAACAATTCTGATTAACTTTCAACAACATTTTTTTAATACTGCAATATTTTAAATGTTTTATTTGCATTGTGCTGTCTGTATTTTATATTAAAAAAAAAGTCCTTTGCTTTGAGTACAGTATAATAATCAAACATTCCAAGGTATTGTGAACAAAACTTTTTAGAAAATGACCTTTCTGTTCTAATACCGAAACAGATGAGAATAGGTATTTTATCTTTGTTGAGTACAACAAAAAAAAGCATTGTACATTATTTCCTTTCACAGTCTGCGATGAGTTACAATTCATTCTTTTTAATTGGATTGTTGACCATTGATGGAAGATAATTTGTAATCTTTTAAAAATATATATCTTGGACATATGGTGGGGGGGGCATAACATAGGATTATTTCTTCAATCCTAGGATTTAGTTCCCATACTACTTGTGGTAATCATGGAATTCCTGTTTTCTTACTGGATATGAATTTGAAACAGATAAACCAACTTTAAGTGGTTCGATTGGACATGCAGAATATTAATTATACACCATATTTTATATTGAAGATAGTGTGTATTTATGTTTGCAGATTATATTGTACCTTGCACTAGTCTCTGGCACTGCTTTAACTGATGAATGTGGTAGTAACAAGTATGCTGCAATTAAAGTTTTTTTTTTGTACATGTCCAGTATCTCATTTTATTCTCACAAGACGTAAGGGTAAAAATACAAAGTCAGCATTTGAAGACTGTCTCTAATTGTCCCAGGGAAAAGCATTGGAGAGCTTTCAGGGAATTCTTGAGTTACTGATGTGAATTTTGTGGGTTCTATACACTCATTTAAAACCGATACAAGTTGCTTGTGAAACAAATCAGGCAGATGAAGCCAGAGCCAGAGATTTGTCAGCATTTATTGCCAATGTCACACAGTAAAGAAAATGTTTAAAATTAATAATTTAATAAATCTGAAACGTGCACATGTGGTAAGTCAATAGACAATAGGTGCAGGAGTAGGCCATTCGGCCCATCGAACCAGCACTGCCATTCAATGTGATCATGTCTGGTCATCCCCAATCAGTACCCCGTTCCTGCCTTCTCCCCATCTCCCCTGACTCTGCTATCTTTAAGAGCCCTATCTAGCTCTCTCTTGAAAGTATCCAGAGAACTGGCCTCCCCTGACTCTGTCTCAGTTCTCTGAGATACTTTCCAGACTCACAACTCTGTGAGAAAAAGTGTTTCCTCATCTCTGTTCCAAATGGCTTACCCCATATTCTTAAACCGTGGCCCCTGGTTCTGGACTCCCCCAACATTGGGAACATGTTTCCTGCCTCTAACGTGTCCAAACCCTTAACAATCTTATATGTTTCAATAAGATCCCCTTAGTCATTCCTCTACTCCCTCACACCCATCCCCAATATACAATACCGATTATTGCTCTAAGAAAAAATAACTCAGCAGTACTCTTATGGTTGTGTCTGTAGTTCAATGAGTTGAAATGTCCACTATGGAGTCCATGGAGTCTTGTGTAATGATCAAGTAACAAAGTTCAAAGACCCAAAACAATATTAATTTCTAACCTCAATTGAACCATTTGCTGTAGTATATAAATTAAGTTGCATTGCCGTTATATACAAAAGGTTTTTTCTAATTTTAAATAAATGCAATAAAAAGATTTGTTACTTTCAGAAAAAGACACAGTGCTTGAGTAACTCAGCGTCTCTGGAGAACATGGATAGGTGACGTTTCACAGAGTGCTGAAGTAACTCAGTGGGTCAGGCAACATCTGTGGAGAACATGGATAGGTGACGTTTCACAGAGTGCTGGAGTCACTCAGCGGGTCAGGCAGCATCTTTGGAGAACATGGATAGGTGACGTTGCGGCTCAGGACCTGAAACAACAGGTCTCAACTTGAAACATCACCTATCCATGTTCTTCAGAGATGCTGCTTGACCTGCTGAGTTACACCAACATTTTGCAGTTATTTGTAAACCATCTTCTGGAGTTCCTCGTTTGTCTCTTAGTTACGTTCCCCGTTTGTCTCTTAGTTACGTTCCCAGGGTTTGGGTTTTCTTGCCAATTGTGACATTGTAGGCACACTGTTGGTTGACGTGATGTTTAATTTTTGAATGCCTGGGACTTCCTGCCCACTTTGTACCAGGTGGAGAACCTGAGGGAAAGACAGGCTGCATCTTTCCCCTTTCGTTCCAGTTGTGGTAGCTAAATCAGCAAGGTAGCCAGCTGCTTTGTTTTGATGTATTTGTTCATTTTGACTGTGTTCAGTTGGTTTATAAGCAACTTTACCTCCTATTTCTTTACTAAACTGAACATGCACTCCTGCATCTGCCATTTTAGTTCGCTGAGATGTGCATTGTTTGTGACTGATGTTAATGGACTCTAATGCAGCTGAATCGCCATCTGAGGATTGTTTGAGCAGCTTTTCGAAAGCATCTGTCATTTCTTCTGTTGTCAGGTTGCTACTCTGATCAGCGATCTGCGAGGAAAGCCACCTTTTGTAGTCTTCAAGGTCAATGGGTTCGACAAACCTAGAAACAATTGTGCAAAGAGATTTTCATACACACTCTGCAAAAAATAATCACCTATGTAAACCAAACTAACAGTTGAATGTATTATCTTTTAAATAAAAGTGGAATGGTGAAGTAAACTTGATGTTTGAAGAACTGGAAATTGAAGATCTGAAATTGAAGATGAAATATTTCTACCTTTTCACTGTCTCTCAGGAGAAAACTGCATGACAGTAAATTTTATGATTTAGAGAACACTAACATTCCCCGTGATCACATTGCTTTGCAGATACCAATCCTCGCTGATTTCTAAGGGATCACTGTGGATATGGGTTTATAAATCCCATAAATAAGGCATATAGTCCCATAGTAGTTCCCCACTGACTGACGATATGCCCTGAAGAAACCTATCACTAGAATTGTGTCTCCGATTAGCTCTGGCTAATTGATTCAGTTACACTAAACGCTATTCCCTTTATTCTGTATCTGTACACTGGAGGGCTTGATTGTAAGCATGTAAAGTCTTTCTGCTGCCTGGATAGTGCATTAGAAGCTATTCACTGTACCTCGGTACATGTGACAATAAACTAAACTCTGCTTTCATCCCATGCATGAAGGGACTGCAGTTACTGGTTTAAACCAAAGCTACACAAGTGCTGGAGTAACTCAGTGGGACAGGCAGCGTCTCTGGAGGGAAGGAATGGGTGACGTTTTGGGACAAGACCCTTCTTCAGACTAAAAGTAAGGTCCTGAACTGAAACGTCACCCATTCCTTCTCTACACAGATGCTGCCTGACCCGCTAAGTTACTCCAGCATTTTGTGTGTCTTCTGCTTCCATCCTGTATTTCTAAACTAAACCAAACCACGCAGTTATCAATAAACCAGTCTAGGTATTTCATACTGAAACCCATACTTGGCCCACATGAGCCAACACGCCTCAGCTGCCATTGTTGTGAGTGGTGAATCTGTGGAATTCTCTGCCACAGAAGGTAGTTGAGGCCACAGTTCATTGGCTATATTTAAGAGGGAGTTAGATGTGGCCCTTGTGGCTAAAGGGATCAGGGGGTATGGAGAGAAGGCAGGTACGGGATACTGAGTTGGATGATCATATTGAATGGCGGTGCCTCTACTCCTGCACCTATTGTCTATGTTTCTATGTTGGGTCAGGGGGTATGTGGACCATGCTACGTCACGGCCGGGTAGCGAGCAAGTGCGCAAGTGCGGGGGTTGGAGCGCCGGCACTGGTGTAACGCGCATGTGTGGCGCTTGAAGTGCCGGCGCTCGCCTTATGCGCAGGCGCGGCGGTGCCGGGTCCGGCGAGGTGCGCAGGCGCCCGAGGCGCGGCCCGGCCCGGCGCCAGTTACCGGGAGTAGTAGCGGATCCTCGTCTCCAGGAGCCGTTCCCCCGATGCCCGCGCCGCTTCTCCGAGCTGCCGCAGGCCGCGCTCAAACACCCGATCGGCCGCGAAGTCGTAGGAGTGGAAGCGCCTGCACGCCGCCTCCATTTTGCTCGGAGCCGGCGAGGCGTTGCTTCCCCCCGCGGCCGGGATGTGTAGTGGCCGTGACTGCAGCGCCCCCCGCGGCCGGGTAGAGTAGTGGCCGTGGCTGCAGCGCCCCCCGCGGCCGGGACTTGTAGTGGGCGTGGCTGCAGCGCCCCCCGCGGCCGGGTAGAGTAGTGGCCGTGACTGCAGCGCCCCCCGCGGCCGGGACGTGTAGTGGGCGTGGCTGCAGCGCCCCCCGCGGCCGGGTAGATTAGTGGTGGCCGTGGCTGGAGCGCCCCCCGCGGCCGGGTAGAGTAGTGGTGGCCGTGGCTGCAGCGCCCCCCGCGGCCGGGTAGAGTAGTGGTGGCCGTGACTGCAGCGCCCCCCCGGCCGGGACGTGTAGTGGCCGTGGCTGCAGCGCCCCCCGCGCCGGGTAGAGTAGTGGTGGCCGTGGCTGCAGCGCCCCCCGCGGCCGGGTAGAGTAGTGGCCGTGGCTGCAGCGCCCCCCGCGGCCGGGACGTGTAGTGGGCGTGGCTGCAGCGCCCCCCGCGGCCGGGTAGAGTAGTGGCCGTGACTGCAGCGCCCCCCGCGGCCGGGACGTGTAGTGGGCGTGGCTGCAGCGCCCCCCCGGCCCCGTGGCTGGAGCGCCCCCCGCGGCCGGGTAGAGTAGTGGTGGCCGTGGCTGCAGCGCCCCCCCCCCGCGGCCGGGTAGAGTAGTGGTGGCCGTGACTGCAGCGCCCCCCGCGGCCGGGAGAGTAGTAGTGGCCGTGGCTGCAGCGCCCCCCGCGGCCGGGACGTGTAGTGGCCGTGGCTGCAGCGCCCCCCGCGGCCGGGACGTGTAGTGGCCGTGACTGCAGCGCCCCCCCCCGCGCCGGGACGTGTAGTGGCCGTGACTGGAGCGCCCCCCGCGGCCGGGACGTGTAGTGGGCGTGGCTGCAGCGCCCCCCGCGGCCGAGTAGAGTAGTAGTGGCCGTGACTGCAGCGCCCCCAGCGGCCGAGTAGAGTAGTGGCCGTGACTGCAGCGCCCCCCGCGGCCGGGTAGAGTAGTAGTGGCCGTGACTGCAGCGCCCCCCGCGGCCGGGAGAAGTAGTGGCTGCAGCGCCCCCCGCGGCCTGGAGGATGAGTGGCCGTGGCTGCAGCGCCCCCCGCGGCCGGGTAGAGTAGTGGCCGTGGCTGCAGCGCCCCCCGCGGCCGGGTAGAGTAGTGACCGTGACTGCAGCGCCCCCCGCGGCCGAGTAGAGTAGTAGTGGCCGTGACTGCAGCGCCCCCCGCGGCCGAATAGAGTAGTGGCCGTGACTGCAGCGCCCCCCGCGGCCGAATAGAGTAGTGGCCGTGACTGCAGCGCCCCCCGCGGCCGAGTAGAGTAGTGGCCGTGACTGCAGCGCCCCCCGCGGCCTGGAGCCGTGACTGCAGCGCCCCCCGCGGCCGGGTAGAAGTAGTGGCTGCAGCGCCCCCCGCGGCCGGGAGGAGAAACCCCGGGTCAGCCAGGAGCTGCACAGGTGGCCTCTCCCTCAACGCTCCTCAAATACCTCATTATCCGCACATGTGCGTTCTCTGGCTTGGCCAGCGTTCAATGTACTCGCCTCACAGCCGTTACAAGGCCCTTGGACAGGTATATGGATGGGAAAAAATAAGAAATAAAGTGGATGAGCTTGAGGCTCAGTTAGAAACTGGCAAGTATGATGATGTGGGAATTACAGAGACATGGCTGCAAGAGGGCCAGGGCTGGGAACTGAATATCCAAGGGTATACCTCCTATTGAAAAGACAGGTGGGCAGAGGGGGTGGGGTAGATCTGTTGGTGAAGAATGAAATTCAGTCCCTTGCAAGGGGTGACATTGAAACAGGAGATGTGGAGTCAGTATGGATAGAACTAAGGAATTGTATGGGTAAAAATACCCTAATGGGACTTACCTACAGACCCCCAAACAGTAGCCTGGATATAGGGCGCAAGTTGAAGCAAGAGTTAAAATTGGCATGTAGTAAAATTAACGCTGTGTTTGTTATGGGAGATTTCAACATGCAGGTAGACTTGGAAAATCAGGTTGGTACTGACCCCTAGAAAGGGAGTTTGTGGAATTCCTTCATGATGGATTCTTAGAGCAGCTTGTATTGGAGCCTACCAGGGAGAAAGGCAATTCTGGATTTAGTGTTGTGTAATGAACCGGATTTGATAAGGGAACTTGAGGTTCAGGAGCCATTAGGAGGCAGTGAACATAATATGGTCAGTTATTATCTACAATTCGAGAGGGAGAGGGTAAATCGGAGGTGTCAGTGTTACCGTTGAACAAGGGGGACCATGGAGCCAAAGTTGACTGGAAAGATACACTAGCAGGGATGACAGTGGAACAACAATGGCAGGTATTTCTGGGAATAATACAGAAGGTGCAGGATCAGTTTATTCTAAAGAGGTAGAAAGATTCCAAGGGGAGTAAGGGGCGACCGTGGCTGACAAGGGACGTCAGGGACAGTATGAAAATAAAAGAGAAAAAGTACAACGTTGCAAAGATGAGCGGGAAGCAAGAGGATTGGGTAATGTTTAAAGGGAAACAGAAGATAACTAAAAAGGCAATACGGGGAGAAAAGCCGAGGTACGAAGGTAAGCTAACCAACAATATAAAGGAGGATAGTAAAAGTGTGTGAAGAGAAAAAAATCACCCAGACAGGATTATTCTCCTATACTTCTTTGTTTTAGTGTAACATCTCACGCAAAAGGGTCTTTGGGGTTTTGTTCAATCCCTCTATCTCTCGACCACATGTTACCCACAGCACAACTTGTTTCACATCTATTTCACCATATATATAAACTGTTGTAATGAAGGAATCATTTCGCTGGATTGGTATTCCAGGCCCATGTAATCCTGAAGATTTAAGTCCCACTATAAATGCGACAATTCTTTTGTTATTCTCAAAACTTTAAAGAAATTATCCCTGAAAATAGTCGTATCTTTTCGCTAGAATCCCATTCTTTCTCTCTCCTGAGCCTCAGTCTTCCCAAACTTCCAGCTTGTTGGCAACACAAATATCTCTGTTCATGCTTTTAGTTTGTAAAAATATTGAGTCATTGTGTCATAGATCTGTACAGCGTGGATATAGTCCCTTCGGCCCACTTTGTTCATGCCAACCAAGTCAGCATACTAGACTAGTCCCATTCCGTGCACTGGGCCAACTATCTCTCTAAATCCTTCCTATCCATATATCTGTCCAAATGTCATCTACCCTCTATTACTATTAAGACTCCACATACTAAAATTAGTTTTCAAGAAGAGAGATGTCATTCAACAGTAATAATGGCTTATTATCGCATTTAAAAAACGTATTCAACTCGCTATAATATTGTGAGTGACTTTTGAATGAAACTTGTTTACAAAAATTGAAACGTTATCAATTTCACAAATTCTCCTTGCATTTCTTCAGGACACTTGCTCTGGTGGACCTATGGAGGAGAAGGAACCTCTGACGGAAAGTTCTAGATTGCTCTTTTATTATGCATCGGCACTATATCTATCTCAACTCTGAGGGTCGCTCCCATGTCATGGTGGAGAAGCTTGCGTGTGCCTGAGATACTGTAAGATAAACCGTGTGGGGCTGAGCTGGCAGGGTCACCCACGGCGGGCAGCTCGACATCCCAAGAAGAAGACCTCGACGGTGGGACAAGCGGAGGGTGGGGTCTGGCCAGCGAGGGGGGGAGAGAGACCACAGCGGCTGAGAAGGTGGGAGAAGCTGCAGCAGTGAGAGAGACCCAACCGTGGGGGAGTCCATGCCGTTACAGACAATAGTTGCAGGAGTAGGCCATTCGGCCCTTCGAGCCAGCACCGCCATTCAATGTGATCATGGCTGATCATCCTCACTCAGTACCCCGTTCCTGCCTTCTCCACATATCCCCTGACTCCGCTATCTTTAAGAGCCCTATCTAGCTCTCGCTTGAAAGTATCCAGAGAACCAGCCTCCACCACCCTCTGGGGCAGAGAATTCCACAGACGCACAACTCTCTGTGAGAAAAAGTGTTTCCTCGTCTCCGTTCTAAATGGTTTACCCCTTATTCTTAAACTTGCCCCTGGTTCTGGACTCCCCCAACATCGGGAACATGTTTCCGTTGGAGAGGGGTCCGTCTCTGTCACGGACAGTGCGGGGGCTGCCCGTGCACCAGACTCCCACGGACGGCCACCCGGGGATCGTAACGCCCGTGGCTGCAGGGTCGGCCTCAAGAGCCACACAGAGGACCCACCAGGAGGACAACCACGCTCATCTTTGCCTGATCGCTGACGATGATGATATATTCCTCCATCATAATGGTGAGTGCTGACTGACATCCTCATTCTCCTGCCCTTAAAAATAAGGAGACATCTAAAATTGTATATTAGAGTGGTGAACAGCAGCAGGTGATTGTTGAACACTTCCTTAACTCTCCCTTAACTCTCCCTAGACAATCAGTAACTGTCCCATTGACTCCGTCTGGATGGGACAGAGTTTGTGGTCCACAGATGTTCCATCGTACACTGTCCACATTATTATTCATCTGCAAACTTTGATAATGGCACTTCCTGAGGATGTTTAAGAGTGACATTCGTAGATAGGGTGTTTAAGAAAGAACTGCAGATGCTGGAAAAATTGAAGGTGGACAAAAAAGCTGGAGAAACTCAGCGGGTGAGGCAGCATCTATGGAGAGAAGGAATAGGCCACGTTTCGGGTCTCGTTTCGGGTCTCGTTCGCTCCATAGATGCTGCCTCACTCACTGAGTTTCTCCAGCTTTTTTGTCTATCTTCATTATAGATAGGGTGGGCAGTCAGAATTTTTCCCGGGGTGGGGGGGTGGAATGTTAAAGACCAGAGAGCATGGCTTTAAGGTGAGAGGGGCAAAGTTTAAAGGATATGTGCAGGGCAAGTTTAATTTTACACAGAGAATGGTGGGTGCCTGAATCACTCTGCCAGAGGTAACGGTGGAGGCTGAAATGATCGTTGCGTTTAAGAGACTTCTAGTTGGGCACATGGATGTGAAAGGAATACAGAGATATGGATTACATGCAGGCAGATGAGATTAGTTTAAGTTGGTATCATGCTTGGCACCGGCATTGTGTACAACTGTGCTGTACTTTTCGATGTATTATAGCCCTGTCCCACAGTGCGAGTTCATTCAAAGAGCTCTCCCGAGTTTAAAAAAAATCAAACTCGTGGTAAGCACGGAGAATGAACGTAGCGGGTACGTCGGAGCTCGGGGACGTCTCTTAGCGCTAACAGCAGGTACTCGGGAAGACTCGCTAATGGCATGTAAGCACGGGAAGACTCGTGAAGATTTTTCAACTATGGAAAATGTCCACGAGAGCCCCGAGTACCGACGAGTGGCCATTACCGTAAATCTCTGAGTTCAAATCAGGGCAAACTCGGGAGAAATCTTGGAATGAACTCGTACCGTGGGACAGGGGTTTTATGTTCTGAAACGGAAGTTTTGTATTTTAACTTAGTTTGACGTTTATTTATGAACTGTCTGCCTCCTAGTGAATGAAAGATTATCAGCTTGAAGCCTTCAGTCTGTGTTCGAGGAGCTGGGTAATCTGGGAATAATGCTGAATAATGAGTTTTTAAAATAAATTTGGTTAAATTGTATTAAATCTCACCTTGGTGTGGGTTAATGAGAAATTCAGTGCTTCAGAATGCATTACGTTAATTAGTTCTGTACGTATTATTTGAAGGTGAAGTAAAATGTCAAACAATTCTCCATTTTCAAAAGAATGCAGAGAAAGCAGTTAATTTGTTTTTAAAGACATGAGAAGTTAGAAGCATTTTCATATGATTCATTGATTGGTTGGTACAGGAGGGCATGGGGAGACGGCAGGAGAATGGGGTTAGGAGGGTGAGGTAGATCAGCCATGATTGAATGGCAGCGTAGACTTGATGGGCTGAATGGCCTAATTCTACTCCTATTCCTTATGACCATATACGTGCTGTGTTAGAGCACCCAGACCTAGTGCCAGACTAGACCCAGACTGCCGGCAGGGCTGCCATCTCCCCGGCACCCCTGGTGGTTTATGACCATATACGTGCTGCGTTAGAGCACCCACACCTAGTGGTGACTTCTCATTGAAAGTGCATCATCTAATCTTTGCTCCCAGGGAAATGTGGGGAATTTGAACAAGCAAGTAGATTGTGTGTGGCATGTGTTAGGAGGGAAGTCTTTGTTTTGGCATCATTGGAGGATGAGATACTCCCAATGCTTTGCCTATGAGTTGTGGAGACAGAATCCAGGAAAATGTTTTCACAGGGAACAGCAGATGCTGGTTTACAAAAAAAACCCCCACAAGGTTGTGGAATAACACAGAAGGTCAGGCAGCATCTCTGGAGAAGGGTTTCGAGCAGAAAGGTCACCCATTTCTTCTCTCCAGAGATGTTGCCTGAGTTACTCCACCACTGTGTCTACATGCAGTTTCATAAGATCATAAGTGATAGGAGTAGAATTGGGCCATTCGGCCCATCAAGTCTACTCTGACATTCAATCATGGCTGATTTATCTCTCCCTCCTAACCCCATTCTCCTGCCTTCTCCCCCATGTTTAAACCAGCACTGTAGTTTCTTCCTACACATCTCTGGAGAACATGGATGGTTTGGGTCAGGACCTGATTATGTGGGGTGGGGGGGAGCTTGGTTGGTCAAAGGCCGGAGATGAAAAGACAAATAATGTGAGATGAGATAAGGATAGGAGACGCACAAAATATGAAGTCGGAGGAAGGAATATAGATAGAAGGGTATGTGGGGGGGGGGGGGGGGGGGGGGGGGGAGGGGACACGACTAGACTTAAGTTTAATCTTTCATCAGTTTGATTTCCTATTAAAGAATGGAACTTCCCGCAGTCCAGTGAGTCTGAAGAAGGCTCCTGACCAGAAATGTCATCAGTCCATTCCCTTTACAGCTCCATGGTGTGTCCAGAGATGGGTTTAGAGGGCTATGGGGCCAAATGCAGGCAAATAGAACTCGCCCAGTATGTCAACTTGATGGGCATGAACAAGGTGGGCTGAAGGGCCGATTTACTTGCTGTACATTTCTTTGGCTCAGTAGACAAAATTGCTGGAGAAACTCAGCGGGTGCGGCAGCATCTATGGAGCGAAGGAAATAGGCGACGCTTCGGGCCGAAACCCAAAGGAAATAGGCAACGTTTCGGGACGAAACCCAAAGGGTTTCGGCCCGAAACGTTGCCTATTTCCTTCGCTCCATAGATGCTGCCGCACCCGCTGAGTTTCTCCAGCAATGTTGTCTACCTTCGATTCTCCAGCATCTGTAGTTCCTTCTTGAACTCTTTGACTCAGTGACTTGTCCCTGTTACCACTTACACACTTCAACCACGAGATGGCACTATTAAGTTAAAGCCAAGATATTCCGTGGATGAAACCGAATAGAGCACAAACAGAGGAAGTCAAGTCTGGATGGTTTCATTGTCACCTGTATCGGCTAAGGGTCAATGAACGGGCAGTGATCTTAACCCAGCTCATGTCTTACACTGCCGTGCGTTCATCTGAGACATAGAACTTGATTGGAAGCAGCATCTGCTACTGACTGTCCGGACATCAAAGGATCTAGAGGAGATCGCCACAAAGGCAGGCAGGCAGCCAGCATCATCAGTGACCCACACCACCTCTGAAAGCCGTGACCGTCAGGTTTCTTCCCAACAACCATCGGACACTAAAACACTGACTCACTAAACTATCAACTACGAACTGGCTTGGTTGCACTAAAGATTTTGGCCCTTTTGCACTAATATTGTTTTAGTCTTCATTTTATTAACTTTTTATATGTTTACATTATATACGAGTACTGTGTTTATGATACGATAGAACGTTATTTATCGCAGGACCAGAACCAGGGGCCACACAGTTTAAGAATAAGGAGTAAGCCATTTAGAACGGAGACGAGGAAACACTTTTTCTCACAGAGAGTTGTGAGTCTGTGGAATTCTCTGCCTCAGAGGGAGGTGGAGGCCGGTTCTCTGGATACTTTCAAGAGAGAGCTAGATAGGGCTCTTAAAGATAGCGGAGTCGGGGGATATGAGGAGAAGGCAGGAACGCGGTACTGATTGGGGATGATCTGCCATGATCACATTGAATGACGGTGCTGGCTCGAAGGGCCGAATGGCCTACTCCTGCACCTGTTGTCTATTGTCTATTGTCTGCCAACAGTCATAAAATACAACAATTTACATGAAACATGAAATTAAAGTGACGAGTGGAAAGCCCAGGATTGGGGAAGTGCAACAATTGGGGGGGGAGGGGGTCAGTCTCAGTCTACCCCATGACAGAAGGGGGAGGAGTTGTACAGTTTGATAGCCACGAGGAAGAAGGATCTCCTGTGGCGTTCTGTGCTGCATCTTGGTGGAACCAGTCTGTTGCTGAAGGTGCTCCTCAGGTTGACCAGTGTGTCATGGAGGGGGCGAGCTGTATTGTCCAGGATGCTCCACAGTTTGAGGAGCATCCTCCCCTCCAAGACCCACTACCATGAATCCAAATCCAACTCCGCCCCCAGGACGGAGCCGGCCTTCCTGATGAGCTTGTCGATCTTGTTGGCATTCGCAGCCTTTGCCCTGCTGCCCCAGCACGATACAGACTTATGCTGTGGCAAGGAAGAGTTTCATCGGCCCATTTTCAGTCCATATGACGATGAAACACTCTTGAGTTGACTCTGATTGGCACGGTGGACTGGGCTGCGTTTACAACTCTCTGCAGTTTCTTGCATTGACGGGCGGAACAGTTGCCAAACCACGCTGTAATCCAGGCATAAGAAACTGCAGGTAGAGCAATCTTGCCAAGGCACCAAGTGCTGGAGGAACTCAGCAGGGTCAGGCGGCATCTGTGGAGAGAATGGACAAACGATGTTTTGGTTCGAGACCCTTCTTCACACTGGGAAAGCTGTAATGCATCCCGTTAGCAAGCTTTTTACCATGTACTGATATTTTAAAAAGTGGCAATTTTAAATGTGAGCTGATGTGTTTTCATCAGAATATCACATCCTGTGGTGGATAACTTTATCAAAGTGCTGAAAGATATCTGCAACTGTTTCCTTAATCAGCAACTTCTTTGCTATTAATAGCAACGCACAGTGCCATTCATCCATGCATCCTTGACAAGGCTGAAGCAACTCTTGCTCATTGTGGGAGAAAAGACATTCAGCATCTTTGTGCATCTTTTTGCCAGATATTCAAATATGTTTAGTTTAGAATACTTTATTTTCCCAGTTTAATATTTTTTTCTTTGAAAATGAATTCAAGCGTCAAAAGTGTTTTATTGTCATACTAGACTAAGTGGGACCCGTTGGGTCTCTGTCACACAGGAGGCGAGGTCCCCCAACGCAATATTCCACCACTCACCCATAGCCCCCAACTGCACCGGCGCAGCTCATTTCCCCGAATCTCCAGCACTCTCTCCCTCTCCTCCACCCTCCCTCTTCCTTCCCCTCTACTCCTCCCCTCCCCCAATCCCTCCATTACCTCTCTCTTCCTCTCCTTTCCCCTTCCCTCAGTCACTCCCTCCATAACTCCTCTCCCATCCTCACCCCCCTCCTCTCCCTCTATCCCCTCTCCTCCCTCACTCTCCCTCCTCAGGATCTCGAGGTTTGCGCTCCTCTCCCATCTTGCGTGCCCTGGAGGAGCATCAGCCGTCGGCGCCGTCAGAGCCAGGTCTCGGTTCGGCCCGGAGCACCAGCGGCTACAGCCGCGCCTGCACGTGTGCGAGAGGGGGGGAGAGCTAGGAGAAAAGATGGGGGCAGAGCCGTGGGGGTAAGGGGGGTATCACGGGAGAGGGGGGCAGGAGTCAGCGAGGGGATCAGAGGGGAAGGGTGGAGCTGCGGGGCGTTGCGAAAGCAGTGTATTCACAACGGTGGGACTCACTGCGGGCGCTGGATGCTCTTCCGCCTGGGATCAGACTCTCCGCTTTCCGTTTGGCGACATTGCTGGGCTGCTGCTTAGGGTGGGGCTGCTGCTGGGGGCAGGGATGCTCCGGGTCCCTCAGAAAGCCCGGTTGGAAACCTCCGCCGGCCACCCTCAGCTCCAGTAAAGATGCGATGGCGCAGGAAGGGGCGGACCGTCCCGGGGAGTGACAGGGGAAGAGACTAATCTGTGCAGCCCTGTCCGGCAGGAGAAGAGATCGATCTGCGCACGCGCGCGGTTCTAAAGATTTTGAAACCTCGCTAACATTTACGTTTTTAACCGATCGGAACAAAACTTGGTGCACTCGCAGCACAGGAGAACGGTGAGTGAACTGGCGAAAAATCGTAGCGCTATCGTGAACTGTTTTTACGCAAATAGAATGGCCGCAAAACCGCAAGATAACAAAATCAGAGTTTTTGTTATTTATAGATATCCCAGATAGAACAATGGCATTCTTACTTGCTCAGCACAACACAATATGTGAACATAATACACTGTATACTATGATAAACTAGACAAAACATTCAGGGTGAATATATATATATGTACACACACACACACACACACACACACACACACACACACACACACACACACACACACACACACACACACACACACACACACACACACACACACACACACACACACACACACACACACAACAAACAATAGTAGTGCAATAATAATAGTCTATTGTAGTTCAGAGCTTAATTAAGCTTGTAGTATTTAATAGCCTGATGGCTGTAGGGAAGAAGCTGTTCCTGGACATTACAGTTGTATAACAAATTATTTGTACATTCTTTGAAAATGGCACTAAGGCATAAAGCTTCTTGCATGTGGGTTCAGTAGATTATTTCTCTACACTTGCTAATTGAGGCAGTGCTTTGGTGTGGGCATACAGAACTGGACTGTATATAAGAAAATAACTTCACGTGGCAATAACAGTGCCATTGAACCATTGAACCATTTTAATGGCTTTGCGTTGAGTTTCTCTGCAATCACCTTCTGCCCCAAATGCCCCAACCTCAAGCATCACATTTTAAACGCCCTCTGAGGACAAACGGTCTTCCAGCACAGAAGGGAACTATTTAACTGAAACTCGCTCTTTGAAAGATCTGCCCTACATTTCATTCCCCTGTGATTCACTGTGCTAAAATAGTCTTTCTGTAGTAAGGAAACAATCCAATGGAGGCTAATGACACCATCTTTGGAGAAAGGTAATACCAGGGATAGAACTCCACGTGCTAATAAATAAAACACCAAGAGATGACCAATAATACGTAATCATAATGCAGACAGCAATTTTCATAATGATGAGATCAAGCATCAAACTTTTCAAATTGACAGTAAAAAAACCTGTTAATTCACTGTCGACTGATTGAACTGTACAGCACAGAATCGGACACTTCAGCCCACCTTGCCCATGTTGAACACATTAGCATACTGGGCTAGTCTCTGCCTGCATTTGGACCGTTGTCACCTAAACCCTTCCTATCCATATATCTCTCCAAATATCTTAAAAGCCACAAATGTATCTGCTTCTATAGCTCCCTGTGGCAACACATTCCAGATACGGACTACCTTCTGCGAGAAAAATCTGCCCCTGAGGTCACTCTTAAATCTCTCCCCTCTCACCTTAAGACTGCCCTCATGTTCTCCAATCTTCAACTCTGGGAATGACAGACCAGGAGCATTCACTTTATCCATGGTCTTCATGCTCTTGTACACCTCAATAAGGTCACCCATCAGCCTCCTACAATCCAAAGGAAAATATCCCAGCCTATCCAAGGCTCTGCAGAGAGTATTGCGTTCGGCCGAACGCACTATGGGAACTACACTCGCCCCCCCCCTGCAGGAACTATACATCAGAAGGTGCAACTCCAGAGCCAACAAGATCATGGGGGACCCCTTCCACCCCAGCAATGGACTGTTCCAGCTGCTATGGTCAGGCAAACGCCTCCGTTGCCATGCTGTGAGAACGGAGAGGTTGAGAAGGAGTTTCTTCCCAGAGGCCATTAGGACTGTAAACTCGTATCTCACCAGGGACTAACTTTACTGAACCATTCTATTGTTTTTTTTAAAATTGCTGTTTTTTTCCTTTTTTTTCCTCCCACAAATATGTAATATGTGATCCTGGTCCATTCTGTTTGTAGTTTGTCTGTTTTTTTTGCACAATCCACAAGCATTACCACTATTCATTTCACTGCACTGCATCTTGTATGTGTATGTGACAAATAGACTTGACTTTAACCTTTATTTAGGGGAATGGGGGAAAACCCGACAAGCTAAACCGATTGCAATGGGAGATAAACAGTAAAACAGAATCATAATCCCAACATGCTTGTGTCAAAACCATGAGAGTTATCATCAAAGTTTGCTATTTGACGACACCACCTGCTAATTCACTTTAGGTCAAATATAGTTTCCTCATTAAGGATAGATAAACAGTATCTTGCTGGTTCTTCAAACATCGTAAATAGTTTTAGCCCGTATACAAATACTGTTATTGGAGTCGAAGTTTACAAACCTGTCCTCTATAAATCCACCCTGTCACCTTCCCTCATGGGTCTTGTCATTTCATTCATTCTTTGTTTACCTATGGAACATTTTGAAATGCATCTGTTGTAAATGTCAGGTTAATGAACGGCTGCCGATGTCAGGGGTCACTTCCCCCATCAATGACAACTATAGCCACAGTGTCACCTGCTGCCTGTCTCTTGCGGGGAAGAAAAGATAATATTTAGACCATAGATTGGAGTTTAGACCTACTTGTAATGACAGAACCATGAAAGCAAGAAGCAACTAATCTTCCTTAAAAGCCTTGGACCTATTGAAAATGTTTTCACACAGAGCGTGGTGGGTGTATGGAACGAGCTGCCAGAGGAGGTAGTTGAGGCAGGGACTATAACAGCATTTAAAGGACATTTGGACAGGCACATGAATAAGAAATGTTTAGAGGGATGTGGGCAGGTGGGACTAGTGTAGATGGGGCATGTTGGTCGGCATGGGCAAGTTGGGCTGAAGGGCCTGTTTCCATGCTGTATGACTGTAAACAGTTAACTAAAAATAAACATGGTTTCTAGAATTCCAGCTTAATTTTAAAACCTTCTTGAAGGCCAGTAAAAGGAAACTTTGAAAAGTTGAACATTTGATTTGTGAGCCACCTGCGTTGAAATTTGGGCCAATTTGTGTGCAGCAGTACTCAATCATTCCCAACAATTGCACTGACCTTTTGTTGTTCAATTGTATCAAAGAAAACCATCAATTTGGTATTTGTCTTAAATGCAAATCCATCTATCTTGGTCTCTTGTTCCAATTCAGAATGATCAATGGTCATCCATTTGCCTATCAGATACCCCCCTCACTTTTATCCACCTATCACTTTCAGATCAATGTCCTGCCCCCCCTCCTCAACCCCTCGCCCCCCCCCCCCCCCACTGCATGCAGCCTGGAGAAGGGTCACCTATCCATGTTCTCCAGTGATGCTGCCTGACCAGCTGAGTTACTCCAGCACTCTGTGTCTTTCTTTGTAAACCAGCATCTGCAAGGTCTGTGTGTATCCATGTCCAGTGGTTAAATTGAAACGTATACATCGATCAAAGAGCCATTCACTTCTAGATTATTGCACGTAAAACGCAGAAACACGCAGTTGGTGACATTAGGAAGCAGACTGGTGATGAATGGAATTGCTCTGGGCAGCACTGGCTCACACGAAGTACAACGCTAAGATATCATGTTGTGATGTTAATGCTTTTAAGCATTGTACACTTGTGACCCAGTTTGCTTCAAAGAGAATCCATGTTACTCAGGTGACGACAGGCTCTCGGCTAAAGTTCTGACCTATTTCTCTGCCAAATTAGTATCAAACTTCAAAAAGGTCGCAGCATACCAAAAATTATTTTTTCCTTTAGTTTACAGCTTAAGAAAAACCTCGAATAGAAGCTGCAGGAGAGGTTTACCAGAATGCCGCCTAAACTGGAGGGTATCAGCTGTAAAGAGAGGTTGGGTTGTTTTCCCTGGAGTGTTGGAGGCCGAGGAGAGATCTGATAAAAGGAAAAAAAATGATGAGAGGCATAGATAGGGTAGACAGTCAGAACCTTATTCCCCAGAGTGGAAATGTCAAATTCTAGAGGGCATATCTTTAAAGTGAAAGGGACAAAATTTAAAGGAGGTGTGCGGGGCAAGTTTTTTTGTTACACAGAGGGTGGTGGATGCGTGGAAAGCGTTGCCAGGGGTGGTGGGTGGAGGCAGATCCCATAGTGGTGTTTAAGAGACATGGAGTGCAGGGAATGGAGAGATATGGATCATATGCGGGCAGATGGAATTAGTTTAGCCAGGCATCATGTTCGGCATAGACATTGTGAGCTGAAGACCATGTTTCTGTGCTCTACTGTTCTACTAATATTCGCCAAGTAAAATATGAAAACCCTTTAAAAGGGGCAAATGAACCAATATCGATCTATTTGAATGTTTTTTGCTTCAATTGTGGATTGTGTTATTGAGCCGACATCATCACCCCGTTCAGTAGATCTTTGTTCTCTCTATCAATAGAGGTCTTTATTTTGCAAATTGTGTAGGAAAGAACTGCAGATGCTGGTTTAAATTGAAGATAGACACAAAATGCTGGAGTAACTCAGCGGGACAGGCAGCATCTCTGGAGAGAAGGAATGGGTGACGTTTCGGGTCGAGACCCTTTTTCAAACTGATGTCAGGGAAGGGGGCGGGACAGAGATGGAATGTAGTCGGAGACAGTAAGACTGGTGAGAGAACTGGGAAGGGGGAGGGGATGGAGAGAGCGGGAAAGCAAGGGCTATTTGAAGTTAGAGAAGTCAATGTTCATACCGCTGGGGTGTAAACTGCCCAAGTGAAATATGAGATGCTGTTCCTCCAATTTGCATTGAGACTCACTCTGACAATGGAGGAGACCCAGGACAGAAAGGCCAGATTGGGAATGGGACGGGGAGTTAAAGTGCTGAGCAACTGGGAGATCAGGTAGGTTAAGGCGGACTGAGCGGAGGTGTTCAGCGAAATGATCGCCGAGACTGCGCTTGGTCTCGCCGATATACAGGAGTCCACACCTGGAACAGCGTATACAGTAGATGAGGTTGGAGGAGGTGCAAGTGAACCTCTGCCTCACCTGAAAAGACTGTTGGGGTCCATCGAGGGGGGAGGTAAAGCGACAAGTGTAGCATTTCCTGCGGTTGCAGGGGAAAGTATCTGGGGAGGGGATGGTTTGGGTGGGAAGGGATAAGTTGACCAGGGAGTTACGGAAGGAACGGTCTCTGCAGAAAGGGGAGGAGATGGGAAGAAGTGGCCAGCGGTGGGATCGCGTTGGAGGTGGCAAAAATGTCGGTGGATTATATGTTGTATGCGACACTGATGGATGGGGTGGAAGGTGAGGACAAGGGGGACTCTTCCCTTGTTATGAATGGGGGGGGGGGAGCAATAGCGGAGCTGTGGGATATCGAGGAGACCCTAGTGAGAGCCTCATCCATAATGGAAGAGGGGAATCCCCGTTCCCTAAAGAATGACGACATCTCCGATGACCTGGTATGGAACACCTCATCCTGGGCGCAGATGTGGCATAGACGGAGGAATTGGGAGTAGGGGATAGAGTCTTTACAGGAACCAGGGTGGGAAGAAGTGTAGTCCAGATAGCCATGGGAGTCAGTGGGTTTTTTATTGTGCAATGCAGCCAACGCATATTCCACAAATTCCCCAAATGTGATTTAATTCACAGCACGGACTGGCTGCTCTCAGTTTGTGCGTCAGCTTTCAGAAGTTAACAAGTAAAAGGGTTTGGTCAATGGCAAATTATACTTGCAAACAGAAGAGCGGAACACCAGCGATGTACTTTTCTGCAGGAGCTAAGATTAATTCACTGCTACTTTAGTGTCATGAGATATGGTTAAATATGGTGACATTCTATATAATTCAGTGATAATCCGTTCTACATTAGGCATGTGTGTGAAGGAACTGTAGATGCTCTTTTAAACCAAAGGTAGACTCAATATGCTGGAGTAACTCAGCAGGACAGGCAGCATCTCTGGAGAGAGGGAGTAGGTGACGTTTCGGTTCTGAAGAAGGGTCTCGACCCGAAACGTCACCCATTACGTCTGTACAGAGATGCTGCCTGTCCCGCTGAGTTACTCCAGCATTTGGTGTCTATCTGCATTAAGGGGCTGTCTCACTGTACGAGCTAATTCAATAGTTCTCCCGAGTTTCCCCTGATTTAAACTTGGAGAATTACGGTAATAGCCGCTCGTAGGTACTCGGGGCTCTCGTGGACATTTTTCAACAAAATGAAAAATCTTCACGGATCTTCACGAGCTTACCGCGTTTCCCGAGTACCAGCCGTTAGCGTTACGAGCCGCTAAGAGATGCCCCGAGCTCCAACGTACCCGCTACGTACATTCTACGTGCTTACCACGAGTTTGATTTTTTCTTTTTAACTCGGGAGAGCTCTACAGTGGGACAGGCCCTTTACGCATAGTCTTGCTAAGAACACAAGTGTAAGACAGTTGACCAAACTGAGTCCATTCACACAACAGTCACCACGTTATAGGCACCATCCTATATCCTTCAAGTCTGACGTTTAAAACATTTCACTTAACTTAAATTGTCTGGGGCTAAGTTACTGCTTAGCCAAGTTTTAGAAAGTTTGAAAATATTTTAACTTTAATTATGTTAAGATTGGAGTTACAGAGAACCCTGTTCACAATTTGCTGACTTGCAGTTTTCTGCATAAATCGTGCTGATTAACTAAGCCTGATCTGCATATTAATTATTGCAACGTTCTATTTTTGTCATTCTTTCTTTCACTTGATCTAAAAATGCTGGAAAAAAATCTAAATGTGGCATCAAGAATGTTCTCCTTTCCTCTGTGTGTGATGGCTTGAAGGCACTGTTCCATAATGTGCCACTGTCGGCGGTTAAATGTTGCCCTCGGGTACATGTGTTGACTTGTCATCGAGTGCCTTGTGTTTGCCGGACAAGTTTCCGAAGTTAATCTTCTGAGTACTGAATTTAAAGAAGATCCATATAAAGTTTATTCAGTGTAATAAATACACACAAAACATGTATTGTGCAAAAAATTCTCCCGGCTTTGTCGGAGGCTCGGAGGTTCAATGTGTTGTAACGTAGTCCGTACAAATTTCACCCCACACCCTTGCCACTCTTGTGGCCCTCTGGGGTGAAATCCTTTCCCTTATTGTGAGGGGCATCTCCACCACATCCTGCCCCCCAATGTCCAGCAGCAGAAGGACCCTAGACTGTGGTCCTCCCCCACCGAGTCTTGCCATTGGCTGCACCGAGCTTCAGTGCGTCCCTCAGCGCGTACTCCTGCAGTGAATGGAGCAGCATTTCAGAAGCTTGGTCACCATATCCAGGCCAGTCCCATTTGCCTGCATTTGGGCCCATCGCCCGCTTATCCCTCCCTGCCCACAACTTGATCTCCAGGTGTTATCAGTCACCCATCTGTGATTGTGCCTCTGCTTGTTCATTGTGTTTCTCCCTCTGGGAGTGGGGTCAGTGCCCAGAGTGACCGGTGGGCAGCCCCCCCCCCCTGCTCTGTATTCCACAACCACTATCTTCCTTAGTCTGTGTTCCCACTCTCAAACCGTTCACACGCTGACCAGATAGTCTTGTTTACAGCTCATCTTGCCACCCTCTAAGCCTATCCTATCATCCAGCCTTTGTTACATTCTCCAGCCATCCACCAATCGCTCCCCCCTCACCTGTATCCACCTGTCACTTGCCAGGTTTTGTCCCAAATGTGGTACATTGATGCGGTGGTAGAGTTGCTGCCAAACCAAGTGCTCATTTATCTTGAAGATAGACACAAAAAGGTGAAGTGACACAGTGGGTCAGGCAGCATCTCTGGAGAAAAGGAATGGGCCAGCATCTCTGGAAATAAATAATTTATTTTTCTTTATCTTGTTGGAGCAATGAAAACCTAATAAAAGATTAAATTAATTTAATATTGTAGAGATCATAAAAAGCAGAGACAGTAAACTGAATATGTAGGAAGATCCCATAATGAAGTCGTACCATTCTTGCTGTTGAGGGAGTGCAGCGTAGGTTCACCAGGTTAATTCCCGGGATGGTGGGACTGACATATGATGAAAGAATGGATCAACTGGGCTTGTATTCACTGGAATTTAGGATGAGAGGGGATCTTATAGAAATATATAAAATTCTTAAGGCTAGATGCAGCAAAAATGTTCCCGATGTTGGGAGAGTCCAGAACCAGGGGTCACAGTTTAAGAAAAAGAGGTAGGCCATTTAGGACTGAGATGAGGGAAAAACGTTTTCACCCAGAGAGTAGTGAATCTGTCACAGAGGCAGTGGAGGCCAATTCACTGTATGTATTCAAGAGAGAGTTGGATGCGGCTCTTGGGGCTAACAGAATCAAGGGATATGGGGAGAAAGCTGGAAAGGGACACTGATTGTGGATGATCAGCCATGATCACATTGAATGGCGGTGCTGGCTCACCTGCACCTATTCTCTCTGTTTATTGTCTGAGTCTGGTGAACGAACACGGAACACTTTATCTCACATTATGTCTTTTTAATCTGTATGCTTGGCATTCTAAAGCTATTAAAGAACCAGTCACTATTTGTTTGACTCCTCCATCATCAAAAGGTTTTCTTGGCTGTAATCCAGTCACACATTTATCTTAAATAAATTGGGTGGAGTTTAGTTTTCAACATGAGGTCAACATGAGGAAAAAGACTTAACTTTCTGATGCCTTTCCCCTCAGTGGAAAATGTTGATTCTGTTGTGGGGGGGGAGTTCATGTTGAATTCTATAATGTGTTGTGTCATTTTTCTTTTTAAATTTTTTCTATGGATGTACAGAAACTTATTTATTTCTTCTTTGTAAAGCACTTTGGTTTCAACGCGAGTTGATTTAAACATGCTATATAAATAAAATGTACTTACTTACTACTTACATACTTAAAACTATTTAAGAAAGAACTGCAGATGCTGGAAAAACAAAGGTAGATAAAAATGCTGGAGAAACTCAGCGGGAGAGGCAGCATCTATGGAGAGAAGGAATAGGTGACGTTTCGGGTCGAGACCTTTCGCTCCATAGATGCTGCCTCACACGCTGAGTTCCTCCAGCATTTGTGTCCCACTAAGCTTCGCCCACTAAGCTTTGTGTTACTTGCTAAATATAATGTCAGTCGACCCAGCCAGCATTAGCTGTTCATTACTGGTCGCCAGGGGATCAGTATTGTCAGTAGCCAGCACCATCTAAATCAAGAAAGGACACAAAACGTGCTGGAGTAAAGCCCCTGTCCCACTTGGGAGACCTAAACAGCAACCTCTGGTGACCTTGCCCGCCACCCAAGGTTTCCATGAGGTCATTGGAGGTTTTGGTCACTCTCCCTAATGGTCGGAAGTGGTTTCCGCGGTGGTCGAGGCTTCATCTAGGTTGCTGATATTTTTTCATCATGATTAAAACCGGCCTCGACTAAAAATAGGTTGCCGTTTTAAAAATCGATAATTTTTTAGTCGCAGGTCTAGTCGAAGCTGGTTTTCTTCATAGTCGAGGAAGGTTTTCAACATATGCGTGAGAGGTGGTAGGAGGTTGCAGGTCACCTCGACCTTGATTTTTTTTTTTGGGTGGCGGGCAAGGTCACCAGAGGTTGCTGTTTAGGTCTCCTATGTGGGACAGGGGCATAACACAGCAGGTCAGGCAGCTTCTCTGGAGAACATGGACAGGTGACTTTTCCAATTGGGACCCTCCTTCAGACATTTTTGGGTCCCAGACTGAGATGCCACCTATCCACTTTCTCCAGGGATGTTGCCAGACCTGCTGAGTTACTCTGGCACTTTTTGTGCCTTGTTTTGTAAACTTTCATCTGCAGTTCCTTGTGACTGCCATCTAACTCAGCCTTGATGGTACATTGTGTTTGGAGTCTGTGCTGGTAGCCGTTCTACAGCACAAACTGATTCATTAAAGACAAGTTCCAGGAGGATCGGGCCAGGCTGGCGGGTGCCAATAGTTTTCAAATTCGCACAGGAATTAAATATCACCACCCTGCTGAGGACATTTCCCACCCCGGACACTCCCTGTTTGAACTGTTGCCGTCAGGCAGACGGTACAGATCTACAAGGACAAGGACAAATAGACTAAAAAACAGTTTTTACCCCACTGCTATAAAAGCACTAAATGTAGCCGCCAAGGAACGCAGGGGCGATACAGACTAAGGGACTGTGGTAACTGTGGAATCGACAGAAGGATGGAGGGTTGGGTGTTTATGCGTGCTTTGTCCGTGATATTTATTTAGTTGTTTATCTTTAACATTTTAGCTATGTCAGAATGCAGCATGACTGGCTGACATTTTAAATTTTGTTGTACATGGTTCAGAATACAATAAAGAAACTAGGTGAAAGGAACTCCCTGTACGATGACATTAATGTTTCAGGTCGGATCCTCCAGAGACTCTGGAGGGGGTCCTGAGGAGGTTTACAAGAACGATCCCAGGAATTAGTGGGTTAACGTATGATAAGTACATTTGTTGGCACTGGGCCTGTGCTCGCTGGAGTTTAGAAGGTTGAGGGGGGACCTCATTGAAACGTACCGAATAGCAAAAGGCTTGGATAGAGTGGATGTGGAGAGGATGTTTCCACTAGTGGGAGAGTCTAGGACTAGAGGTCACAGCCGCAGAATTAAAGGACGTTCCTTTAATTGTGATGAAATGGGGAAGAATTTCTTTAGTCAGACAGAGGGTGGCGAATCTGTGGAATTTTTTGCCACAGAAGGCTGTTGAGGCCAAGTCAGTGGATGTTTTTAAGGCAGAGATAGATAGATTCTTGATTAGTACGGGTGCCAGGGGTTATGGGGAGAAGGCAGGAGAATGGGTTAGGAGGGAGAGATAGATCCGCCATGTTTGAATAGCACAGCAGAAGATGGGCTGAATGGCCTAATTCTGCTCCTATCACTTATGACTTGCCCGACCTGCAGAGTAGCACTTTGTGTCCTTCAACAGAACAGGAGCACGAGCAGGAACAAGAACAGTCCTTGTGGCCACAATGTCCGTGGGTCAAGACTCCGGATACGGGACTGAAGAATGGTCCCGACCCGAAACATCATCTACACTGTACTACTTTTCTTCAGAGATACTGCCTGATCTGCTGAGTTACTCCAGCACTTTGTGGCTTACTTTGTACTCCATCATCTGCAGTTCTTCGTATCTCAGCATTTAAACAATAGGACGCTCCTTTCTGGGTGGTGAAGGGAATCTGCTGCTTTGTCTTCCAGGCTGTCACTGCAGAGCTGGTGATTGCTAAGAAGGCAATACGTTTCTTGACTCAATCCCCTTCCTTCTAACGCCAAGTCTCTGCCTCACCTTGTCAATCCCGTCTCTCCTCACCTCCCAACCACACACATTATCAATCTGCTGTATAATTAGAAGAAGATCCACTCACAGACTTTTGCATTATCATGATGCAGGATGTAATGGAGATGACAGGTGGTGTCATGAAATCGGAAAATAATTACTTGCGAACACGTAGCAGGGTCATACATGTTTCTGCTTGAGTTTTCTGGCGCTATTAAGCAATGCAAGGAAATTCTTCAATTGATGGTTTGGTAAGTTATGCCTGCGGCAAAGAGTTTTCTTCCCCCTGTGTTTTTGCTGCTGAGACTCTTTCACCAGAGTGCCCCCGCCCCCCCACCCACCCACCCCACACTTGTAATAACAGGTAGAATATGTCATGCATGCAGTTTGTTAAATTGGTTCTTTATAACTAAAGTAGTAGCTGGCTTTAATGGGTAATAATTAAATTAGCTCTTATGTAAGAAAACACAGCAAGCAATTGGAGCATAATGAAAGGAGACGGAGAGAAGAGGGGGAGTGGAATGTGAAGGGACCTGATGGAAAGGAACGAGGGGGGGGGGGGGGAGGGAGACAAGGGACATGGTGTACTGGGGGATGGGAGGTGGGTGTATGAAGGAGGGGGAAGGAGCAGGGTGAGGAGGTGGCAGGAGAAATAGTGGCAGCACAATGGTGCAACTGGAGACCCGGGTTCAATGGGTTGGAAGGAACTGCAGGTGCTGGTTTAAGCCTAGGATAGACACAAAATGCTGGAGTAACTCAGTGGGACAGGCAGCATCTCTGGAGAGAAGGAATGGGTGAAGTTTCGGGTCGAGACCCTTCAGTCGACCCGAAACGTCACCCATTCCTTCTCTCCAGACATACTGCCTGACCTGGGTTCAATCCTGACCTCAGGTGCTGTCTGTGTGGAGTTTGTATGTTCACCTTGTGACCGCGTGGGTTTCCTCTGGGTGCTCTGGTTTCCTCCACACATCCTAAAGACCATGTGGTTAATTAGCATTTGTAAATTGCCCACGATTTGTAGGGAGTGGGTGCGAATGTAGGAACCTGTTCATTGGTCGGCAGAGACTCGTTGGGCCGAAGGGCCTGTATGCATGGAGCATCATTCAATCGATTCAATCTTGCTTTCAAGAGAGAGCTAGATAGGGCTCTTAAAAATAGCGGAGTCAGGGGATATGGAGAGAAGGCAGGAACGGGGTACTGATTGTGGATGATCAGCCATGATCACATTGAATGGCGGTGCTAGCTCGAAGGGCCGAATGGCCTACTCCTGCACCTATTGTCTATTGTCTATCAAATGGGAGCTGACCAGGGTAGGGGTGTAAGGCACAGGAATGAGAGGGGGATATTTCCTGAAATCGGAGAATTCAATGTTTGTACTGTTTGGTTTGTAAGCTGGCCAAGCAGAATATGAGGTGCCCACCTTGTTGTGCTCCTGTCTGTCTTCCTTCAAGCTGTGTAATCCCCGTCACCTATCCAAATGCTCTTCAGGGTTTCCAATTTAAATACTTCAGATTTTCAATCACGGCAAGATCTCTGCAGGTAAGTAAAAATGGATTTTGTGCTCTGACCTGCAGAATAAATGTCGCTGTTCAAACAAAGGGCAAAGCTGAAGGTGTGGAAGTTCTTTGATCAGATAATCCCCGTGAAATGAGTGTGCAGTTGTGACACTGCCTGCCGTGTGTGGATAATGGGCCCTGCTTTAGTCATTAACCTGGCCGCTCGCAATTTATTGCCCAGGAGAATACCATGTCCGTCTCATTTCTTTCAAAAGCGATCAAATAACGATGCGACTGGCTGCCGCCTATAGATTAGATGGAAAGGCCACGTTTATTCAGTCAAGCAGAAACGTTCAAAAAGGTAAAAGTGTTCACATTCTACAGGATCTTTCTATTGGTGGAGGTTACGAAGGAGTCAAGCTTCACTGAAATACTATTAGTGCCTCGTACAATCGAGGACGACCAGAATGAAAGGCAGCTCTTCAATTATATGGGCCCTTTGTGGTTTAGCAATTGCATTTGATCATGTGACTTCAACAATTGGCAGGTGACTACAATGTTAATCATGGTTTAATAAGGTGTGGGTTGCATCCGCAGACATCTTTATTCCTCTCCCCTGGTGAGCTCCCATTTGATTGAACGATACTCCCTGCATACCGTCCCTTCGGCCCAATGAGTCTATGCTGACCAGTGCTGGAAAAATCGAAGGTAGATAAAAATGCTGGAGAAATTCAGCGGGTGAGGCAGCATCTATGGATCAAAGGAATAGGTGACGTTTCGGGTCTCCACTGATGCTGCCTCACTCCAGCATTTTTATATTACTATCTTTTGTAGTTTTGGTTCAGCTAAAGGGGCCCGTCCCACTTGGGCGACCTCATCCACGAGTTCTGGCGAGTTTGCCCTCGACACGTACTCGCAGCATGGTCGACACGAGGTAGTAGGAGGTCTTCGTAACTCTCCTTCATGCTCGAGAGTAGTCTCCGCGTTAAAAAAGTATCAATTTTTTAAATGCCGATCTTTATTTACTCGCGGGCATGTTTTTAACATATTGAAAAAACAGCGCGACCCAGGTGAGGCCTCGAGTACGTGGAGATCACTCTCGAGCGTGACGGAGAGTTACGAAGACCTCCTACGACTTCGTGTAGACCATGCTGCGAGTATGAGTCGAGGGCAAACTCACCAGAACTCGTGGATGAAGTCGCCCAAGTGGGACAGGCTTTTAAGGATGTTGGCTGGACATCAGTAAGCATTCTGTTTTTCTGTGTTTGCAATATTTTACAACTGATCTGGAAGATCAAATCGCAAATAATTTTGAACAGGTAATTTCTTTTGGAACAGGAAATGAATGAGATATTATTACTGCAGGAGGCCACATTCAGAACAGCCCCGAAAAAACTTCCACTGTATACTTAGCGATAATTGTGTGTTAATTGATGGTAGATTCTTACTAAGACTCAATGACTTTGTCGTGTAAAGTCACAAATAAAGGATAATAAGAAATAAAGATTTGTATATGATGCTTCACAGAGAACACGTGTGTGTAATCGATGGCGCTGAAGCCAGGTGGTTCTTTGCGTGCTGGTCCCAGAAGTGGATCTGCTATCATTCGTTACAATAGCTCCACTCGTTTAAATCTTTCATGCTGTATCTGTACACTGTGGGCAGCTTGACAATAATCATGCATAGTCTTGTCACTGACCAGATAGCACACACCACAAAAGCTTTTCAATAGACAATAGGTGCAGGAGTAGAGGCCATTCGGTCATTCGAGCCAGCACCACCATTCAATGTGATCATGGCTGATCATCCATAATCAGTACCCCCGTTCTTGCCTTCTCCCCATATCCCCTGACTCCGCTATTTTTAAGAGCCCTATCTAGCTCTCTCTTGAAAGCATCCAGAGAACCTGCCTCCACCGCCCTCTGAGGCAGAGAATTCCACAGACTCACCACTCTCTGTGAGAAAAAGTGTTTCCTCGTCTCCATTCTAAATGGCTTACCCCTTATTCTTAAACTGTGGTCCCTGGTTCTGGACTCCCCCAAAATCGGGAACACGTTTCAGGCCTCTAGCATGTCCAAACCCTTAATAATCTTATATGTTTCAATGAGATACCCTCTCATCCTTCTAAACACCAGAGTGTACAAGCCCAGCTGCTCCATTCTCTCAGCATATGACAGTCCCGCCATCCCGGGAATTAACCTTGTAAACCTACGCTGCACTCCCTCAATAGCAAGAATATCCTTCCTCAAATTAGGGGACCAAAACTGCACAAAATACTCTAGGTGTGGTCTCACTAGGGCCCTGTACAACTGCAGAAGGACCTCTTTGCTCCTATACTCAACTCCTCTTGTTATAAAGGCCAACATACCATTCGCTTTCTTCACTGCCTGCTGTACCTGCATGCTTACTTTCACAGACTGATGTACAAGGACCCCCAGATCACATTGTACTTCCCCTTTTCCCAACTTGACGCCATTTAGATGGTACTTAGATTTCACTGTATCTCGGTACATATGGCAATAAAGAAACAAAACAAAACTAAATTGGACATGGGTTTCTCTGCTGTGGAGTTGTTACTAAAAAGTAAGTTCATAAATTCTTTAAAAAATTGAACAAGGGGTTTGCTTGAAGAGAAAAAATAGGGACCAATTTCCCAGGGCCCAGTGAAGAGAAAGGAGGGAGAGAACACAGAGCCAGAGTGGAGAGCAGCAAGAGGTGACTGAAGGGTTAATGAAAGAGAAGGTTATTTAATTAGACTTCTGAAAGTGAGGAGAGGAAATTCAGGCGGTGAGAGAGGCTTCACAGTGGCCATGTGACAGAGAGCACTGTAATAAGGTCGATGCAGCTACGGAAAGGGAATGGTTTCTAAAGACTCTGAAAGTATTGATGTCATAGGCGTTTATTTTAGTGGAATTAATTACTCTGGATGTTTCAATGGTATTACAGTACCAGAGGGATGCTGTAAGTATGGACTGGCATTTCATCTATATATTTTATATTCTGTTTGTGGTTTATATAAATGAGACTTTATTGATTATACAAGGCTCAGTTAGCTTCCTCTGCTGTCAGTCATTATCTGTGGCTTTACATTTCCACGATGCATAAGTTATACAGCACGGAAACAGGCCCTTCGGCCCACCTTGTGTATGCCGACCAAGATGCCCCATCTAAGGTGATCCCATTTGACCATGTTTGACCCATATCCCTCTCAACCTTTCCTACCCTCCAACATAGAAACATAGAAAATAGGTGCAGTAGGCCATTTGGCCCTTCGAGCCTGCACCGCCATTCGATATGATCATGGCTGATCATCCAACTCAGTATCCCATCCCTGCCTTCTCTCCATACCCCCGATCCCTTTAGCCACAAGGGCCACATCTAACTCCCTCTTAAGTATAGCCAATGTACTGGCCTCAACTACCTTCTGTGGCAGAGAGTTCCACAGATTCACCACTCTGTGTGTAAACAAACAAAACCTCTGCCACTTACTCCACTGCCCCCTCCCACATGTATCCACCTATCTCTCGCCCCACCCCCACTTCTCTTTCTCCCTCATCCAATCCGTCTGAAGAAGGGTCTTGACCCAAAACGTCATCAGTCCATTCCCTCCACAGATGCTGCCTGTCCCGCTGAGTTCCTCCAGCACTTTGTGGTTTGTTCGAGGTTCCCAGTGTCACCAAGGCATTATGATTATCAGAGGTTGGGGTTTCCACAAACTGACCTTGTGTTTCATAAACTGAATTGTAAGAATAGTTTGTGTGAAAGTATTTCTACCGGCAGCATTGACCAAGGATCGATTAGATTCACCGTTTGATTCAGTCGAAGGATGTTATAGAACCTGCCTCCTCTGGCAGCGTGTTTACCCACCCACCCTCTGTGTGAAAAGGTCGCCCCTCAGGTTCCTATTCCATCTTTCCCCTCTCACCTTCAACTTGTGTCCTCTGGGATGTGATTTCTCACCACGGTGAAAATCCCTATCTATTCCCCTCATGATTGTATGCACCTTTATCCGATCTCCCCTCAGGCTCCTGCACTCCAAGGAATATTAATATCAGAGTATATTCATGGGTTTTCATTTTAAACTGGCTTTTATCTTTGACATTACAGGAACATCGTATAAACACATTAAATGTTGTTTCATTAATATTTTCAATAACTATTTCTGGTCTTTTCCCATAAATTTACCTTTCAAAATGGTTTATAGTGGGTAAATGTAATATCTCTATCTGCATGAATAAATTGTGAAGTGAACAGCTCCATGTGACTTTCTGTGTCTCTGATGAAACTTTGAACAATTCAGTCATTGGCATAATTCTGATATGAGGATAGTTTCCTGTCCTTTGGACATAATGGACCATCTGTTCCCATCATGTGCAGATCTCTGCTGTACATCCTCATTTGCAACAACACCCCTGATGAAAATTGTCACTACAAGGGCATTGATATCCATAAGCTTTATATTTGCAAAAGCACTTGGAATTTCAGCGGTGGTTTGGCTGTCCACTGGGGTTCAACTTTCTTTTAGTTTACTGCCTGCAATTGTACGGGGTGTACAATGGCGCAGTGGTAGTGTTGCTGCTTTGACAGCACCAGAGACCCGGGTTTGATCTTGACTATTGGTGCTGTCAGTATGGAGTTTGTACTGTCTCCCTGTGACTGCGTGGGTTTCCTCCGGGTGCTCAGGTTTCCTCCCACATTCCAAAGACGTACACGTTTGTAGGTCAATTGGCTTCTGTAATTTGTCCCTAGTGTGTAGGATTGTGTTAGTGTACAGGCTGATGGCTGGTCAGTGCAGTCTCGGTGGGCCAAAGGGCCTGTTTTGGTGCTCTGTGCCTGAAGCCTCAAGTATACTGGGTTCAGATACAACAGATGTGCAGCTTAAATTTTCGGGCGACCTGCTGCGACTATGACGGGTGCCGGCAAGTGGGACAGTCCCTTAATGGTGCACTTACACCATGCATCAGTTTAAAATTACTCAACAGATATTTTGGATAATAACATATTTTGCATTATCTGCAATACAAATTTTTGCATGAAATGTGCTCCATTGATAATGATCCACAGAGGGAAGTACAACATTAAATACTCAGTGAAGAAGGGTCTCAACACGAAACGTCACCTATTCCTTTGCTCCATAGATGCTACCTCACCCGCTGAGTTTCTCCAGCATTTTTGTCTCCCTTCGATTTTTCCAGCATCTGCAGTTCCTTCTTAAACATTAAATACATATGTCGGTGGGTGGACGTCAAAATTCTGCAGATGCTGGATAGTACTTTTTTTTTTAAACAGAAAACGTTCAAAACACTCAGCGAGATGGTCAGCGTGTGTGGGGTGAGAGAGAGAGGGAGAGAGGCAGAGTTTCTCACCTCAGGTGCTGCATGACCGCCGGAGTATTTGCATCTTCTTGTGGTGTTGGGATTGAGTTACTAATGTCACAAATACCGAGATTTTGTTTGCATGTTATCCAGTCATCAAATCATATTCCACACGGGTCCAATCAAGCCACACACAAGCACAACAGGTAGTAACACAATGAAGGATATTCAATGATAAGTATGTCACACTCTGCTGCATATGCACTCATGTCTGACGTCATGTATGGTGTTTTGGGCCCAGTATTTTCTTCTATAATTTGCTTGGGGTTCTCTTCATTTGCCGGGTACATATTTACTGCAAAATTAATATAACGAATTGCAGAAAAATAGAAAGGAGGCCACAGTATCTTCGATTACCTGTGTGCTGGATGACCTAGATGTTCCTGAATTGTCTCTTGATAAATAATGCCTTCTTTGGTTTTGTGGTTGGGATGGATGCTGAAGGAAGAAGAAAGGCAAATGTGTTATTTTTATACATTAAAAAGCCTTTGTCTGGACCCAGCTCCAAATGTGATGATATTTTAAACCTCTTTGTCCACATTAATGTACTCTCTTAATGATTCTCAAATGTATTCCCGTGTGACTCTGGGTCGATACCTTGCACATCATCCTTTCACTGAGCTCCGCCATCTGTCGATGATGACTTCCATTAGCTGTGCAGTTACTTCAGTGGCTCCTGTTTTAAACACTGCATTCCATGGACTGGCCGACTGATACAGTATTTACTTAGTACAGAGAATATCGTGTCACAGACGGTGAGATCTTCTTACTGACCATGGGTGTCTCCAGGGTTGGAGGACACCTGTGCGTGACTTTGTTTAACGTGGGGAGACTGGTGCACAGACAGCCACCCCACGGCCCTTGACAGATCTGGGTCAGGATCCAGTGGCATGGAGTCCAAGACGACCGGAGACCCTTTTCTGCTGCAGCCTTCATCCGCCTTCCCAGCCGTTGTGACGCTCCACTAAGGTCAGCCATCGTCCTCCGCCTGTTCCACCGTTGAGGTCTTGGTTGGATTGCTCTTTGTCAGAGACCTCCCCCTCGACCTTACCGCCATGGGTGGCCCTACCAGGAGCATAGCTCCAGACGGCATCGCTCTCAGGATCTCAGGACCACACAAGCTTCTCCACCACGACAAGGTGACAATCCACGGAGAAGAGTGAGTGAGATAGTCCCCGTACAAAATAGTCTGTAGAAGGGTCCCCACCCTAAAATGTGTAGGAAGGAATGGCAGACGCAGGTTTACACAGAAGATAAACACAACATGTTGGGGGGTCTGAAGATGGGTCTCGACCCGAAACGTCACCCATTCCTTCTCTCCAGAGATGCTGTCCCGCTGAGTTGCTCCAGCTTTTTGTGTCTATCTTCGGTTTAAACCAGCATCTGCAGTTCCTTCCTAAACATGTTGGAGTAACGCAGCAGGTCAGGCAGCATCTCTAGAGAAAAGGAATGTCGTTTTGGATTGAAACCCTTCCTGAAACATCGCCTATTCCTTTTCTCCAAGGCTGCAGCCTGACCAGCTGAGTTTCTACAGCATTTTGTGTCTATTCCCGAACCAAAATATCTCCTATCCATTTCCTCCGCAGCTGCTGCCGAACCCATTGAGTTACTCCAACACTTTGTCTTTTTTGCACAAGATACTAGCATCTGCAGTTCCTGTGACTCCATACTTACTGCCGCTGCTCTTTTATCAGACAGCAAGGTGCTGATATGCATATCTAGTAAACATTGAGCTACATTTATCTACAATTTGGGGGACAGTTGAACTTGTAATGTAATGACTGAACTCTAAGTCGAAACAAATACATGTTCTAATTCATCACTTACATTATCCATGTGCTACACATGATTAATAAGCATACGCTGGTACACCAAGCAGTCACAGAAAAAAGCACTGCCTATAGCTAACAATATGAATGAATGAATAAGTTTATTGGCCAAGTATTCACATACAAGGAATTTGCCTTGGTGCTCCGCCCGCAAGTGACAACATGACATACAGTGATAGGAATGACACATAAAATATTAAACATTAATAATAAAACATTATTGATTAAACGGGTGCATTAAATAAAATACCAGAGACTGAATGAATCTTTAGAACATTGGAACCAAAACAGAAGTAGGTTGTATAACTCGTGTTTAAGAGGGAACTGCAGATGCTGGAGAATCGAAGGTTACACAAAAAAGCTGGAGAAACTCAGCGGGTGCAGCAGCATCTATGGAGCGAAGGAGATAGGCAACGTTTCGGGCCGAAACCCTTCTTCAGACGGGTTGTATATAACTCATTGAGCTTGCTGCACTCGGTAAGATCCATTCTCAGCTCTGGTTCCACTTTCTGCCTCTTCTACACAACACTCCATTTGTCCAATCATCATATTTTTATTTCATAAGTTCATAAGGAATAGCAGTAGAATTAGGCCATTTGGCCCTTCAAGTATCTCCCGCTCCTAACTCCCATTCTTTTCACACTTAGTTGGAGTGTAAAAATCTAAAGATTCATACCCCAGAGAGGAAATATTCCTCTTCACCCACCTTATTGAGGAAGTATTGATCCTTGTTTTAAATTCCCTCGGTAGATGAAAGCTAGCATACCATTCACTATCTCTACCGATCTACCTGCTTTTTGTGTTGCTGCTTTCAGGGATCTATAGACTTGGACAGATCCCTTCGTACTGTAAAGAAGTGTCTCGACCCGAAACGTCGCCTATTTCCTTCGCTCCATAGATGCTGCCTCACCCGCTGAGTTTCTCCAGCATTTTGATCTACCTTCGATTTTTCCAGCATCTGCAGTTCTTTCTTAAACAGCTATATCCTTTCATAACATTCATTATCTGCAACTCCTCCAGTTCTTGTACCATCTGCAAACTTACTAACCCATTATAGTCTCGTACATGTAATTCAAATAACAGTACTGAACCCTGCAGAGCACCAGTGGTCACAGCCCTCCATACAATACGACACCCCTTCACAACCATATGTAGTTCTTTATTAATGTCGCAGTTGAGCTTGAATCCAACACATCTTTATGGGCAGAATTAAAATCACTTTTACGTTTATTTTCCACACAGGGACAAGTGTAATTTATGTTTAATTTGCGCGCAGTTGAAGTTAAGAACAACATGCACACTGCGTAATAATAAAAAATATATTAATGTAATTCAGTTATGACTGTGTTAGCAATTGGGGCAGCAAGCAGTACAGTACAGTATTAGAAATGTGTTAAGAACCGCATTCAATGGGTCCTGTGAGACTTTGGCTAATATTAAAATTCTATTTGTACATAAGCTGCTGAGCAGTGGAGGGTGGAGAAATACTTCTTGATTAGCACTCTGCTCATCAGGCAGTTAAATCTAATCTTCATTGAGATTTGCAGGACAAATTACTTTAACCTTTATGGCCGGAGGAATTGTTACGGGAAGGTTTCTGTACAAAATAAATCCCTGCGCCTGGTATATTTGCTGATGCCTCGCTATTTTCTAGCGGGCTTTGGAAGTATATTAGATATAATCCAGCATCAAGTGTGACCTCAACTCCAAAATGCCTGAGAGAATTCTTTTGAAGTCACAGGCAGCATATTTTACACTAAATGGTGCATATGAGGAATTACATTTCTGTCCTCATCTGCAATAAGCCAATAAGCCCATATTTTGTCAAACACTGATAATGAACTTGCAAGGAAGCACAATTTTGAAAGATTCGCTTCCTCAATGGATATTTTCGTTGATGATAAAAAGATATAATACATCACAATCATGATTTTTTTTCTTTGTGCTGATCAAACAGTTAAATAACTCACTTTTATCCAGAGCCTTTCGTAATCACTAAATATCCCAAGGATTTGCTCAGCCCAGAAATTATCTTTGTTTCCTTTGTCAGGTTATTATGGCTGTGATGACCTTGTTAGATCATTATAGCTGCAGTGTGTAAGTCTAATTAGCTATCTTAATGACAGGACGCTGGTGAGGCTGCACTTACAGTATTGTGCTCAGTCTTGGACACACTACTAACAGAAGGCTACCAGGCTACCATTAAAGGGCAAAGGGACATGGATATGTGATGTTTTAGTACAGGTCCCTTCTTCAGACTGACTGACTGCCCGACCTGCTGAGGAATTCCAGAACTTTGTTTTTTTTGTAAATCAGCATCTGCAGGTAAATTGTGTCTTCCTCGCAATAGATGGTGAGTGTGATTAGGCCTCTGGTTGGGCAGGCGATATGCTGATAGTATTTTGGCAACACGCACTTGAGGTTGGTTTAATTGGTCCTCATAAGGCTAATTTGACTGCTTTGATGTCTGAAGAAAGGTCCCGACTTGAAAGGTCACCTATCCAAGTCGGCCAGAGATGCTGCCTGACCTGCTGAGTTACTCCGGCACTCTGTGAAACGTCACTTATCCATGTTCTCCACAGATGCTGCCTGACCCGCTGAGTTACTCCTGTACTTTATGTTTTTTTCTCACAGGAATGGGGTCAATTGAGATAATTTATCTATCTTGTACAATTGGTTCTTTTAATAATAGTCCTTAAGGCAATTCCAGCGAGCATCACTCAGAGAAGCATCAGCTGTCTCTCCTGCCCGATGCCACCATCAGCCGTGATATATTCACAGAGGTAACCTTGATATTGGGATATTAATCCTTGCGCTTCTGTCACTGAAGCAGTTGCATTAAGTGTGGACAATTGCTCCAGCAGGAAAGCTCTCGTTGTGGAAGCAAATATAAATAAGAGGAGACCTTCAGACCTCCTGTCATGGATACATCTCATGCAAAATAAGAATTCATGCATTTAACCTGGAAACCATGAATGTAAATGCAGGCATTGTACTTCAGTAAGCTTGATATGTGAGCGTTCAGCAATGATTGAGAACATTGCCACCTTTGTGACAGCAGATATGAAGGAGAATGATGTTGGACTGCGTTTAGTCTTTAGTTTCATTGGTAAAGTTCCAACTGTGTCAGAATTTCACTGCTAACGCTGCACAGTCCACTAATAACCTGTCCACACAGCCTCAATGCTTGCGATTTATGCTTTTATTATAGCCAAGTCAATCCAATGAGATTTTACACAGAGCATGAAGACTTTTATGCTGAATTATTTTTTTTATTCTCTAAAAAATGATTAAGGACACTGGCAACATCATTTAAGTAAAAATTTAGATTCATATTCCAGTTCATATTAGTTTATTGTCATATACACAAGGGTCAATGAAAATCCTCATGAGCAAGAAGCTTGTAGATCAATACATCATGATAGCTGCAAGGACAAATGCATATCAGCTGAATGGTTCCAAAGTTGTTGTGTAGCCTGAGATAATGCAAAAACAATGCTAAAGCCTCGTACTGGGATAACCTAATGTGGTAGAGTTTAGAGTAAGAGTAGGTGGCAGCATCCCTGGGAAGGGGATATGAAATGGTGATTGGTTCAGGAGTCGGATGGCAGTGGGGAAGAAGCTGTTCTTAAGTCTGGACATCCGGGCGTTCAAGCTCCTGCATCTTCTCCCAGAGGTTAGAATGGAGAAAAGGGAATGTCCAGGGTGGGAGCATCCTCCAACCTTCCTGATGCATCGGACACGTGAAGATGGACTGGATGGGAAGAAGTGCCGAGCCTGTGATGGACGGGGCTGTGGTCACCACTCTGTGCAGGTTCAGGCGGTCAAGAGCAGAGCAGTGGCCAGACCCGGCTGAGACGCACCCGTCACAATATAGTGCATCTGTAGACGTTTGTGAGAATCTCGGTGGACAGACTGAATCTTCTTGTACGCCTAGGATAGTATATTCACTGCGTAGAAAGGAACTGCAGATGCTGGTAATACCGACAATCGCTGATGTGTTTTCTTGACATCCACAAGAGTGTGAAGGGCCCAGGTGGTGATACTGCTGGTGATACGGATCTTAGGAACTTGAAGCTGTCGACCATCTCTACAGCAGCTCTGTTGATGAGGACGAGTAATGTTCACCTCCCCCTCTGCTCCCCCCCCCCCCCCTTCCAACCTGAAATGTCATATTCTCCATGGATGCTGCCTGACCCGCTGAGGTACTCCAGCACTTTGTGTCTTTCCTTGGTAAACCAACATCTGCAGTTCCTTGTTTCTAAACATTGACTATACTATCTTTTGCATAATTCTGCTTTGTCCACCATGGATATGATTATATTTGTGCATGTGTTTCATTCTGGGTAATACCTCCTTTTGTTCTTCATAGAGTAAAATCAGTAGCATCTCCCCGAATTAGGGATCCGTGCAGAGATTTGTTGAAGGGGATAACTAATTGTACAGTCTAGGAACAGAGTCCTAGTGCCAGATACATAATCGTCTCCATTTTCTAGTCATTAATTACAAAGTGAGAACAAAGTGAGAGGAAGCGGCTGATCTGCCTTTTACTGACGATTCGCTTCAACGCTAGGAGTGCGAAGTTGCTAATTTTTTTCTTACTCTCCGTTAAAAGCAGACAGCTTCATCATCAACTGAGATCTGACATAAGTAGATGACTGTGAAAGTACATGATCTGTGTTTCTTTAATTCCACAATTTTCAATACTTTATGGAGCCTGATCTCTCCTTACCGTCACCATTTCCTTTTGCATTTTTATCCTGTGTCACAGCTTTAATTTATTTTGCCTTTAGCCATCTGATAATGATGTAAATCTGAATGTTATAGGCATCATTGGTTGCCTCCCTCTGGGAAATCATCAAAAGACAGTGTCCCAAGTTTCCCGACTTGCGTACCTGCGATTCTATTTCCAGCGTCTGTCCTCTATTCCAATGCATTTGTCGACGTGTGCTATCAGTGATTCATCACAGTTCATTAACTCGAGGAGCTGTGATCACAGGGAACCAGTTAAAGCAAGATGAAGGTGCCCTGACATCGTGCAGTGGGCACAGTTAAGATGGAGAACATAATTTCAGAAAGTCAATAAATCAAATTTGCTGGTGGAATAGATAGATTTTTCTGAAATAATATTTTAAATGTTTTCTGCGATGCTTATGTTAAACTGCTCTGCTGCGCAAACTCTCAGCCTTGGAAACCAATTGTAAACAACCAATTCACAACATGATCATAGGTTAAAAATGGAGCAACGATTAACATGAGAGATGTCTATTCATCAATTTGGAGCTATATAGAAGTGGACATTCCGCAGATATTAAACATTAAAATGACCAAGTGGAGTTACTTCTTGGACATTAATTAAACCACAATCATTAACTTTGCAATTGAATCAAAACAATTAGTAAACTTTGAAAATCAGGAGTACTTTATTCATCCATTTTTAACAAGCAAACTGCATTTTTGAAATTTCTCCAAACAAACTTCATGGATTAATTTGCAAAACACTGAGTGCTGGAGGAACTCAGCAGGACAGGAGCATCTGTGGTGGGAATGGACAGGTGACGTTTCGGATCGGGACCCTGCCTTCAGGCTGAGTGGAGTAGGGTGGAGAATGGCGGGAAATAGAGGTGGGACAAAGCCTGGCAAATGATAGGTGATGGCAGGTGAAAGGTGTGTGTGGGGGGGGTGACTGGCAGGTGGGAGGAGTAAGTGACAACGGCTAGAGGTGAAAAGGAGTGAAAGTGTGTCAGATAAGGAGAGAAAAGGAGGGGAGAATGTAAAGCCCAAAGTAGCGGTACAGGAGGGAGTGGAAGTGGGGGGGGGGGAGTGATGAGTTACTCCAGCACTTTGTGTCTTTTTTCACGGTTCAAATGTCTTTCGAAAGTTATAATTGTATACATTTCTACAGCTTCCTCTGGCAACTCATTCCAGATACGGTCTACCCTCTGGATGAAGAAGTTGCCCCGGAGCCAGTACTAATACAATAGTGATAACAAAGATATCATCTCATCAATGAAATAATGTTCAATCAAATGATTTCTAACATAACTCATTAACATCACCCCTGGGAACCAGCATTAACAAAACATAAGATTTACGAGGGATGTTGCCAGGACTGGAGGGTGTGAGCTATAGGGAGAGGTTGAATAGCAGGGACTCTATTCCCTGGAGCACAGGAGGATGAGGGTGACCTTATAGAGGTGTGTCAAAATCATGAGAGGAATAGATCGGGTAGATGCACAGAGTCACAGAGTAGGTGAATCGAGGACCAGAGGACACATGTTCAAGATGAAGTGGAAAAGATTTAGTAAGAATCTGAGAGATAACATTTTCACACAGAGGGTGGTGGGTGTATGGAACAAGCTGCCAGAGGAGGTAGTTGAGGAAGGGACTATCCCAACGTTTAAGAAACAGTTAGACAAGTACATGGATAGGACAGGTTTGGAGGGATATGGAACAAACGCAGGCAGGTGGGACTAGTGTAGCTGGGACATGTTGGCCAGTGTGGGCAAGTTGGGCCGAAGGGCCTGTTTCCACACTGTATCACTGTGTGACTATCAGCTTGTAAAAAGGGATGAGGTTGAAACAGCTGACTCTGTTTGGATGTAAATTGGGAAACTAAGATCTGTGGAATGGTTTAGTGGGCTGTGAGTGGCCACCACACGTGAATCATTGCTGCAACATTGCATGAAAGTAAATGTTGGAAGTATTTGACAGTTGTGTGATTTCTTGCGGAGATGAAAAGGCTTGAGTTTGTGTTGAGTGTCGTGTCTGAAGAGTTTTGTATAATTAATCTGAAATAACCTTAGAGAGAAGGTTGGCAGAATTTGATTTGAAATGCCTTTTCCTGTTCACAAGATTGAATATTGAGGACTGCTGAAGAATGCACAGCAATGCCTAAATATTTCCACATCAATGAACAAGGATTTGTCAGAGGTTGCTTGCCGTATCACTAATCTTTACATTCAGCAATGGTGTATGCCCGATAGTGGACATTCAGAGACTGGCCTGGCTTACTGTAAATCAATAGATGGACACATGTCCAGAGCACTTGAACAAGAAGACAATCCTTAATTAAATTTAGAGAAAAAGCAGTTGTTTAGAAACATTGAAGTTGTTGAGTCCGTAAAGCTCATAAACTGAGATGAAAGAAACCCTTCTCTTTCATCGGATGAATCACAGTTAAATTGGTTGTCAGTTCAGAAATGAAACTGATGAATGCCAGGAGACTTTTTTCTTATTAAACTCCTTAATTGTTATTCAGCATTTTGAATAAACATGGAGGGAGGCGAAAATAGGGAGTGAATCCTGATGAGAAATATGACAAGGGATTTTCAAGTCAAGTCAACTTTATTTGTCACATACACATACAAGATGTACAGTGAAATGAAAGTGGCAATGCCTGCGGGATTGTGCAAAACAACACAACAGAACAGAAACCAGTATTTTTACATTAAAAAAAAGACACAACAGTAAATTGGTCCCTGATCAAAAGCAGGCGAATGGGACCAGTCCTAATGCCAATGGTCGACATGGACAAAGTGGGCCGAAGGGCCAGTGTCGGTGCTATACTGGCTGTGGAGGGGGGAGTTGTAGAGGTCAAGGAGCATTCCTACATTTTTACATTGGCTATTTGCCCACTTTCAACTCGAGCTCCAATGTCACAACTTGTTAATTTTAAGCACGTGAAAAGATAGATATTCACTTAAATGTGCTAAACTTCTTGGGACTTTGGTTATTGATTTGTATTGATGATTTCCGTGATTGGGAAGATCAGGTGGGAAAGTATGAGAGTCATCATTAAACCTAAACAGCCCGGAAACATGCTCTTCAGCCCATCTTGCCCCATCTTGCCCATGCTCCAGCCCATCTTGCCCATGCTCCAGCCCATCTTGCCCATGCTCCAGCCCATCTTGTCCATGCTCCAGCCCATCTTGTCCATGCTCCAGCCCATCTTGTCCATGCTCCAGCCCATCTTGCCCATGCTCCAGCCCATCTTGCCCATGCTCCAGCCCATCTTGTCCATGCTCCAGCCCATCTTGCCCATGCTCCAGCCCATCTTGCCCATGCTCCAGCCCATCTTGTCCATGCTCCAGCCCATCTTGTCCATGCTCCAGCCCATCTTGTCCATGCTCCAGCCCATCTTGTCCATGCTCCAGCCCATCTTGTCCATGCTCCAGCCCATCTTGTCCATGCTCCAGCCCATCTTGTCCATGCTCCAGCCCATCTTGTCCATGCTCCAGCCCATCTTGACCATGATGACCAGCTTGGTCTACCGAGCTACTCCATTGCCTACAGCATTAAAACCAAATTCACCTTGTTTTACCAGTGTAAATTGAACAATTACACTATTCATTGATTCATATATTTGCATAACACAGTCCGCCCAGCACTCAGTGAAGGCTGAGTTTTTCTAACAAAATAGCAAGTGAATTTTAACACTGAATAAATTAATACTGTTCACCTGCTGAGTTTCTCCAGCTTTTTGTCTACCTTTGATTTTTCCGGCATCTGCAGTTCTTTCTTAAACATTATTATTCACAGACGTCCCGGCATCTTTGTGTTTTCATGCCTAATTAACTTGGTGCGCAATTAAGTCAAATCACGAGATTAGGAAAAAAATTAATTTGTTCAAAATCGTACCACCAGAATTGAATAGGAAATCACTTATTCAGCATCGCTGAAGCTTAAATGTAACAGCACAGGAAGAGACTGTTCAGCTGGGATTAGCTGTTTTGAAGTACTGTCGTGATGTACTCCCCCCCCACCTCCTCCATCTCTGATATTCTCGCTCCTTGAGCTGCCAGTCCTACCTGCCCCTCAGTCATGTTTCTGTAATCATCACACCAGCCAATCCATCCTTGAGTGTGTTTTCTGCATCAATTGTTGTTCTCTTGTCGTCTGTGTCCCTGCATTATATCGTTCACTGCACTTCAGAGTTTGGTATCTGGATCATACGTAACTTAAGGTGAGAGAGGCAAAGTTTAAAGGAGGTGGGCATGGCATGCTCCTTACACAGAGGGTGGTGGGTGCCTGGAACACGCTGCCAGGGGCGGTGGTGGAGCAGATACGATAGTGGTGTTTGTGAGGCTTTTAGACAGGCACATGGATATGCAGGGAATGGAGGGATATGCATCACGTGCAGGCAGAGGAGATTAGTTTAAGTTGGCATCATATTGGTTGTGGGCCGAAGGGCCTGTTCTTGTGCTTCATTGCTCGATGTTCTATGTTCCGTCTATACCCAGGTCCAGATATTAATATGCAACAACAAAATGCCAAGGCCCTTCTACTGAGTTCTGGGGAATATTACTGAATACTTCTCTGCCTTCTCAATGTCAACCGTTCACTGTTGTTCTCCTCTGAGCCAGTGTTCATGTTGTCCCTTTATTCCCAAGCCTTGCAGACAAGTCATCTAAGCTATCTCTTGTAACATCTCAATGCTTGGCCTGGGTCCAAGGTTTATTCAATGCATGGATGTGGAGCAACCCTGGACAGTTTTCTAGGTTAAAATTGCAAGATGACAGCAGGTTATTTCTGAACATGCTGTACCACCCACGGGCTATTGATGGAAACATATTCCGTGTTCTAATGCATGATCAGACTATTTCACAAACCTGTACCCAGTAAGAAAGAATGCAAATAATCTTTCATTTTTTGTCTCCTTAAGCTCTTTTTGGTCTAACTAAAGTAGGATAAGTTCCTGAACACCTCTATGTAACCATAGCTTACAATCATTTCAGTGATTTTTTTTTCTTTACATATCTCTAAAGACCCTGCTTATATATCTGGCACAAAAAGGCATTTAAACCCTGAGAAAAGGGTTGTGAGTGTCTACCCTATCTACGCCTCTCATCATTTTATTTACTTTTATATATTTAAGCGTCTACGACTCTTAAGAGAAAACAATCCAAGTCAGTCCAAACTCTCCTTATAGCAAATACCCTGTAATACAGGCAGCATTTTAGCAAACCTCTTTAATTTTTTTATTTTTTTAATCAAAATGTGCAGGTGTAGGCCATTCAGCCCTTCGAGCCAGCACCACCATTCAATGTGATCATGGATGATCATCCCCTATCAGTACCCCGTTCCTGCTTTCTCCCCATATACCCCGACTCCGCTATCTTTAAGAGCCCTACCTAGCTCTCTCTTGAAAGTATCCACATAACCGGCCTCTACCACCCTCTGAGGTAGAGAATTCCACAGACTCACCACTCTCTGTGAGAAAAAGTGTTTCCTCGTCTCCGTTCTAAGTGGCTTACCCCTTATTCTTAAACTGTGGCCCCTGGTTCTGGACTCCCCCAAAATCGGGAACATGTTTCCTGCCTCTAGCATGTCCAAACCCTTAATAATCTTGTATGTTTCAATAAGATCTCCTCTCATCCTTCTAAACTCCATAGTGTACAAGCCCAGCTGCTCCATTCTCTCAGCATATGACAGTCCCGCCATCCCGGGAATCAACCTTGTAAACCTACGCTGCACTCCCTCAATAGCAAGAATGTCCTTCCTCAAATTAGGGGACCAAAACTGCACACAATACTCCAGGTGTGGTCTCACTAGGGCCCTGTACAACTGCAGAAGGATCTCTTTGTTCCTATACTCAACTCCTCGTGTTATAAAGGGCAACATACCATTCACTTTCTTCACTGCCTGCTGTACCTGCTGCTTACTTTCATTACTCTTCTGCACTCTCTCCAAAGCCCCCATATTTCCTGTAAAAGCATGCTAAAAAATGTATGTTTGGCAGAGTACTAAACTGCTTTTTCTCACACATTATGTTTCACGTTTCTATACAAAGATATTCAGCCGGTTTATAATCAATGGCTACAAGGAAAGTGCCTCTGTTGATTAGTTTATTTTTCTGTACATCTGCAGTTGTTCAGCTGATGAGTTTGGTGATGCAGGAGCTCGTTAATACTGTGCATGACAAACAATTAGTTGTTATTGATCTTGTTTCACTCCACAATACTCACAGCATGTATCTTATTTGCAGCAAATTACCAGAATGCTTGTAAGCTTCACTGTCTGCTTGGTCTAGTAAATATTCCAACTGACTGATGTATTGCTTTGGACCTCTGAGAGTTAGTCAATGTAATAGCATCATACTTGCTTATATAAATAATGTTTATGCAGAGTGAGAATGCCCAGGGGTTTCCCCATGATGGACACTTACCTACAATTATCCATGTTATTGCCAGTATTGGTGATGTCTCAAGAGACCTTCATCTTCAAGGTGATCCATCAGAAGTATTGATGCTCAGCTATGATCTGTGCTTTGAAGTGACCCATAAAATGGCACTAATAGCAGATTAGAGCCCATATAATGAGTTGTGTTGTGGTAGACCTCCTATGAGTTAGATGGAGCTCTCAGGGATAGCGGTGTTAAGGGATATGGAGAGACGGCAGGAACGGGGTACTGATTGTGGATGATCAGACATGATCACATTGAATGGCGGTGCTGACTCAAAGGGCCGAATGGCCTACTCCTGCACCCATTGTCTATCGTGCCATTGCTCACCAGATGCCCAGGCGATGGTGTTTGAAATGTTCTCTCAAACCACGACAGGACATGACATGGCAATGCATTCATTACAGATCACAGACCTTTACTGCAGGTAAATAGGCCCTTCGGCCCACCTCATCCATGCTGAACAAGTTGGCAAGTTTGTCCTATTTGCCTGCATTTGGACCATATCCCTCTAAACCATTCCAATCCATATAGCTGTCTGAATGTCTGATAAAAGTTGTAATTATATGGGGTTCTATATCTTATTTTAGCAGCTTGTACCAGATGTGGACCATACTGTCAGTGGAAAAAGTTGCCCCTGAGTTCCCTCGTCAGCCTCAAGATCAGTCTAACAAGGTTGTAAAAGCTAGAACCCGTTTCACCGCAACAGAGAGGTTGGTGTTGGGAGGGGTACCGAAAATGGCTGACAGTGGGTTTGGAGGAATAGTCTGGCCGTAGGCTCTGCTTATCAAGTCGAAAGCACTCCTCCAAAAGGCTGCTAGCTTAGGGCAAGACCAAAACATATGGCTATGGTTGGCAGGAGATTGATTACATCTGTTGCCGGTGTCCCTAACAGCGGGGTAAATTCTAGATAATCTTGCATTTGTGTAGTGGACTTTGTGAAGGACTTTGCATTGGATTAGGCCATGACGGGCACATATGGAGGAAGAATGGGTCAAGTCCAAGGCAGTCCCATTGCTGGTCTGTTAGTTTCGTATTCAACTCACCGTCCCACGCAGCTTTTAATAAGGTATGAGGTTTCAATATAACCGACCCTAACAAGTTATACAAAACAGAGATGCATTTCTTCCGGTTGGGATCTAGAGCTAAGATGGTATCGGTCATGGTTTCAGGGGGGCGATTTGGGAAATGGGGGAATGTCTTCTTCACAAAATCCCTAATCTGGAAAAAACGAAAAAGCTGGGCGTTCGGGAGGAGACAGCATCTATGGAGCGAAGAAATAGGTGACGTTTCGGGTCGAGACCCTTCTTGAGACTGATGGGAACCCGGCCCCCACCCCCCCACCCCCACATCAGTCTGAAGAAGGGTCTCGACCCGAAACGTCTCCTATTCCTTCGCTCCATAGATGCTGTCTCACCCGCTGAGTTTCTCCAGCATTTTTGTCCACCTTCGATTTTTGCAGCATCTGCAGTTCCTTCTTAAACAGGGTATAACGATATGTCATTGAAGCACTTTGGCCATTGATATTTCTAACAACAATTTGGGACTTTTACCTTTATGTAAATGTTGACATAATGACAAGCTGAAAACAGGAACAAATAAACATCAGGGCCAGTTTTGAATTTAATGAACAATTAAATGTGTTAAATTCTATACATGTTGATGTACGATTGTGGCCGCAGGCATCTCATTTATACTTGAAGACTCTTGGGTTATGTTTTGCTTATTCAAGGACTTTGAATGCTGAAAGCCCTGAGCTTTTCTTATCACACTAAGCAGCTGTCACTTTCCAAATGGTTCAGCCATTAACTGATAAGCACTTAATAAATCTAAATTTGTTTAATATTCCCAGCTATTTAGACAAGGTTTGACTTACAGAAGTGTGTAATTAAAGGATTTAACTTTCAGCCTTAGTGGCCTGGCATCCCCCTGCAACTGGACAACCCGGTAGGCCATCCATATCAGCTCTTGTCCGGACCCTTCTCTTGTTGATGATCACTAGAGCCAGGATTTTACCATAAATGCCATGTGTCTTTTCCTGCCTTTTGTGATGATTTCACCAGGATAATGCCTCTTTCGCGATGGAGTGCCTAAATCAGCCTTTGTTTGCCGTTTTGCTAAAAGGTGGTGCTATTTTCTCTAGTTGTACCGTGATTACAATGACGTTTTCTATGTTAACACGTTCATATTAATGTTATTATTAACGTGTTAACATTGTATAAATTACAAGAACATTTCCACCACCGGGGCGAAACCGTAGCTGCCCGCTGGTTCAGTTTCTCCAAAATCTATTTATCGCTTCTGATTTTGCAAACTTCCCACAAGCCCTTCCCTTCTCACTTCCCTTGAGAAACGTGGCAAAACATTAGTGAATAACTTGCAGTTTTCAACAAAGTAACTGACGATATTTGTAAAGTTCCTGGCGATGTAGGTAAAGATATACAAGGAAAATGTGAGAGAGTGATTTTAGCGAACAAAGATCTTGAAGAAATACAAAACATAGCTAAAGTTCTCAAAGGTAGTTGTAATGCACAAGATATCGACATGAATATAGAGTCTGTAGCTTGTTTCAGGTATGCACCGGTGACCTCAGCTGGGGTAGAAAGATGTTTTTCACAACTGAAGCATATTCTGTCTGACAGACAGCATAGTTTAACACCAGGTAATTTGAAAAAATGCTGGTAGTTATGTGCAACCCCGCAACTTTGGCCATTTAATGTAATATACCTGTGTATTATCATTTGTAACCATGTGTTGGTGGTGGAAATACGTGCCTTTCATGTCTTTTTTTGTCAATTAATGCCTTTTTTGTGCCTTTTTTGTAATTTTACTATGCCTCGTTGCCTGCCTATTTCAGAGTTTTTTGGTGCGTAAACATCCTGGCTCTAATGATCACAGTAAGATTATTTAGTAGGCCTGCAGGTAATGACACTTGGCTACTTGCTAATAGAACAAGCTGATACTGGTGCACCGAGACACAGGGAACTGCAGATGCTGGAATCTTGCGTAGAACACGAAATGCTGGAGTAATGCAGAGCTGAAGCAGCATCTGTGGAGGACATGGATAAGTGATGTTGTGGGTCGGGACCCTTCTTTGTGAATTTGAGACCAGCAGCAAAAGCTGATGTCCACTCCCTTCAGTAATCTCATTGAAGGATCGTGCAATACATAACGTAACGGCAGAGAAAGAGTAACATTTTAATTGTTTAATTCAGTCACTTTATGTGAATGTTAATTAACATAGGCGGGACAGTGGAGCAGCGGGTAGGGCAGCTGCCAGAGACTGTCCTCAGGTGCTGTCTGTGTGGAGTTTGCACATTCTCCCTGTGGCCACATGGCTTTCCTCTGGGTCTCGACCTGATATGTCGCCTGCCCATGGTCTCCAGAGTTGCTGCACGACCCACTGAGTTACTGCAGCGCTTTGTGTCCTTTTGTGTATTAGCCAACAGCCACCGTTCTCTGTTACTCGATCATTTTGCATCAGACAGGAGGCTGATGCTGCAGCAAACATTGGTGAAAGATTGGAGTGGGAAATCATGTAGCTCATAGGGATAATCACCAAGGGAAGCATGTTAAATAAACATATTTTTCATCTTCAAAAAGCTTCATCTTTGCACATAACCGCTGCGCTGCGATCACATGGCAGCTGGAACTTGAGTGTGTTGTTATGGTGATGGGAGGCAAGGGATTTATTCAGCTGCTGCTGGGGGAGGGGATTTGAAGAGGGTTAGAAGCCCCGATGGCTCCTTAAGCACGTGCACCTCAGGTGATGTTACGAGACTATGATGGCTGGGAAATAGTATCAGTTCAAGGCTAATCTCCCTGCTGCATGGCTTCACACGCAGCTCGTGACCTCGAAGCCATTCACCTTCAAATATCTCAATTACAGTTTTTGTTCAAATTCTATTAAAGCTTTGAGATGAGTTGCTACTGTTGACTTCTCAAATCGAGCCACGTCATTTTCCATTCCCCCCCCCACTGCCCAATTCTGTCTTTCACCGTGGCAACATAAAACTGATGTTTTCAACATTTTAAGTCAGGATAAGGCATTAGACTTGCCCACTTCCCCATCAGTGTGAGGATGTTACCATGGTGATGGATTGAGCATGTGATATTATTTGGCAAGTATAGGGCAGCGATTTATCTGCAGAATTTAAAATGAATTAAAAACACAAAGGCAACTTATCATTTTACACCCTGTTTGAGACTGAGGGTGTTCCATTAGAATGTTGATATGTTGCATTAATCATGCTTCAAAATATCACTAGCAAATGTGTGAAACTATTACACCAGGAAACTCAAATTGGAACATGATAAATGAAGAATTTGGCAATAATTTATACAATTATGCCAACATTGTGGGATAAGTGCAGAATTGTGATTAATAGCTAGTCGTATTTTTTTAAGATGTTCGGTTACTCTGATCAAATTTGTTAGAATACACAACAACATTGAAGAAACATTTAGACAGGTACATTGGTAGAATAGGTTTAGACGGATATGGGCCAAATGCAGGCAAGTAGGACTAGTGTAGATGGGACATATATAGGTCAGTGTGGGTTCTATCTAGGGATCAAGGGAATATGGGGAGAAGGCAGTGGCTGTATCAGACACACTCATGCAGCGGCTGTATCAGACACACTCATGCAGCGGCTGTATCAGACACACTCATGCAGCAGTTGTATCAGACACACTCATGCAGCAGCTGTATCAGACACACTCATGCAGCGGCTGTATCAGACACACTCATGCAGCGGCTGTATCGGACACACCCATGCAGCGGCTGTCCAGCAATGCCAACAAATAATTAACCGCATCGCATCCAGAGTTAATATTAACACTTAACCCACTGCTTAACATTAATCTGCAGGTCAGACAAGCAAGCTCGTTAATTTTATTAATACCTAATCTGTATTAAAGAGCTTTGCTGCACAGATGTCCAATGTCTCACAGAGAGATGGGTGAATGCGTGTGGGATGAGGGACAGAACTAAAGGGCTTTCAACAATCCTCACTCTATTTAATGAATAGATCAGATTTAGAGCATTCTTCACTCTGTTGAAGAATAGGACCATCACTGCTCATGTCTGCAATGCCAAGGCAGGCTGGTTAATTGGACCTGTGGCAAGCATCTTCATCTTAAAATTCCACCTGTGAATGATCAATGTTGGCACAAGGAACTGCAAGTGCTGGTTTACCAAAAAAGACACAAAGTGCTGGAGTAACTCAGCGGGTCAGGCAGCATCCCTGGACAACATGGATTGGCAACATTGCGGGTCGGGACCTTTCTTCAGAATGAAAAAAGGTCCTGATTCTGCCAGACTCGCTGAGTTACTCCAGCACTTTGTGTAATCAATGTTTGAATCACATTTAGTTGGCCCCTGTCTGGTTAATGAACCATTCCAACCAGGTGTGCATTCATTTCTATGCTCTGCCTTTGTGTAAAATGTGCATAGTTACATATTTAATACTTGATTTAAAAATATTCTGCCACTACACTTGATACTGCCTTGGGAAAGCAGCCAATATAATCAAGGACCTTTTTCACCCGATCATTCCCTCCTCCCCTTTCACGTAAGAAAACCCACGCAGGTCACGGTGGCGCAGCGGTAGAGTTGCTGCCTTACAGCGCTTGCAGCGCCGGAGACCCGGGTACGATCCCAATTACGGGTGCTGTCTATACGGAGTTTGTACGTTCTCCCCGTGACCTGCGTGGGTTTTCTCTGAGACCTTCGGTTTCCTCCTACATTCCAAAGATGTGCAGGTTTGTGGGTTAAAAGGCTTGGTAAATGTAAACATTGTCCCTAGTGGGTGTAGGATGGTGTTAATGTGCGGGGATTGCTGGTCGGCGCAAACACAGTGGGCCGAAGGGCCTATTTCGCTGCTGTATCTCTTATCTAAAGCCTGAAAGCACATGCCATGAAATTCATGAGCTGCTTCTTGCCCAAGGTTATCAGACCACTGAAAGGTCTTCCTATAAGCTAGTGTGTAGTCCTGATCTTCCGACCTACCTTATTGTGGATTTTGCACTTTTCTCTAACTATAACACTATACGTTGCACTCTGGTCTTTTTCTCATTGTATTACTTGTTGTTCTTGAGTACGGCTTGAATCGACTCGTGTAGCATGATTTGTTTTGGCTAGATAGCACGCAAACAAAAGCTTTTCACTGTATCACATGACAATAATGAACCAATACCAATAAACACTTTCTATTATTTAGTATATCATTAGGATTTGCAAAATCTTCTTCTTTTCGTGTCCATTTTGTTACAAATGTTGACCTCGCTGTCATCGTCCGTCCTGAAAAGGACGCAAGCTTCCGGCGACAACCAGTGGGAGCCATCACTTGTCGCAGTAGATGATGGTGGTAGCAGGATTAGCTCAGGATACTTCCAGTTTCCAGCCCCACGACGTGGACGCTTCTGCTATGGGGCCTGTTGCTAAATTAGATCAACATTATTAACTCCACCACAGAGCTCATTTTGCAGCATCGTGGGCAGTTCGCTGATGGTATTTATTGTGTTTTGTGTCTTGGGGACACTTCCAGTAAGTCGGGCACATTCCATATAGATTTAGCCATTGACTGGACTGCACAGAATTGTATAAAGTATTTAATTATAAGCTGCAATAGGAGTGGTTATCGGTAACTCATGTTCCTGATTATGTTGTGTAAAAGGCAGGGATGGATCTGATTACCATCTAAGAGTGTCAGGACTTGAGTGAAGCTGGCTCACAAAATAAAAGTGAATCCTGCAATCAGAGGAATTATAATGAAAATGGCCATAAAGCTGCAAAAGGCTGATGTAAGAACAGCACCTTTGTCATAATGGCTCAAGCTCAGTGTGGGGACTTTACAGTCTGATCCTGCGTAAAGCTTTTGTTATTTGCTGGGCAAAGCAGGGGCAGCTAGCTGAAGTACAATGCTGTTCACAATGTGGATTACTAGGCAACCAATTGTCCCACACTTTGAGGAGTAAAACACAGATTAATTACAACATGTTTAAGAAGGAAAATGCAGATGCTGGGAAAATCGAAGGTAGACAAAAATGCTGGAGAAACTCAGAGGGTGAGGCAGCATCTATGGAGCGAAGGAATGGGTGACGTTTTGGGTTGAGATGTTTTGGTCTACCTTTAATTACAACATGGTTGCTCTGCCAAGAGCATCAAAGTATAAATTCATAAAGATCATAAGACATGGAAACAGAATTAGGCCATTCAGCCCATCGAGTCTGCTCCACCATTTGATCATGGCTGATCTAATTCTCTCTCAACATTCTTCCGCCTTCTCCCCATAACCTTTGATGACATTACTATTCAACTACGAAACTCGACCGGGTCACATTTAAAAATGTCAATAGTGCTAATTTGGGAGATTTGCGACAATTTCAGAGCTCAAAGCTGAGAACTTTATTCTGCACTCTGTACCTTCCCCTTTGCTCCACATATTGTACATTCGTTTGACTTGATTGCTTTTATGTCCAGTATTATCTGATCTGTTTGTACAGCATGTCAAACAGCTCTTCACTGTACCTTGATACATGTGATAATAATAAACCTGAACCTAAACCAAGGGCAGCTCAGAATGAAGCACAGTCTGAATCTTCGCAAATGCTTATCTGTGCAGGGCCGACAGGTTACTGCAACAATTACTACTGTCCCTGATTTACTTAATTCCAGATCATTAAGTAATTTAATTTAAAGTTCCCATCTGCCATGGTGGGACTTGAATTCCGATCACTGGATCACTCAACCGCACTCCTGTAACGCAAGTGTTGGAAAGAACTGCAGATGCTGGTTTAAATTCAAAATGCAGGAGTAACTCAGCGGGACAGGCAGCATCTCCGAAGAAGGGTCTCGACCTGAAACGTCACCCATTCCTTCTCTCCAGAGATGCTGCCTGTCCCGCTGAGTTACTCCAGCATTTTGTGTCTAGCTTGGATTAAAACCAACATTTGCAGTTCTTTCCTACACGAGATGTTTCTTAATATACATTAACAAATATTTTCCACTTGAGAACTTAACAGATGCTCCTCAGCATAGTGATCAGTGAAAATGTCAAAAGCCATTAATCATATTTGTATGATTCATAATTGATGGCTGAATAGAACTGCAGTCCCGGGCCAGTGGGGAGTTGTGGCATTATAAAGAATAAAACCATTTATTTGTTGAGCTGCTGTAGAGACCGCCAGGACTATTGACACCAGCTATCTACATCAGTTGTATCGCAGGTTCCATCTCGTCTGCAGCTGTTATTCACACATTTTCATTATCTTTACTTTGAATAATAGATTTTTTAATACAATTTTGTGTTTCACCTTTCTAAATATTTCCTTTGGCAATATTAGCAGATGCACACTCAACATGGAACTACGCATGTCTCAAATCTGAAATGAAACACAATGTTTGGAGACATTTGTTGGCCAGGCAACGTCTCATAGAATCACACAACACGGAAACAGGCCCTTTGGCCCAATTTTTCACACAGAGCGTAGTGTGTCTGTGGAATTCTCTGCCTCAGAGGGCGGTAGAGGCTGGTTCTCTGGATAATTTCAAGAGAGCTAGATAGGGCTCTTAAAGATAGCGGAGACAGGGGATATGGGGAGAAGGCAGGAACAGGGGTACTGATTGGGGATGATCAGCCATGATCACATTTAATGACGGTGCTGGCTCGAAGGGCCAAATGGCCTACTCCTGCACCTATTGTCTATAACTCATCCATGCTGACTGAGACGGCCGCTCTAAGCTGGCCCCACTTGCCTGTGTTTGGTCCATATCCTTCCAAGGGTTCCTGACATGAAAGATTGCCTGATGATGTCCTCCAGTCTGCCTGATCCACTACGCTGCCTTCTGCGCAAGACTCCAGCATCTGCTGTTCATTGTGTCTCCCTCAAAAGCTTTCCTATCCTATCTGTGGAAAGGGAAACAATTAAGATTTCAAGTCTGGGACCCTTGGTCGGAACTCCTGATGCACTGATGAGGAGCAGTGAATGTGTTCATTTGGTAGTTTGTGCGACTATTTTGAAGAGTTTTGTCAAAGTGACAGCCTGCCCCCAATTAAAATGTACTGAACATTACTCTGTTGCTTCCTCCAGCTGGTCTTACAGAGTAAGGAGCCTTCAAGTATCCATCCAATTCTCCCAGACCTTTACCACCTTGTAAGTCTCCGCAGCCCCTTGCGTAACTGGTACAGGAGCCTGAAAACTGTAACGTCCAGGTTCAGGAACAGCTTCTTCCTTACAGCCATTTGGCTGTTAAACACGACAACCTCAAATAAGCTCTGAACTACAGACTATTATTTTTATTATTGCACTATCATTGATTTTGTGTGTGTGTGTGTGTATATATATATATATATGTGATCTATATATGTGAGTGTGTGTGTCTATACACACACACTGAACCTTTTTTCTCTCGTTTTTCATATTGTTTACAGTGTATTATGATTACACATTCTGTTGTGCTGCTTCAAGTAAGAATTTCATTGTTCTATCTGGGACACATGACAAAAAACACTTGACTCAGTATCTTCTGCATGGTCGTGAAACCATTACTGCTCGAGATTCTGCCTCCAGGCAAAAAACAAAGTGCAGGTCAAGCAGGGAATGTGGAATGAAAAGGTGATGTTTTGGGTCGGGGACTTCTTCAGATGAAATCAGTGCGGGATTAATGTAAATGGGGATTTAATGGTGGACAAAGGGTCTGTTTCTGCGCTGTGTGACTATGTTCAGTATTCTGGTTTAATGTAGATATTCTCATGAGCCATTGGTTGGAATTACCATATTGCTGTATTTCCTTTAGATAATGCACATTCTTTATGCATAATGGGTTACCATAATATCCAATAAAAACTGCTGCATAAATGTAATTGGGAAAACATGATCCATGAACTAGTTTGATCCGATTTAACGAGTAACCACAATTCTTATAATCATAACTGTGAGCTTCATGACTGTTCTTAAAATGTCCCCATCAGTGCAAAAGGCAAAAAGACTTGCGGGTTTGTAGTTTAAGTGCCCCTCGTGTGTAGGGAGTGGATGAGAAAGTGGGGTCAAGAACTAGTGTGAACAGGTGATCATTGGTTGGCTGAAGGGCCTGTTTCTATGCTGTATCTTTCAAACAATTAATCAATACAGATAAAATGAATCAATTTCAAGAAAGTCAGGGATGTTTAATTTCCATTTGTACCAGCACCAGAACAGTGAGATTCTTACTTGCTGCAGCTTTACTGGGCATTAATGTAACATCACACAAATAAATAGAAACAGCAATACAGTAAATTAATAACTAATACTAGGTAACCATACCAGGTTCACTGAACCAAATTACAAAACTTAGACCCAAGATTGTAGATAATCAACAGTAATTCAGTCTCTGTGTTGAAGAGGCGTTTTTCAAATGCGTGCACTGTGCGTGCTGTGTCTCCTATTTCTTCCCGCCACCTCCCCCCCGTTGCAGTGCAGTTCATTAGCAGGCGGCACTGCGGTGGGATGGCTTCATCTCCAGGGAGCTCAAGTGTGACAAAGCCACGAGTAAACTTTGACACATTCTCCAACACTTTGCTGAACATTGCAAATTTAATTTTGCCAAGCAAATGGATTTTGTTCTCATTTTCTTTTTGCCTAGAGCAGTTTTATTGCAAATGTCAGGTGAGGGAGTGATTTGTTTCAGCAACATTTCTGTGCAAATCTTTTAATGTCTGCGTTAATTTATGGCCGGGGGCGATGGTCACGAAACAGCAACGGCTTTGTGACTCTTGTTTGCGTTGGGACACAAGGAACTGTAGAAAAAAGACACAAAGTGCTGGAGTAACTCAGCAGGGCAGGCAGCATCTCATGGATAGGTGACCTTTTGGATGTGGACTTGCATCTAATTTAGTGGCCAAAGAATCACAGTGGTTTGGACAGTGAGTGGTCAACCTCCATTGGAAAGGGTATTGGTGACCGAGACACTATGGCCACCCATCACATGCAGGGTCAACATTACCACATGTAGTGTAATGACAATAGACAATAGGTGCAGGAGTCAGCACCACCATTCAATGTGATCATGGCTGATCATCCACAATCAGTACCCCGTTCCTGCCTTCTGCCAGGTTTGGTGATGATGGAATGGAGGGACATCGTTCCCAATGGAGCAGGGTTGAGGCCGTGAATAATCTTTTCTTGCTTATGAAACATTGCCACTGGTCTTGGAAAGAATCTTGTGTTGCCAATTTCCAATGCTTAGGCATTTGAAATCTATCCCAAAATAAACTTCAGATTCACAACGCCCTGTTACTGTTCTGTGTCATAAAACCGTCCTGGATACTTGCCCGTCTTTAAATTCTGGTTGGATTATTTGGATGTGGTTGCTGTTACTATGTATGTTTGACTCAGTTATTCAGCTACAGTTGTTCCAGAACTATACTCCATATTCAGGAGTGCAGCTGTGGAATAACCAGACACAGGCACTGAGTCTTTTCACAGAATATCTTGTTCTGTGGTGACTTTGAGTGAAGCAAATCTCAATGCTGTTTTTATAGAGACACAAGTTTAAAATGCAGCTGAGCAAACTGGTCAAACTGTGAGATTTCTATCACGATGCTTTATTAGTGTTCAAACAATCTTGTAATTCCCCTCCAGTCTCCTTCTATCCCTCGCCCACACCACAATCCCGGTTCGCCGATACACACCATTGCTCCCACCACACTTTTCACCCCTACACACTCGTCTTCCATCCTGAATCCCATCTTCTATCCCGCTCCACCCACATCCTTCCTGCTGGCTTTACATTTCACTCCACTCTCTTTTGTCTCCTTTTCACCTCTAACCTTTGTCACCCATCCCCTCCACTGTATCCACTGTCACTTGCCAAGCTTTGTTCCAACCCCATCTCTCTTTTCCAGCTTTCTCTCCCCAACTCCATCAGTCTGAAGAAGGATGCTGACCCTAAATTCCTTCCACAGATGCTGCCTGACCTGCTATGTTCCTCCAGCACTTTGCTTTTTGCTCAGCATCCAGCATCTCGTTAAATATTTCAAACTGAGGTCTTTCACAGCTGATATTCCTTTAAAGACGAAGGATAAAGGTCGACACAAAAAGCTGGAGTAACTCAGGACAGGCAGCATCTCTGGAGCGAAGGAATGGGTGACATTTCGGGTCGAGACCCAACTTCAGACCCGAAACGTCACCCATTCCTTCTCTCCAGAGATACTGCCTGCCCTAAGTTACTCCAGCTTTTAGTGTCTATCTTTGGTTTAAACCAGCACCTGCAGTTCCTTCTTACATGAAGGATAAAGGTCAGTCAAAAAGAGGTATTTTTAAGAAATTGCAAATCTGAGTCTGACAATGGCTTAATTCAGCATTTCATCCCAACTTAAAATGATTCTGTTATTAAGAGGTTAATACATTTTGAATGTGCTTCGTATGATCCCAAAACAACAGGAAGGAAGTGCAGACTGTTTAGAAGAGGCAGTTTGTGGGTTACTGGAGTGACCTCATCTGGATGAGTTCATTTCCTGAGGAGTCAGCTGTAGCTCTGCCTTCGTTTCACTCTCTGTTGAAGGACACTTTGGCCCCTTTACAGAAATGTGCTGAAGCCCTCTCTTTGTTGAGGGAGCTGCATGAAATAATCCCTTTGTTGGGAAAGTCCCACTCCAACGGCAGCAGAGATTTCATCATCCTCAACACACTAGCAAGCTTCATGTTCAAGAATGTGCTTTTATTTGAATTCTGAAAGCTGTCCAGTTGAATGGCTCTCTCCGTTGCAGTTTACCGGATCCATTTACACAGCAACCCGTGACAAATTCTTATTTCATCATTGCAGAATCGACCAGGTTTTATGGTCTCACTCCACATTATTGGATGGATGCAGAGTGGTTGTCTAAAGCTTGACAAAACAAGCAATCAATTTTTATTGAAGAATGTTCACTTTTTATTAACTTACCTGAGAAAATCTCTAACTGGTTGTAAATTACAAGGAAAAGAATCAGAATTAGGGTAATGTGACAGACTGCGTACTTTCCTTTAAGTGCAGGCTTGTTCACACTGATATCAATGTTACATTTTCCGGCTGTACCAACAGGTTGTGTTTGGTAGTGTGAAAGATACCAGCTTGGATATAAAGCCTCCAGCCAAGATAGACCTGACACTGGCTGTAAAATGTTTATATTTTCAGAGGGGAATTACTAGTGTCTTAGTCATTAATGTAACTTTATATTTACCATGTCCAAGACTTAATGGAGTAGTTATCAATAAAGAGATGGCATTACATTTTTGTATTATTGAGATTAGAAATTAAATGAAAAGTGAAACAAGGAATGTTCAAAACTTGTGATCGTCCACCAACTAATCCAAAGAATCATTTAAAAACACGACTTTACAACAGGAATAATTTTATTAAGAAAACACATTACATCAGTATAAGTTTTGCACTGTGAACTCCTTGACTTCTGCATCCTCTTGTGACCAGAGTTTTCCGTGACTACAAAGCAATCATTCTTAATTCTGTTCCAAAATATGTGGGTTAAAAGGTTTCTTTTATTTTTAAAGAATGCTTCTTTGATGTTTTTTTCTCCCGAGACATCAAAATAACATTAAGCACAAATTTCACAGAGAATACAACAACTAATATATAACAATGATTAAGAGTTGTTTAAGAAGGAACTGCAGATGCTGGAAAAATCGAAGGTAGACAACAATGCTGGAGAAACTCAGTGGGTGAGGCAGCATCTCTGGAGTGAAGGGTGAAACATTACCTATTCCTTCGCTCCATAGATGCTGCCTCACCCGCTGAATTTCTCCAGCATTTTTGAATACACAACAATGAAGTGTTATGTCAGAGTTTTTTTTAAATGACACCATTGTTAAATTAGTTTAAACTTGTTTCTGCAAACAAGTCCCTTTCTGTTCAATAATTGACCACAAATGGACAGATTTTGGAAGTCACTTGGTAACAACAGCTCTGGATGATCCACATTGTTTTTTTCAAGGAGATGACAGGGTTTAGGTATTGTGGACATCTCGCAAGCAAACACATGCAGGTGAAATGTTATGCCATCGTACAAAGGCATAAAACACTGGCAAGCCAAAGTGACCTTTGAGTCATCTTTCATGAATTACACCGGAAAGTGAATCAAGATTTGTTCAGTATTACCTTTGACCAATGATTCCTCGGCATCTATAGCCAATGCCACTTGGGATAAATGCTATTACAGCAAAAATGTTCCTACAAACCTTTACTCTTCACTTCAAGATTTACAAAGATATTAAGTTCTTAAAACAGTTTGTTTGCATATTAAAAGTCAGTTTGTACTATACAGTTTCAAAAAATACAGAATTGTATACAGAATGTAAACTCAAAAATGTATAGAAAAGAGCATTTCATATTTCCCAAACAAATGCTACATAAAATAATAATTGGTACAGATCTCAATACGTTTTTCAATGGTGTAAGGTTTGAAGACTCCACCCAAGAATCATTCTGGCTGTGCCAGCATTGTATTCATTTCCTTCCCTGCGTTGAACAATGGATATACAAAGTACAAATACCTAGATATGGTTTCTTTCAAATATTATACACAATTTATTTTCCTATGAACAGTATAAATAATTAAAAGGCATTTTTTACAAACATATGCTGAACTTTTTATATTAAAAGATCACCTAAAAACAAATATTTAAAAATCTAGTCTTACATTACAAAAAATAAAAATTAATGTTAAAAAAACCTTAAATACATCAAGGATTGAAAATGACAATCTGGAGTTTAAATAGCTTTCATATGTACACATGACAAAGATTTAGAAAACAATGAAGCTTATAAAACTGATATACATTAATAACCTTTTATCAAGTAAGTAAAGAATGGTATGAGCAGGTAACAATGTCTTACTGCTTTAAGAGCATCGTATTTGCACTCTTCCTACAATCGCTTAAATCACAGCTCAATAATCCAACAATATTCCTGAAATAATACACTGTATGATGTTACATTTACAACAAATGGGCAGTAAATTTGTAATCACTCAAATTGATTAGTAAATGATGTTGGATTACGAACTCTGATTTATTGAGGTGAAATTGTCTTAAATTGCAGCGGTTGTCAAAATTAACTGCTCTTTTATGTTAAACTTTGAACACATGGCCTTAAGTAATCCAATACTCTAAAACAAAGTCTCACTATCAACACATTCACTGTGTGAGGTGTTGAAGAACAACTTTCAGTTGGATGATTAGCATCTAACCAAAAGAAACAACCTTTCATTAGTGAACATACTTATGAATAATGGTATAAATGTCCATGCTAGTATTATGTACGATATTTTTAATACTTAACTGTATCTAAATTTCACAGTGACAAGTATCATTGTTGAAAATTATAATCTTAAAGTGAGTTAATTATGTAGTGAACCAACAATGTAGCATTTATCACTGGCTAGGTTAATATTAGATTACAATTAAAGGGAAAATTGAAGGGAATAACTTTATGTGGAGATTACTTACATTGACAGCTGGAAGACAGATAGTGGAGATGGCCAGTGGCCATGGGAGAAGAACAGACGCATTTTCAAACATTAAGCGTAAAGGAAACCAAGCGGGGAAAGCGAGGTGGAGAAGGGTAGCAAAGACAGCAAGAGTGTTGATGGGCAAACTAGAGGTGAAAGGAACTGAGAAAGGGAGAGAATCAGAATGATTAACATTAATATTGGGAGGATCAACATTAAGAATGGAGAGAAGAGTGAGAGGGAATTTGGGAAGAAGGAAGGGCTGTTACTATTTTGGACAAGAGACAAGCAGACAGAATTGATGCAAGTGGGGAGATTTTGTGGAAGCAGCAATTAGCGGGACCACAGGAACTTAATACCAAAGGGCAGCAAAAACAAAAAGTCTGACAAACAGCCTAGTTGTGATGAAGAGTGTGGAAACCAGCAGAGGACATGCCATACAGTACTGGTAAGTGACGCTAGATTTGTGAAGGAAAGGCAACTAGAAACAAGATAGACACAAAAGTAATTGCTGGGATCTAGAGCAGAAATCAAAGTGTTTGCGATCCCAGCGGGTCAGGCAGCACCTGTGGAGGGAGTGGACCATAACTATCCACGGAAGCTGCCTGACCTGCTGAGTTCTTCAGCACTTTGATTTCTGCTCTAGAAACTGTAGAGTACTGTAGAGTGGAAGCAGAAGGGAGAGCGAGAAGAGGAAAGGATAATAGTGAGGGTTGAGATTAGGTGAGGAGGAGGAAGGAAGACCAGCAAAGAGAGAGAGTGGAGAGGGAACAACAAAGCAAGCAAGAAATCAGACATAGAAATAAAAGGGAACTAGAATGGAAGCAGTCACGCGCGCGGTTAGCATCGTGACAACTCGAGTGAGGAGACCAAATAAAGTCCATCACAAGAGGAAATCAACCAGTGGGCAATGTGATCAGTCAGCTGCTGACAATACTGGTGGCCGCAATGTTGTAAATACAAAAGTAATAGATGGTTGATGTTTGGGTGTTGGTGGATGGAGGGGTAGTAGTGGAGAAAGATATACATCTTCAAACAGCCAACAATGGGGATGAAATGGGAGAATATTGTGAAGAGTAGCCAAGCTCAGGGAAGCCAAAGTGGAATAATCTGGCACTAAAGAGGTGGTATCACAGGGAAGGGGGTTGCCCAAAATGACAGCAGGTTTTTCATCAGCTGAGCAAGTGAGCTGAAGAATGGCTAAGGGAGCTGAGATAAGTGTGAGGTGTATGTTGTGGGAAGTCAAACCAGGGCTGAACCTTCACAATGGGGCCCATGGGCGCGATGTACAGCAGAGGGATCTAGGAGTTCCCTGAGAGTGGCATCACGGGCTGATAGGGTGGTCAAGAAGCCTTTTGCTACAGTGGCCTTTAGCAGTAAGCATACCGAGTATAGAAGTTGGAACGCTATGTTACAGGTATACAAGACATTGGTGAGGCTGCATTTGGAATACTGCGTTCAGGTTTGGTCACACTGTTATAGGCAAGTGTGTAGAGAAGAATGACGAGGATGTTGCCTGGACTTGAGGGCCTGAGCTATGGGGGGGGGGGGGGGAGAGTTGGAGCACACAAGCTAAAGGGTGATATTATACAAGTGTATAAAATCATGAGGCTGAATCAGTCTTTTATTCAGAGTAGGGGAATGAAGAACCAGAGGACATAGGTTTAAGCTGAGAGGGGAAAGATTTAATACAAACCAGAGGCAACATTTTCACTCAGATGGTTATAGGTATATGGAATGAACAGCCAGAGGTAGATGAGGCAGGAACAGCAACAACATTTAAAAGACTCTCGGATATGTACGTAGAAAGGAAAGGTTCAGAGGGATGACCATATGCGGGCAAATGAGACTAACTTAGATGGGGCATCTTGGCTGGCATGGATGAGTTGGGCGAGGGAAGCACAGAGAGCTCTTCCAGCTTTTGTTCGGATTCCCAGGTTGTATGTTTCCTAGCTCTGGTTCCTCCAACAATCCTCATTCTGCTCCCTCTGGTTAGACAGATTAGCTGCCCTGAGTCTCCAACCTGCTCTCGATGCTGAGACCAGTCTCCATCAAACCACAGACATTCTCTTTGTTCTCTCCATCATTCCCCCTATCTGCATCTTACAAACAGGCATATTTGATCATTTTACCATATTTTGACAGGGTGATGAAAGCAACGCCGTTTACTGGGACAGCGGAGAGGGGATGGAGTGGGCAAAGGCACGGCAGTGGTGGAGACAAGGAAGTGGGAAAGAACAAAGAACATCTGTGAGGCAAATTAAAACCTTTCTGGCCCATCTAAAGACCAAAGAAGAATCTTTGGAGAGAAAAGTACAATGGGTTTACAAACCAGACTCGGAGTCGACAATAAGGAATGATAGATCAGGGAATTAATTGGAAAAGAGGAACTAAAACGAAACACAAAAGGAAGGTTATGTCAATCCAAAGGGGAATTTCATTGGAATGAATATTAAATTTGAACAGCTACACTGAGAAATGTATTTGCATAAAACAGTACAAATGTTGTGATTTATGTAGGTTATTATTATTTCCAATGGTGAGACACTCTTGTGATCCCACTTTGACTGATGCTTTGGGGCTACATGAGATGACGTCTCATACTTCTTGGCTTGGGAACTGCTGGGGAACTTGGACCACGATGACCTGCACATGCTACTCTTTGGGCAAAATGGTCTTACTCCGACAGTAACCTGGTGACAGGTAAACCCTTGCCCAAATGATTGGAACCTGCTGGCCACCCCACCCCACCTCCAAGATAGTCGGAAGGGTCCACACCCACAACATCACCTGTCCATGCTCTCCAGAGATGCTGCCTGACCTCCCCTGAGTTACTCCAGCACTTTGTGTCTTTTCTCTATGATATACAGCTGATCCATTGAGCATTAGCACACCCAACACAATGCATAGCCATTCCCCACCCACCCAATGTAGTGCTAGTCCACACAACAATCCCCATCTACAGCTGGTCCACTGCACCCCCCACCCACAGAAACGTTCAGACACTCTGCTGAAACTATCCCCCACTCTTGCAACAAGGTGCAGTTGGTCCAGTCTTGTCTCCAATGGGAAACCATATCTCCAGAGACCTTTCCAGAAGCCGCCCATACAATTTAAATGTAGGGTTTGGGGTTAGGTTTTGTAATAAAGTCAATAAAGTGTTTTAAAAACTACAGCGAACCACAAGGAACTGCAGATGCTGGAATCTTGCGTAAAACAAAGTGCTGGAGGAATGTAGCGTGTCAGGCAGCTTCTGTGGAGGCAATGAATGGACAGATGACGTTTCGGGAGCTTTCTGCAGACTGACGAGACTAATGTAGTAGGGGGAGGACAAAGATGGCAAGTGATAGGTGGATGCGATGTAAGTGGAGGTGGGAGATGTGGCAGAGGGGTGGACTAAGGCTAAAGATGAAAAGGAGACAAGGAGAGGAGAGAAATGTAAAGCCAGAGGGAGTGATATAGATGGAAGTGGACAGGCAGAGTCGGGAGGGAGAAGAGGGTGGGATAGTGGGAGACATGGGTGCACACAGGGTGGGGGGGGGAGGGGCAGGAAAGGGAGAGGGGGAAGTGGGTTATTACTTAAAATTGGAGAATACAAATGTTTCTACTGTTGGCAAACTTACTGCGGTGGTTACAGTCGGCAGTGGTTTCTGTAAGAGCACAATACACACCTGGTTTTCCATAACAGAGCTGGGCCAATGCTGTTCAGGGTAACCCAGTCATGCAAGGCAGCCCCAAAAAGCATTAGTGAGGACACCTAATTTGAACATGCAAGGAATCTAACCTTTCTTTCCCAAAATGAGTTGTAACTCACGTCTGGCTCCCAGTGAACACATTGCAGGGTTGGAGGCCAAGTTAAATGAGGGGCACCTGCAGGAACAATAATGAATGGTCGTTCCTGCTCGAGTACCAAACACTTCAGTAAAACTAACGTGACGATTGATCCCTTCAACACAAGTGTTCTAGCTGGTTGTGATTCACTGCTTTGTTCCAGAACCAAACAATCTGAAAATGTGAGAGAAAGCTAACTAATAATTGGACCCTGCAATTTACAAGTTCTTTCCATTGTGACCAATGACTGCACTCTGTCTTTAATTAACATTTAAAAGTCGATGATTAATTTATCGAAACACTGTAGGGTAAAATATGTTCAGCACTGGGCCAAATCCAGTGGTATCAAACCAGCTGCTTATTATACATTGACTGCACAATCTTCAGAAGCACGAACTTCAATAAATAGCACATATAACAGTAGGCCCTTGCCCCACTGCGCCTGCTTTGTTTTCTCATCTAATTCATCTTCGTTAGGCCAAAAATAAAACCAAATTGCACTAATGTCCGAGCTGACTTGTGGAGGGAATGGTCAATCTGGAGATGCTTCAGCAACAGTTAATGTCTCCCTGGTCAAGTATATTTGTGGACTGGTGCAACAGTGATTGCTGTTCCAACCACCTCTTGATCCATACACATCAACTGGTCACTAAAGGGAATCATACAACAGCAATACAGATGAAAGAAATGTAGTAAATACTGTTCTCATAACCCGATTAAACCATTGTGGAAATGATTCAACCATCTCAGCAGTGTAACCCAGGTCCCTCAAGAGTTTTGTGATTATAAATCAACAGTTTGCTTCTCCACCAGTTTACATTTTGCAATCTACAGTGAACTCGACAATAAAACCTGAAAATCTCTTCTGAACATCTCAAATTACACTTGGGCTGCCAGGTGAAGCGCAATATGCAAGGATTACTTTAGAAGGCAGAGCCACGTCACCTCCCAGCTACGAGGCACAGTTCAGTACTCAGCCTGATTTTTCATCCGAGGCATTTGGATCTGAAGGCAAAGAGCGTGATTTACACTGGGATAACGAGTGGCGAGCTGATGATCTGGACGGAAAGCACGAGGTGAGGGACTGAGATGTACAGTCACAGGAGGCCTCCTGCACAAGAACAACAATGAGATTCAATGTCAATATTAAACAGTGCAACATTTCACCCAACAAGCATTCAGAATCACGATATTCTACACAATTAGTTTATCTGTGCTTGCTAACGTAGATAACTAACTATTGCATTTGGAGTTAGTTATTGCCCAATAGCGGAAGTGTGTAGAAGAAGATAGACACAAAATGCTGGAGTAACTCAGCGGGATAGGCAGCATCTCTGGGGAGAAGGAATGGGCGATGTTTCAGGTCGAGACCCTTCTTCAGACTCTTTACGTCATCCATTCCTTCTGCCTGTCCCGCTGAGTTACTCAAGCATTTTGTATCTACCTTTGATTTAAACCAGCAGTTCTTTCCTACAGTATGTATAAGCAGTATAGATACTACTTGAGGCTTGGTTTCCTTGGTTTGAGCATTGATCCTGGTGTTATAGCACAAGTATTTTGTGTTTTAATAGTAATTTAAATGTTAATTCAAAATCTAGGCTGAGAAACAATTGCTTTTACCAAGCTAAGGAGATGATTCTAGGAGATTGTTCAGAGGTATCATCCATGTAAAATAAATATACCGCTTCTTCAAATGGAAAAAAAATGGCAGTAGCAAAGTGACAGCAATTTCATTTTCAGGATAACATGCAGTGTTAATAGGCTGGGGAATAGTTTAGCTGTTTGTCGTTACAGTCACAAGTGACATTTGGCACCCACTCCTCACCAACATTCACCACCCTGTATTAAACAATATGCACCTGGTTTATAACTGGAAAATATACTGATTCTACAATAATCTGGCAGTCAGTTTATTGGGGGTGTCAGAATGCCTGATTTTCTGGACTACATAGAACAGTGCAGCCCAGGAACAGGCCATTCGGCCCACAATGTCTGTGCTGAACATGATGCCATTGTATGCTATTTAAAAGATAATCATATCCTAGTTAGGAAATGTTAAATATAAAAGCTCCTGGTGAAATATGTGGCTTTAAGAGATGACATTTTAAATGAGATAGAAGAGCAAATAAGAACTTTACCTCCAGCAGACCAGACGTGCCGGCATCCCGTGCATCGCGTGGTCTTTAGGTCCCTGGCCTGGAGTGGGCGTTGGTGGTTTTTGGTCCTCCTTGTTTGGTTGCTTGGAAAGCCTTTTGTTAACGATACGGGAGACACTCTCGACTTGTGTTTGAGCCACTGGAGTGGTCACATCTGTTTTCCTGACACTTTCATCAGAGATGGGTACTTTTATTGGCTTGTCACCTCCATTCGCTGGACTCTGGGATCTACCACACACGTTCCTGAAGAACTCCTGGACAATCCCATATCTTGATGTGTCCCCTTTTGTTTTTGCTTCATGCTGGCTTGATTTCCAAATGGAGTCAACACTTCCCGAAGCATGCTCGACGACATTAAACAAGCTGGAGAGGCCGTCGTTGATTGAACTCAGCACGGGACTATCCCTGGTAGTCGTGGACCTAGCCCAGGCCGACTCATTCTGCCCCCTCTGGGACATGGCCCAAGGACTTCGCTCCCTTGTGTGATCTATTTTTGATGAGCTTCTCCGCTGCAGTTTGGGCGATCCGTACTTTGGCGAACAGCAGGGACGTTCGAATTTTGTCGGCAGCTTCTCCAAGGACGACGAGAGTTGCTTGCTGCGGGAACTCTGGGTTGGCATCAGCAAGGAGCCTCGTGAAGCCCAGGATCGGTGAAGACTGCTGGAGAGTGACCTGGGACTCTCAGTCTGCAGGCCGACGCTGATACTGCGGGTTGTCTGGGTACCGATGCTGACAACCCCGACCGTCTGGCTGGCTGTATCATTGACCACCCTCTCCAGCGGGTTGGTGCAGATCACATTCCTCACACAGTTGGCCACCTCCTTCATGTCATCGCTCATATTGCCCGATATCTGTAGATCACGCAGGGCAGATGTAAACCCCGAGGCAGCGGCGGTGGGAACGGAAACGGGACGATCTCCGCTTCCACTCTTCAACAGCTCCTGATGCTTGGACAGATTATTGAACCACCTGCTGCACACGTTCTCTGAACGCTCTGAATCGCCCGTTTGTTTGGGTCTCGCCATGGTGAACAGGAAACCGGGTTCAATCACAACCTTGCCGTCATTGCTGTGGACCAAAGAGCCATCCAGCCTGCGCATGACCGGAGGGCTGTAGTAAATGCGGATTCCCGTTCTGTCTGGGGCGGTGTAGCTCCTCTGCATCTGCTTCTTGTTCAGTTGGGGATTAACCAGATTTGCGGTCATGGTGAAGTCCCAGGATGAGATTACAGGCACTTCCGTCGTTGATTGCTTGATCAGCCTGTCCTCTGATTTCTCATACAAGGAATCATCATCGTGAGGTGCGTGTTTCCGATTCTTTATGTTCAGCTCCTCAAGGTTTTTGAAGCTTTTTGATGCCGGTCCAGTTGTGGGTGGTAAATATGGAGATGTATCCAACAAGCTCTCAAACTCTGACATTGAAGAAACCGACTTGGCTCTAGAAATAATGCATTTGAAAATGGATTATTTATTTTACCCTTTGTGCAATAAAAGAATGGACTAAGAAATAAATTATGGTGCCAAGCTGACCTTACATTGGCAAAGTTAGTTACAAGCGGAATTCAGAGCTTTACAACTGAAATGCTAGTTACGTATCACATATCTGTTATCTCCAAGTGCCATGTAAGGGTTGACTTCCCATATCATTAAAGACAGGGTCTAAATGACTGAGAGTGTATGTACATGGAGAATAGCCAGCAAACTCAGGGTGATACTAATCTCATGCGCAGATAGCAAGGATAACCTACATAGAAATCTGTTATGGTTCTGACGATGTTAAACGTTCTATTGTGGCGGCACCCAGCGGTTAGGCCACTTGCTATGCAAACCCTCGGGGGTAGGGTCACATGACTGGGCAATGGTGGGAAGGAGTTGTCACGGGGTATAGGGGTGTGCCCTAGTTTATAACAAACCCCGGGTCAACCTTCTCTCTCTCTTCCCCTTCTCTCTTCGCGTGAGTGACCTGCCACCTCAGCAAGAGCCTGGCTCGAGCCCACGAGGCAACGGCCTCGCAGCAGCAACAATGACTTGTGTCTGTGACTTTAGTCCTCTGACTAAACGTGGATGTATATCTAACCTATAATGCCTGAATAAAGAAACCGTTTATTCACGGCGTTTGGTGTCTCTACACTATCGATAGCTCTGTCATAGTTATACAGTGTGGAAACTGGCCCTTTCGCCCAACTTGTCCACGTGAGCTAGTCAACCTTAACATCACTCCTACATCCATTGCAGTTACTGACTCAGTGTTTAGTTTACACAAAATGGGACTATTATCATTCCTGTAAAATGTTAAACATTGATGCAACTGTTATTATTAAAACAATTAAATAATTCCATTAGGTGGTGGAACAGAAACAAATTCATCTGTTGGAGCAATGTGTAAGAACAATCTTTAAACAAAAAATCACAATTAGGTCAGTGGGCTTTCACCCGAGAGAATGTGTGCAACGCTGTGTCAATTGAAAACTTCAAATCAGAATCTGCCAGGTTCTAAAGGTAAATGCAGCAATGGGAATAAATGAAGCTGACCAGCAGAACCTACAGGAGAGGCTGCATGATCTACTTATGGATCTTTTCCCTCCACTCCTCTGTATCAAACATTTTAAACTTCAGCTCAATGCAAAGCAAATGCAACTAAAAGTTAGCTAATTTGGATGTGGTCAAGTATCAAACTTGTGAATGAAGCCGGCAGTAATTGTCGAACTGTTTCTACACTTGCAATCTAATTGTTGTTTTACAATATTTACCGTTGTAGATTAGTCCCCTTTGCCTCCAATTCATCACAAGTTTCCATTATGTTGTTTCTGTGCTGCAGCATCTGAAAAAAAAATACAAACATGTAATGTGACTTGGAACTAATGAAGTAACTGCCCTCAGGCTCTGGTGAATCTGTTTGAATTTCCTCAGGCTATATCTGGTCAGTTATCATCTGGAAAAGCCACCACATCCCTGGGCCAGCAGGACAATATAATGCTCGAGTGCCACTGCCACTAAACCTCTGCAGCTCTCTGATCTATCTTCACCCAGCAATTTGTCCCGGTCATTCCCCAGGGTTAAGGATACACTTCACTGCAACAACACCACACAGCAGAATGGTGTGGGTGGGGACGATTCCCTTCAGATGCAGTCTAATTTTCAAATGCTGGCTAAACCCATTTGGAAACTGCAGAAGGAATTTTCTACCCTAAAGTTTTTTTAAAGATGCAAGTATTTGACTTTGATTTAAGAGTATCTTGATCTGATTCAGAAAGGAAAAGAGCATGATGTGCTGTCCTTTGAGCTGCAATGTGGTTTGGTAGGGTGCTGGATTACTTCCACTTTAAACAAGCCAAACCTGTTTGTATTTAGTTGAGTTTATTGTCACGTATACTGAGGTACTGTGAAAAGCTTTTGTTGCATGCTAACCAGTCAGCAGAAAGGAAGTACAGGTGCACAACCTTTTATCCGAAATTCCAAATAACGAAAAGCTCCGAATAGCGCCCTTGCCCCCTCCCTCTGCAACTGCAAACAACCCCACTCTCCTGCTCAACTGCAAGGGCGGTACAGTTCCCAGTCTCAGCTCCTGTACAGGGGGGGTGGCCAGAGACGTCAGGACCACCAGAAGCCGCTCACCGATGGGCCGCTACGGCGACAAGTGGCAGTTCGCCCACAGCCCGAGCTGCGCCCCCTCATCGGGACACCGACCCCCAGGCCCACTGCAAGCACGGAGATCCCTGATCAGCAACTCCAGCCCAGCCCGCTCCAACTCCAGAGGAACACGCTCCCCGTAGGGGCAGAAGCTGATGGTGTGCAAGGTACGTCTTGTTCTTGGGGTGGCGCAGCTCGGGCTGTGGGCGAACTGCCACTTGTCGCCGTAGCGGCCCATCGGGGAGCGGATTCCTCTGGAGTTGGAGGGTGAGGGGGGTATTGTGCTGTTTGATCGCCCCCTGCTATCCCAGGGACAGGGAGACACAGCGGCTTTTGAGAATGGTGGGCAATCACTTCCAAAGTTCTGCCCACACAGTCAGTACACCTCTCCTACACTTGTCTCCTGAACTAAGATCATCTCGCAGAGAATGATCCCAGCCTAACCCTCCCTATTCTCTCCTATTCTGCAAGAAAAAACTACATTGAAGACTCAAACTCGCGATCGAGTAACTGCCGGGATCGAGGCGCAAACTCGTGACCTCGCGGATATGAGCCGAGCACTCTACCACTGAGCCAGCCGTTAAAATCTACGCTAAAAATCTTCCATTCCGAAAGCCGAAAAATTCCGAATTACGAAAAGTGTCTGGTCCCAAGGCTTTCGGATAAAAGGTTGTGCACTTGTACATGATTACAATCGAGCCATTAACAGTGTAGACACATGATAAAGGGAATTATGTGGATAACATTTAGTATCTTTAACACTTGATATTTGTAGTGGACTTTGTTTCCTCCTTCAGGTAAGAGATTTTCCTTTCTGTAATTTTATTGCAATACTCAACTCACAGGCGAAGAGGAGACAGGGGCAGCACCAGATTTCTACTGCACTCCACTGGGCTCTCTGTGCTGTGCTAGAGACAGGGCGTGATGTGACAAGGTGCCTGGACAAGGGGCAGGCTCAGCACATCTGTAACTGAAGGCAGGTGGAATCCTGCAGTCTCCCATCCAACTGCTAACGCCGTAGGAGGTAGGATCACTCTCCTGAGGCAACCTCGGTGCGGGAGCAGATTCAAAGTTGAAAAGTAAACTCTGGTTGCTGATGTTGCCTCCCTGATGAACTTTTAAATATTCCAGCCTATGTGAACGTCGATTCCCGGAGCAGTTGGAGGGAATGATTCCACTGGCCAGCAACAACAGGTATATTCCTGATCTCACATCTCCTGCATTCTGTGTGTATTCACATGCATTAGGACACTGAGTGTACAATCACACAGAGTATGCAGGGTTTGCTTACACAGTGGCAACATACATCAGGCCTTAATATTGGCTGACAGAAGTTCATTCTACATGCACACATACTTGGTAGAGGCATTTAAATGGGAAAAAAAGGCAGTTTTTTGTTTTGTTTTTGCACTGATACAGCTCCTATCAACAAGCAATAGTAAAATGACAGTCGCCGTGGCTTTTTTTAGATTGAATAATTATAAATAAGCATGCCGCATGATGTTGCAAGTGGAATGAGATGAGTCCAACCATTTTGTGATGTGTGAATGCAGTCAGCTTAATATAACATGTGATTTGGCTGCAGGATCTTGCAGTTGGCTGCTCATTTAATGGCGTTATGGGCCTGTCCCACAGGCCATTTTTCAGGCGACTGTCAAATCACTTGCCCGTTATGCAGGCGGGGGACAGGGCAAGCTGTCTGAGTGAAATTCACACGGTACAAAGCCACTGTGATACGGATACACACCGCGATGAACATAAAGGTTGCCGCTGTAATTAAGACGGCTAAAGCACAGTGTACGGTAAATCCTTTAAAAGAGGGGGGGAGAGGGGAGGGATGGGGGGCGGAGGAGGAGTGGAGACAACTTTTAAGAAGTCAAGAGTTACACGGCTGTGAAGCTCGGCGGATATTTAACATTACCGGCCGGTTATCTTTGGTTCTGAAAACTACTGCTTACGTTTTTTCCCCACAATGAGCCAATTAAATTCACTGGTCAGCACTGGCTGCAACCCACGAGAACCTTCGACCTCCTGGCGACCCACCTATGGCACGAGAATTCTCGCTACTCTCCATGGCGGCTTCATTCTAGTCACCACTAATGTTTCAATGTGTTGAAAAATTTGCGGCGACCTTAATGAGGCCGCGACTAGTTCCCAGAATGCGGGAACTCCTCACAACCATGAAGGCGACTCCCCGGCAACCACCCGCGAACATGTGGCGACCGCATAGTCTCCTGCAGTCGCCCAAGTGGGACAGGCCCATTAGACTTTCAGAGGTTCTGTTTGCTGAAAATCTGGCATCCAAATCATTGCATCTACTGCCGAGGTGAATCAGTAATCCCTTATGCCTCCAACAGATCCTCCTGAAGACATGGCAAGCAAGCTCCACTTGTGCATTCCAGCACACTCTGCCTTTTCTTAAACCATACGTACACTTGTTGCAACAACATTTGCCCAGGCATTCTGCAGCATCCTAATTCTATTTCAATATTAGTATAACTGTCCCAACATTCATAATTTAGTACTGTTTGTGCCATCAAAACTGCTACCTCCCCAGAGAGCAGAGCTTAGTGATGCAAACAGCGTGGAGGATGGTAAATGAGTTTCTTTATAACCGATGGGTCTTGGACAGCTTCACACAGCAGCAATGCATTCACATTGCAGCAATGCATTCACATTGCAGCAATGCATTCACATTGCAGCAATGCATTCACACTGCAATTGCCTTCCATATTGCCTTTCATTAACTCTAAGAGACGAAACCTTGCAGATCACAATATCTTTTCTGGTTTCTATTCCCTTTGTAAGGTCCTGTCAGAAGCACAAATCTACAAAGTCCATTCATGGCAACTGCAGGAATATATTAAAAAACTAAATTCAAATAGAGTCATCCTGCACAGGATCAGACCCCTTCGGCCAACTTGTTCATGCTATCTAAGCTAGGCCCATTGCCCATATTCGGTCCACATCCCTCTAAACCGTAAGGACATAAAGAGCTGGAATAACAGCTAGTCAGGCAACATCTCAGAGAACATGGACAGGTGATGTTTCAGGTTGGGACCCTTCTAAACCTTTCATATCCCTGTATTGTTGTTAGTGTACCTGCCTCAACTACTACTTCTGGCAGCACATTCCATACACCCACCTCCCTACATGAAGAACATTGGTAGACCTGTGATACAACCTCTGGCCTAACAATTCCAGAAAATCAGTGAATGCTCATTATCTACCGTCTAAAATTGAACTGAGATCATGGTGTCATGCAGAGTGGATTGTGTAAGGAACACATAATCTCTGTGGGAACCAGCCAGTAATGGCCAGCTCATTATTGCAATATCTGATATTTCCTTTGAAGCTCCATCTCTTGGGCAGTAAGCAAGCAGAGCTCCATGATGCAATAGTGAAAGATGAAATGAGTGGGGAGCTTCTATGTTTTGATGTTTCTCTTGTGAATGTAGATAACGTTGAATATATTCAATTTGTGGAATTAACGTAAATCATTGACTCAAGGAGGGAATAACAATGAAAACCTTTGCCAATAAAGTTACCAACTGGACCATGGACCAGACAGGCATTACTTTCAGTGGAAATGGCAATGCTGCTTCCATCAACATCTTAACTCTAGTAATGGGTTGCCACCGTGCCTACTGCTGGGTAATGTTCCCACAATACAGTAAGCACAGGTTTAGACTTAATTCCAATGCCAGGACCATTATTGTTGGCCCATGCTAGGAGGGAATGACAATAAATACAGTTTGAAGCAATACTGGGATATAAGGGCCTAAATATTTGCCTAAAAATATTTTAGTTTTTGTTCAGTCTGTGAATGTGCAGTGGACACCGGCAGGGTATAAGTGAACAATGTGGATCCGAGGGGAGATTCTTCTTTGATCACCAGCACTACATGCGGTAGTCACCTTCACCCGTTCAGATCTATCAAATGGTGGAGTCAGAGAGAAACAGCGCGCAATCTGGACCTTCAGTCCGCTAGGCCCAATGCTGACCATCAACCACCCATTTACAGGTAGCTTTACCCAAGGTGGACAATCCAAGACACTTGGTAAATGATGGGGATTGCGAGTTTCCCAGGAAAGCTGCTGTAAGAGCCAGCAACCTCCAATACCACAGATTTAGAAATACTTTGGAAGCAGTATGGTTCCTAAGACATGAAGAAGCTCTTTTGTACTTACCTGGTTGATCTTGTGTTGCATTTCCTTCAGTCGTTGCTCGCTGAGGCTCCGCTCGTTGTTAAATCGGTCCAGTAACTCTAGCTTCTCTTGACTCCAGTTCTTCTCGCTGATTTGAAGCTGCTGCGTTAGGTCCATGACTGCACCGTAAGACTCTGCCAGGAGCTGCTGATGTTCTTCCCTCTCCCATTTCAAGGCCGTCTTCAGATCTCCGGCAGCTTTGTCACAAGCCAGTTTCCCAGCCCTACCTTCCAGCTGTTTGGGACAGTTAAACATTCAGTTCCTTACTCTGAATCCTCAGCAACTTAGCAATCTTTTTTTTGTCTCCTGATTCCTACCCTTTAATAATAAAACGACATGCAAACAATTTAGTTCATGTAATTTGATGGAAAATGGTCCATCCCAGGTGAATTCCACTGCTTATGTAAAATGTATAACAAAAACCCTTTCATCACATTACATTACAAACACTTTCTGGAATGCAGATCATTCTCACTTGTCTGATTATACATATGTTGCTTCAGAAACTGAGGAGGTAACTCTGACGCCATTAACCGCAGTGAAGTGGAGGGACCGCCGCGACACATTGCTCTGCTCCTTCCACAACCTCAATGTTCTTCACCTTGTGTTTGGCTTTGCTCTGGGTTCTCCGGTTTACTCCCATAACCCAAAAGGTGGTCGGCTCTATGGTCGTTGTAAATTGCCCCACGTGTGTAGGCGAGTGGAGGAATTTAACACAGAGTTGATGGAAGGAGAGAATAAAATAGCATTAGTGTAAATGGGCGCTTGATGGTCAGCATGGTCTCAGTGGGGCTAAGTACCTGTTTCCGTGCTCTATGACTCTATGGTAAATACAGCTTCTCCGATGAATTCCAGAATTGGATCACCCTATTCTAAAGGAGACAATAAAATATTAACCTTTCAGTGCCGAGTCCCTGTTTTCGTAAGTGGGTCCCGTGATGCATGAACTAATTCTATTATCCACTAACAACAAAATATCATCCAACTTCAGAATATTACCTTAAAAGCAAATTATTAGGCTCCGAACAAATAACTTACTAGATTAAATGGATAATATCTGAAATATGCCCTCGAATTTTTCAGAACGAAACTGAGGAGTGTGCTCACAGCTGAGGGATTCTCTACATAACCCCTACCATAGACGAGAGAGGAAGTTCTCAACTGATGCGGCAAGCACAGGGGCCAGAAGGGTTTCTACAACCAATACTGCAAACCTGGATTAACTGAAGAGGAATGCATCTCCCTTTCACGCCTCATTCTGCTTCATCACTTACACTGGGAATTATCAGAGAGGCTGCCCCCAAGATTGCATGCTTTATCCATTGTGAACTATGAGCATGTCTTGGATGACATTTGTTTCCTTCTGACTCAGGAGTTATTACAATAAACAGGGTCATCAGTGAGATGATGCGGTTCTGACTCTTAAAGAGAGGAAGTCAGACAGATTTGTGCAATGCCTTCCATGACTTCAGAACATCCCAAAAATCCTTGACATGCACTGAAATATATTTGATGCGTGGTCATCATGATCATTTTCTTATACAGTCCCTCAGGATGAAAGATTCTACTCTGGTTTTGTATGCTGTGTAAGGCCTGGTTTAGAGTAGTTTCTGAATGCTCCACCGACACAGCGCTTCTTTGTGCTCCTGATACATGGACCTCTGTATCAGCCCAAATATTCCTTCTCCATTTGCACTGATCGTGGGCCACGCATTTCCAAGGGTCAGTGGGCAAGGATTTGAACATATCTTTTTCTCTGCTTTCCTTGTAATCTCATGCAGAACCGAACTTGGGACAGAACATTTGTTTCAAGTCATGACAATCAATTTGCTTATAACAAGCTTTCATGAGCAACTGTGTAATAATGAGTAAATGTAGTAATTTTGCAATATAGATTGAGGGCTAAATTTTGGAGATAGTTCCTTTCTTCTTCTGTACAACAGTGAGATGGGGTCGTTCAAGACCCGAGATATTTGATGGGTCTATCTCATCTGAAAGGTGGCAACTCTAATTGGACTTTGTTAATCCTGCTCGAGAGTTTTTACCTAGATTTGTGACATCGGTACTTGAACCCAGAATTTTTAATACTGAGCCAAGAGCCGATACCTATAACCATGTAGTGCTCATGAAATATCACAATTGATAATTGGTTAATTCAGATTAAAACTTTCATGATGCAAGTGACGTGAACCAAGGAGAAAGTGCAGTCTGTGATGATTTGGAGTATACAGGCTAACATTTGCATCACAATCTGGACCAAGAAAGGCCCATTATGAATGCCATTGTTCTTTTCCCATTACTCCAGCATTTTGTGTCTTTTTTTGTAACCAGCATCTGCAGTTCCTTATTACTACATAAATACCATGGCGCACCGATAGATCAGAGGCTGTGTTTCCTGCGGGGACTGATCCGCACCTATAACAGAAGAAGGGTCTCGACCCAAAACGTCACCTCTTCCTTCACTTCATAGATGCTGCCTCACCCGCTGATGTTTCTCCAGCATTTTTATCTACCTGTGCCTATAACCAAATCACATCGAGTTTGTTTTAAACAATACTCACAGGCTGGAAAAGCAATCCAGTCAGTTGATATAAACATGATATAAATGCCGCCTGTCCCGCTGAGATACTTCAGCTTTTTGTGTCTATCTTCGGTTGAAACCAGCATCTGCAGTTCCTTCCTACACATCTGCTATATCCTTTGACTGAACCCAAACAGATTGGTGGCAGTGGCGATACAGTACACAATCCAACACCTCACGCACATGCAGTGACAACGTTATAACAAGGAGTTTGTGTGATGCAAACATCATATCAATGCTCTAAAATTATCCCAACACAGTACCATTGAAGCTCACTCCAATGCAAAACAACAAAAGGAATTAATTGTTAACACATTAATGCAATTCTACATCACTTGGTTGTCCTGGTAGCTGAGAATAAAATTACATATCATTCGGCCTCTGATAATTGCATTTTACTGCAGTGCCATTAAATGACTGCGTGGATAATGAGGACAGGTTTTGGTGTCAGGTGACAGAGACTAGTGGGACTCATTCATTTGCGTCAAATGGTAGGAGAGCCACAAATGTGGGTAGATCTAGATTAGTGGAGATTGTGAAAAGCTGATGCCCCGATCTCCCACGGTACTGCTTGCCTCTTGAGATACAACGCGTGATCAGAACGTGCTGTGTTTGTGTGCTGTAGAATCCTATGCTCTACCTACTGTACTGGAGTTTGAATTGATTGTATATCTGATTGAATAGCATGCAAGGCAATGTTTTTCACTGTACAATAATAAACCTAAGCAATCCCATGCAGTAAGATGTCTGTCTTATATGTCTGTCTCCTTTTAACTTTCATTTGGTGATTATTTTACTTCATTATGTTCCCACTATCACAATTAACTCGGGTCTTAATTATCGCAAGTTTAGAAATGTCATTTGTATCTATTATCTTTCAATGGACGATTTCTTTCCCTCTCCAATTTTTTTCTTCAAGATATGAAACTGTTCTACTTTACATTTCCTTCTGAACTCACATGCAGTTAATTTTACAACTCCTCATCTCAACAATAGACAATAGGTGCAGGAGCAGGCCCTTCGAGCCAGCACCGTCATTCAATGTGATCATGGCTGATCATCCCCAATCAGTACTCCGTTCCTGCCTTCTCCCCATATCCACTGACTCCGCTATTTTTAAGAGCCCTATCTAGCTCTCTCTTGAAAGCATCCAGAGAACCGGCCTCAAAGTGTTGTAGAAATACAGAGTGCAGCAAGGAAATTCAGATGCTGGTTTATACCCAAGATGCTGGAGTAACTCAGCGGGACAGGCAGCATGTCTGGAGAAAAGGAATAGGTGACGTTTTGGGTGGGAACCCCTCTTCAGATTCTGCCTGTCAGACTGCAGTCTGACTCGATGAGCTACTGCATCATGTTGTGTCTGTGAGGGACTATGTTCACCTGGTGCCAGGTGCAGTGCTTTCTTAGCTGCATACACAAAGTTGCCACAGCGTTACATCCAGCTAACCTGTAAGTGCCATTCCATGCGCTACAGCTCCACAGACAGACATCATGTGGACTAGATTAGTGTTTCTAGCGCATCTGCTTGCTGGAGGTTCTTTGCTAATGGAAAGAGAAGCAATGACAAGTTCTGATGATGTACGACTTTATTCCGTTTTTTAATATTTCCACCAAATTTTTGGCTGAAAATTCCCAAATGGATTGTATTTCTGCAACAAAAAAAAAACTGTCTCCAGGGATAGATTTCTCACAAGGCTTGCCAGACAATATTCGGCGTATAAATTTCCATCTGAATCGCAGCATTTCCACCCCCAGAGCTTTACATGCAGCTGTGTCTTTACAACAGACTAATGAAGGAAGCTGTGGTCTACCGAAATAAACTCTGGTAATATCATGGTTTAGTTATGTCAGCCAACACACATACGTCATCTTGAAAATCAGCGCAGCTAGTCAGAGGAAAATGAATGAGGGAGATGATTCCAGGAGCAAGATGCCAGAAAAGCCCACCATTTCACTTCAAGACAGTAGTTTGAATAGACACAGAAGTTCTTTGTCATTTTTAATTTAAACTTGCCTCAAAATCACAACACGCCATAAATAAGATATGATTTGTTCAGGGGGTCCCTGGGTTATGAATGACTTAACTTATGGAAATCCCAGTGAGTGTGAACGACCCTGTACGTTTTTAAATGTTTCATGGTATTCATTAATCACTGAATTCTGGATTTATTTTAATTACGGGAAGTGTTAGGGTGACTATTCTATGAAATGAAATTATAGCAGGTGTTTGTAGAGCAATTGGATACAGAGATATTGGCTTATGGACACTTCTCAGGAATAGAACCCTTACATAACTGGGGAACTGCCTGTGTTGTGATACGGTCATTACTCAAGGTAAGTACAAGTTAAGTTTAAGCAAAATTATGACAAACTGAAAAAAAAGTGGAGCAAGAATTTTTTGTCACCTAGGGAGGTGACATTAAGTTGGCAAAATAGTAAAGCATCTGCCTGGTGAAACATTGCCAGGCACACTACTACCCTAGATGTGCCGTGCTGCCTTTAACAAAACCGGCATATCATCTTACTGCCTCATAAATACTTCAACAATGTACAGTTGACACAATTGACCAGTAAACATAAACTAAACTCCCTCCTCATGATGTGAATAAGTATTAATTACTCTCAATTAGAGTCATAGAGTGATACAGTGTGGAGACAGGTCCTTCGGCCCAACTCGCCCACACTGGCCACCAATATCACAGCTACCCTAGTCCCAATTAATCTACCTTGCACTGGAAACTACTTATTACTTGTCCAGATAGTAATTTGGTGAAGTAAAAATGACAAATAGAAACCTCTTCTTTTACTCTCTCAGAATCTATTCTTTCCTCTCGTTTCTCGTCCAACACTTGATTTGTCATTGAAGTTAACCATTTGCAACCAGAACGCCATAGGAGATCCTTTCTCCCTGTGGCTATCATACTGTACAACTCCTTCCCCTTCGGTTGTGGGGTAGACTGACTCCCCCCTCCTTCTCCCCCCCCCCCCCCCCTCCCCCCCCCAATTTTTGCACATCCCCAATCCTGGACTTTCCACTCGTCACTTTAATTTCATGTACCATCTTGCGTTTGATGACTGTTGGCCGACCAATTTCCCTCCTGGGATAAATGAAGTTCTACCGTAATCGGCACTACAAGTGCAGCCTTCACAATCCTTCAATCCGATCGCGTAAGGACGTGACGATAGCTAGTTTGAAGAAGGGTCCCGACTCAAAAAGTCACCTGTTCATTCCTTCCACAGATGCTGCCTGACCCGCTAAGTTCCTCCAACCCTTTTACAAAACACATTTACTGATGCCCCTGCTGAATTTGATCATTAACAAAGCAGAGACTGGACAAGTGCCATAAATCTTTGGACCATAAACTGATATCATAAATAACAATCTCAGCACAATATTGTGGACAGGCTATTTTAACAAGCACAATCTAAGCAGCTCTTCAAGAGGTTAAAGAGCTGGAAACCTCCTTGCCTTGAGGAACTCGAGGAATGGCCTAGAAATTTGACTGACGTACTGGAATCATACAGCTTTGTTCACTCAGTTACGCCAGTAAAAACCTGTCACACAGTTGTCATTTTAATACACACTGCTATGTGAAACACATTCTTCATGTATGAAAGACTCGGTTACAGTTCACGCAAAACACTTCAGATTTACGGAACACCGCTAGTTCACTTCTTGCACCACTAAAGACTTTTGTTTTCTTTTCTAATCATATTTTTGCACTAAAGTCTTGGTTTTCTTTTTCAGAGTCTTTCTTTCAGAATGTTTTGTACACTATGTATAATTTGTGTCTGTCTGAGTTTATGTGCCTGTGAGATTTTTCATTGCACCTTTACCTCACCATGTTTCTGCACACAAATTCTTTGCTGAATAGATCAGTATGAACAATGGCTTGGCTCACCTCCAAAATGCATTCTGGTTATTCATATGTGTGGGGCTATCATGCACAAGGGCTGCTTTTTAAGATGATCTCAAACCTCTTTTTACTATCCCAACTCCTACTTACAAGCCACTTTTAAATAAATTATGGGACCTGTCAATTACCCAAATTCTTGATATTTAGAATATGTGAATTCTTGCTCAATCAAGATATTTTACTTCTCTTTCGCACCACGCTAATTTCCCATTTGCATAATAAGTGAAGTAGAAAATGGATGGGTTTAAATCAAACAAAAGCAAGGACAGATGATCCTTAATTTGCATAATAGGAAAATAGAGCGCAGTCACCTTAGGACTGTTGGTTTTAAGTACGTCTGATTGTGGCTTGCTCACATCACAGGACAAGTAGCTGAAGGCATGTCCCCAGCTTTGCTTACCTGTGCAACACAACTTTTAAGTTCCACCTTTTCAATTTCCCAGGCTGATTTGGCGTTTGCAAATTGTAGCTGAAGCTCGTTTGTTCTCCTTCTTTCCTCTTTTAATTCTGTGCACAGGTCCTTTAAAATCATCTTGATGTCTCCCACAACTCGACTGAATTCGTTTGACTGGAAAATATGAAATCAGTCCAAAGTGAACACGCACAGCCTTACTACAATGTACGCCATCATTACAATCGACAATGGTCAGCCTTATAACCATTCTGTTTGTCAGGTTAACAAATGTTAATATTACTATCAGGAATAGTGGCTGCCTTTACCATGCTTAATAACAATATAAGCATATTCTATGTTAGGAAAAATAGCTTCAGAAGCCCGAAATTGTGGAGGGATGTTGTCATTTTTTAATCAAAACCTTACCGGCAAAATACTGACATTTCCCATTCTTTTGGGCTTTCTGAAAACTTTCATTTTATGCATCAAAAGGAGTTGCAATAAGACAAGATACCAAAAGGCAGGGAGAAAATATCTGCACTTACTGACTGTTACAACAGAAGCTAAATAAAAACCAGAAACTGACCAAATCCAAACTTAACAAAAGCCACTTATTTCGGCTTACTTCTGAAACATAGCATGGGTGAATGGACACTCACAGGAATGTCCCTTGCTCTTCATAAACCTTGCAAATTCATAAGCTTGATTCTTAAGCTTATATTATCGCCTCCAATGCATTCAGAACTCTGCAGCCCGGATCATCACCCGCACCAGATCATCGCACCACATCACACCCATCCTCACTCAGCTCCACTGGCTCCCTGTGCACCACCGGATTAACTACAAGATTTTACTGCTGACCTTCAAAGCCCTACACCACCTTGCTCCCCAATACCTCTCTGACCTGCTGCTACCATACACTCCTTCCCGGTCACTTCGTTCCTCCTCAGCTGCAATTTTAACTGTCCCCACATTTAGACTCAGCACCATGGGTGCCAGAGCCTTCAGTTGCTCTGCCCCACGTCTCTGGAACACTCTCCCACCTCCCATCCGTCACCTGGACACTATCGATCAATTCAAATCACAACTCAAAACACACCTGTTTAGATTAGCATACCCAACATAACTTCCACCATGTTCACCCTGACTTTAATGACTTAAAATGGTTTGTGTATTTTTTTTTGTGTTTGTTTTTTGTTTTTGATCAACTTGATTTTAATATTGATAAATGTATTGTGATTTTATGTCCTGTAAAGTGTCCTTGGGTGTCCAAAAAGGCACCAGCAAATAAAATGCATTATTATTATTATTATTATTGTAAACTTAATAATACACATCAATACATAGTGTATTAATATTAACAATTAATATCAATACATTAATAGTTATGTAATTAATAATAATATAATAGTAATGTATCATAAAGGGGCTGTCCCACTGGGGCGACCTAATCCGCGAGTTCAGAAGCGTTTGCCCTCGACTTACACTCGCAGCATGGTCGACACGAGGTCCTAGGTGGTCTTTGTAACTCTCCTTCATGCTCGAGAGTAGTCCCTGCGTTCAAAATGCTTTAAAGCAATTCACTATGAATGGAGACACAAGGAATTACAGATGCTGTTTTTATTTTAAAATATACAAAGTGCTGGAGTAACTCAGCAGGTCAGGCAACATCTCTGGAGAACATGGATAGGTCATATTTTAGTGATATTTCTTCAGACAAAAACCATTCTCCATGAATGTTTTTTATTACATTCTCACATGGTAACAACCTACAATTGCAACACCAGTCAAACAACAACTGCAGGTCAAACCCATTTTGATTTATATTGAGACGTCCAGTATTTCACAGAAAGGAGAGCATTAATTTTGATTGGAGTGCTCTAGACCAACTATTGCTTTGCACCATCGCTGACTGACTGTTGCTGGCGTACCTGCTTTGGACGTGATGCAAGGAAGGGTTTCTCTGCAGGAAGTGTCAGGGCTTCCTCCAGGGTTTTCTGAGACTGCTCTTCTGCCGTCACCATCCTGTTGTCCACTAGGCGAGGGCTCAGCTCCTCTTCTTCAATCAGCAAGTATAAATCTTTCACACTGTTCACCTGCCAAACACATTGAAGCACAACCATTGTTCGACAGAACTGCAGTGAAGGACATGAAGGCACTGCAACACATTGACAATTGCAGTTCATCTTTTGCCATGATATACAACTAACAATTAATTTTTAAATGAATGGAGCACACAACTTAAAGAGGGCAACTTCTGACTTGCTGCTCTTCAGTGGTAAGATTCACTTGCCAAAAGTAATCCAGAGCTTTAACGTGCAAAATTATTTACTCATTTTGATCAGAAATCAGATCATTGTGCACACAAGACTTTACACATACAGTCTCCCCGAGTAAGATTCTTAATGGGAGCAATCCATTTAGCTATTGTTCTTTATTCGATTTGCTACGATGCTGTCTGTACAATGAATATTTGTGTTATTCTTATAATACACTGGGATATATTTTTATACCCATTTATTTTGCTGATAACTAGATTCATTGAAGTAACTGTATATGGATGTGATGTTATATTTGTATTAATTGCATGTGTTTTATAGGATTGATGCTGCTTTGAGATTTTGAAACAGATTATTGGTTTTTTAGACGTCTCAGGCAAATGGGCCGAGCTTAGATGGGGCATGTTGGAGGGCAGGGACGAGTTGGACTAAAGGACCCGTTTCTGTGCTGTATGACTTCACGATTCTCTAACTATTTCAAGTAATGCACCTCTAGTAAATCATCCCCGTCGTTATCCATCTTCTTGCCACATTTCCAGTGTTTCAGGAACCACTTCAGCTTCATGTAAAGCAGGAAGAGGTTTTGCTTGAACTGATCAGCTTCCTTCACAAACAAGTTTTTCTCCTGGTTCCAGAATTTCTGCTCAAGCTTGGTTTGTAGATTCAGGCTCTGCAGCTCAAAGTCCCGGCGCACAAGTGCCTTCTGCTGCTCCTCCTTAAGCTGCGGAAAGAACAGAAGAGCTTTAGTCAGATTAGTAGTGCAAGAGACATCTAGGTGTTTACTCTCAGCAACTCGCACTGTTCCCCAATGGTCCACCGCACTCCTGTGTGGCAATTTGAGCAGGCTCAATGCTGACACAAAGAAATACAGATGCTGAAATCCTGGGCAAAACACAAAGTGCTGGAGGACCTCAGGAGCTCAGGTGGCATATGTGGAGGGAATGGCAAATAACATTTCAAGTTGGGACGCTTCTTTACACTGATTGGAGTAGGGGAAGAAAGCTGGAAAAGAGAGGTGGGAGAGGGACAAAGCCTGCCAAATGATTGGTGAATCCAAGTGTCCCCTAACACCCATATCTACAGTGCATTCAGAAAGTATTCAGACCCCTTCACTTTTTCCACATCTTGTTACGTTACTCGGACTTCAACCTGTTCGAACATCTCTGGAGGGACCTGAAAATAGCTGTGCATCGACGCTCCCCATCCAACCGGACAGAGCCTGAGAGGATCTGCATAGAAGAACGGGAGAAATTACCCAAATTCAGGTGTGCCAAGCTTGTGGCATCATACCCAAAGGAAAGTTGTGGCTGTAATCGCTGCCAAAGGTGCCTCAACAAAGTACTGAGTAAAGGGTCTGAATACTTATGTAAATGTGATACTTCAATTATTTCTTTTTAATTACTATGCAAAACATTTCTAAACACCTGTTTTCGCTTTTTTATTATGGGGTATTGTGTGTAGATTGGTGATTAAAAAAATGAATGTCATCCATTTTAGAAAAAGGCTGTAACGTAACAAAATGTTGAAAAAGTGAATGGGTCTGAATTCTTTCTGAATGCTCTGTATCCCTCTCTCCAGCTTTACATTTCACTCCTTCCCTCTCTCCTTATCAGGACAACCTTCCATCTCTTTTTCACCTTTCAAGCCTTTGTCACTTACTCCACCCATCCTCCATTCCTCCCCCCCCCCCGTATCCACCTATCACTTGCCAGGCTTTGGCCCACTGCACCTCTCTTTTCCAGCTTTATGCCCCCCGTTCCATCAGCCTGAAGAAATGCCCCGACTCAAAATGTCGTCTGGCCATTCCCTCCAGAGCTTTAAATGCTGACATGCTCCATTAGTCATTCCTAAATTAAGTTCAAAAATAAAACAAAATTATAAATATGTCTTTCCTGCCCCACATTTTGGATCTCTATATGACAGCAATCAGTCCAAACCTCTTTCATGGACAGAATGAACATGGACTGAATGGTTCTAGGCAAAAATGCTGGAGAAACTCAGCGGGTGCAGCAGCATCTATGGAGCGAAGGAAATAGGCAACGTTTCGGGTTGGATACTGAGTGGAACTAAAGCTAAATGAGGTATTAAGACATGACAACAGGGCAAAAGAATATAGATACAAACTGATAGACAACTAAACTGCATTGGAAGCATTTGATTATACAAAACCACCTTATATTTGGAACAGACACAGGGCCATGTCAAAGGAAACAAGTCAACATATACATGTGCAACTGGAAATGATGGTCAGAAATATTTTTAAGTAATGCAAGCCAGATTTATGAGTTTTACATTACTGTAGCATTGAACATCACATATTAACTCTTTTCCAGACCACAAGCAGAATAAAGGTAGAGTTTTCCTATGCTTTCTAGACAAAATGCTGAATATAAACAGATCTGATTTGACGCAGAGATCTCCTGACTGCTCAATGCTCAAGGTTACTCCACATTACCTCACTGGCCATCTGTGCCTCAGGCTCCATTTGGTGGAAAGTATTACTGACATCAAGGCTCTGTAACAGTCCTTACCTCACCACATATCACAAGAAACCAAAACTTGAAACTGTGACTTTGTCTTAATCAAACTTTAAGCACTGCTTTTAAAGCCACAAGGTTCGAGCAGCACCACGGTGTGTATCATAAATGAAACCATTTCTGGTGAACACAGCCGTATTTCTACCAACCATCAGGAGGTAGAAAGAATGAAACAGGCAGAGAGAGAGTACAGTGACAAAGAGTAGGAAGGTCCATGAGTTCGGTCCCAAATAGAAAATGGGAGACAATAGGACATTATCTGCATTCAGATGTAGGACACATCATGCATGGATTTTGCACAGAGCTGGCTGACTGGTCGACATTTTGGGTAAAGTGGTCGCCATAATTTTTTTTTCACCTTGAATTATACAGCTAGACTCCCGACTAAATGTGTTTGGAATAGGGAATGAAAACAAAAACAGGAAATGATTCCATTATTTCCTCTCGTGACTTCTTGTGAGATCGGCATTGCATTGAGAAGTTTCAATAATTTTCAACTATTATGACAATTTCCTTGAACAAGTTGTGATACCAGTTTGTTTCCATGAAAGGTAATTTGTTAAAATGAATTACTAAAGACTTCTAGAACTTAAAATGCTGTAATAAATGGCAACAAGATCTTCAATCTTTTATGCATTGCACCTCCTTACATTGAGCAATTGAGAGTGCTTCTTAAACCAACCTGTGACATTTTCTGCTGGAATCTCTCTGAGTCCTCACTCCGCAGCTCCCTTTCCTGAGCAAGCTGCTCCTGAAGTCCTCGAATTGTTTCCTTTGCTTCAGATAAATCAAGTTGCAGTTCCTTGACCTAGTTAAGGATGAAAGCAAGGATTGTGAGCGAGTGTGAAGCTGTGAGGAAATTATTTTAGAATAGTCCTCCTTCATCTCTGCAAATTTTCTCACACTTTACCACTCTTAGCAGAGTAGACTGGCTAATGTTCGCTGCAATAATTGCAGCTGTCACTGCTTTGGGGTTCTTAGAGATTATTAGAGGACATTCTTTTAGGAAGGAGATGAGGAGGAATTTCCTTAGTCAGAGGGTGGTGAATCTGTGGAATTCTTTGCCACAGATGGCTGTGGAGGCAAAGTCAGTGGATATATTTAAGGCAGAGATAGAAAGATTCTTGATTAGTATGGGTGTCAGGTTATGGGAGAAGGCAGGACAATGGGGTTAGGAGGGAGAGGCAGATCAGTCATGATTGAATGGCTGAGTATACTTGATGAGCCAAATGGCTTAATTTTACCAATGGAGAATAATTATATCTGAACAATTCCATGTGAGAGATCATAGAAATCACACTTGGGTTATTTTGATTGACACAAGGGTGAACAGCATGCTCAGAGACTGAAACCAGCTGTGTCACCAAGGCGACAATAGATGAGAATTCAATAAGCAGTGCTTTTTTATAAACTGCTGGATGTTATTGAAAAAAACCTCTTCATTCTTTTCTCAGGTAGACAAAAATGCTGGAGAAACTCAGCGGGTGAGGTAGCATCTATGGAGCGAAGGAATATGTGAAGTTTTGGGTCGAGCATTCTTTTCTCGTTTGCCGTAGTGGGCAAAACTGACCATTAAAATCAGCAATTCTATTGAAACAGAGAGCAGTCATTGGAAGTGCTTTAAATGAATGTACAAATTATGGAACACCACCAGATATTATGCCATTTACCAAAGTCAATCTTCTGGTATTCTCACTAAAATTCAAAATAATGAGAATATGCATCAACATGCAAGTAGAAAAATGAAAATGGAACTATAGATCAAAAACGTGGTGATTTCCAGGTCAGCATCATTGTTGATACCCGTTTGGAACACACGAGTGGAGGCTGCAAAGTGGTTCATATTGTGGCACGTACTCCATACTGATTGATTCACATGACAGTGCAACAATGCCCTGGTACAAAGTAAATAAGATAGGAATTTATAATTCTCTTAAATTATTACAATGTATACAAACTGCTTTAAGGTGTAATGTTTGTAAAAGTCAGTGTGTAATGCGACACGTGCTTTGGATTAAACATCTTACTTCTTAAGAAACGTTCGTGTATCTCGTGCTGCAAGTCACTGTAATATTTTCTTGACATGAAAACCTATTTTCATTCTGCTCTAGGAAAGAATACAAAAGGAGCTACTCTTTTACTTTGACCCATTTCTTTGAGGTCCAGTCCTGAGATCATAATTCATATCTCTCGGTTTCCTTCCTGACAGTATCTGTTAGTGGAGTGAGCTGAGGATTTATGGACAGACCAGGGCAGGTGAATACAATACTGCCCACCTTCCTGGAGTCCAGTGTAACACAGCTAGAAGCTCACAAAAAGATGGAGTACCTCAGCGGGCAGGCAGCATCTCTGGACAAGAACGGTCTCGATCCGAAATATCACCCATTCCTTCTCTCCAGAGATGCTGCCTGTCCACTGAGTTACTCCTGCTTTTTGTGTCTATCTTCGGCTGAAACCAGCATCTGCAGTTCCTTCTTACGCAGATAGAAGCTCGACAGGATCTGAAATGGTGACCCTTGCCTCCTGTAGAAAATTGGTTCCACAGCCTTAGCCTGCAGGCAGATAATGCTGTTCAGATACAGAGGTTTAACATGACTAATCGTGAGTGCTGAGTACTGATGCTATCTGCAATGCCAAGCATCCCGTTCATGGCTTTTCCCCATTCACAGGAGAGCAGCACCAAGGCACAGCTGTGTGGTGTGGAGGTTGCATATTCTCTGTGGCAGTGGGTATTTCCCAAAGGTGCATTGTAAATTGCCCCTAGTGTGTAGATGTGGGGTAAAATCTGGCAGAGTTGATGAGAATAAAAAGTGGCATTGGTGTAACTGGGTGTGTCAGGGTCTTGGTGAGCTAAGGGCTTGTTTCCGTGCTGTACATCTCTACAGCAAACAACTAATATGCATGGTATGGCTACCACTTGCCGGAAGCTTGCTTCAGGACCAGCGTTCTATAAATACAAGATTAATTATGCTCCAGTTTTCACAATGGCATTTGCAAAATTTGCCTCCTGTGCATACAAGAAATAACTGGGATTATTGCAATGTTTTGCATGCAGCCTTGGTCAAACAGTGACATGCCGACAAGTTCGTTGTTTCATGCACAATGCTCATGTGGCATCCACACTTCTCCCTAATGCTGTCCAACATCAATCTCACTTGCTCCGTTTATGTGGATGTTTAGACATATTCTCCTCTCTTTGCAAAAAAATATCCAAAAAAATGATCCAGTGCTTCTCTCTCTTTTTCACAGTGAAATTGCACAAAATGCCAAGATTTGCTGTAACTGACTTTGTAGCTGCCAAGATTAAAATAATATACCCTTTAAATGGCAACAACAACCTTTAAAAACACCTGGCAGGCAGGAAGACCTGCCAAGTCCAGGCTTATATCTAGTGGGAACTATGTGTGCTTAATTTTAAAAAGCCTCTGCAAGGTGTAAAATCAGCTGTTTTTACCAGCAGGCAAGCTCAAACATAAAGCGGGTTCCAACAGGCCAAAGGCACAGAATTAAAAATCTGTCCTCATAGATAGCGTGTGCAACCATCATGTGTCACAGCTTCTTAAAGGTAGATGGGGAGTGTTCAATGGTCACTGACCTTCATTCAACAATGAGTAGAGCCCCGCTGGGAGAGACTGCATGTTAATAAGCAAGTGAGAGCTTTATATGTTTCTCCTGGGGCAGTTGGCTAGTCATAAACTTCCTTGGACAGTAGATGCAACAAGATACAAGTCTGAACAGCACAGACACTAACAATCCCAAGAGCTGAAGAGCATTCCGTACATTCTCATTATAACCAAAGTATAATCGCCTAATATAGGAGGAAGAACGTTGATGCTACAGTATTTACGAGTGATTCAAAATCGTGCAATTGTTACTCCCCCCCCCCCCCCCCCCCCCCCCCCCCCCCCCCCCCCCCCTGGAGTCATTTGCTTAACTAATATCCATCAGACGATGGACTACATTGCTGTTTTACGAGCCGGAATGCTTTTATGGATGTAGAGGTATAAGCCATGAAGTAAGGACTTTTCCTACCCCGGCTTGTCTGTGTGCATTTATCCATGACATCTTCACCGCTCACACCTTATGAAACACTATACACAGGAAAATACAGTCTAACGTGGGTAAATTTATTGTAGTAAAACCGAGACACGAGGAATTGCAGATGCTGATATCTTGAGCAAGAAAAAACAAAACAATTTGCTGGAAGAACTCAGCGGGTCAGGCAGCATCTGTGGAGGGAACAGACAGACGGTGTTTCTGGTCGGAACCAAAACGTTGTCTGTCTGTTCCCTCCACAGATGCTGGCTGACCTACTGAGATTCTCCAGCACTTTGTTTTTTGCTCAAATTTACTGCAGTACTGTTTGGAGTCACTTCTGAACCTTTCACCCTCCAACCTCCGCCACCTGTCCTCACTGAGGTTCATGAGCAACATTTAACCTGGGAGGAACCAGATTAGAATAAATTAAAATCATAAATTAGTTATTCGCATTCTGTTTTCACAAAGTACACCAGGAATTATTGTCCATTGAACTAAACAATACTGGAAAGTGAACACCTGAAGATTTTTAAGAATTTGGGGTAAAAATGAGGTTTTTGGGCAGTGTAGGTTAATTGGCCTGTAAATTGTCTCTATGTGTAGGACAGCACTAGTGGAAGAGTGATTGTTAGTCAACGTGGACCTAGCGAATTAGATCTTTTAAACCTCAAAGCACATATACATACATGGATTTTGAGGAGAACATCGTGCAATATGCAATAATATTCCTTATATGAATATTTAATCTTCTCACCTGGGGATATGAGCATTTTTATGTTTGCAATAAGGATAGTAGATACTTATTGTCCCATGCTTTGCATTATTAACCAGTACCTTTTATTACACTCATACACAATGCTGTAAGTTTACCTCTGTAGCATAGCAGTCACTTTCTTCACGGCTGTAGATGCTGTAATCCTTGGCGCTCTCCCGGTATTCCTTGGCGTTGGTACCACAGATGTCAGGGCTCTGACTCCCATCTTGTTGCCAGTCCCCTTGATTCCTAAATTCAGGTTGCTGCATGCATGGGCAAGTTAATGAAAACAAAACAAAGGATAGGGAGGGAACAAAGAAACAAAAACTGGGTATAGTAAACATTGAAAAAACTACAAGACAAAGAAAAGTATGAAAAGGAAAAACATCTTTATTACAGTGGCATATGAGAGTGTTTTAAACAAAATCAAAAAGACACTGAGTAAAATTATGGTCTGATTTGTTTGAGAAAACAGAGAAAAGAGAAGAAAAAGTGTGCAAACACCGGTTATGGTGCTCATGCAGTGAGTGATGCAGGGATTAAACCAGCAACATGCAAGCAATAGAGCTCTGATTCAAATCAGGAGTGTGCATGCACTTCTAAGCAACATTCTCCCAATCAATAAAATACTGCAAACCCAAGTCAGGAGTAACCTACAAAAGCAGCTGATTGATTAGCAAGGAAGGCCACAATCCCGTTTACCTTCACGCTACTTGTCAGATTATAAGAGAATAAATCTAGTTACTAGTGCTTTCCCCTGTAACCATATTTTGCTCCTATCTAAATAGTAAGGAAAATACTGGAATATATTAAGGAAATATTAAAGGACACATGGAAAATAACAAGATTGAGCAAAGTTAATTTGGATTTATAAACAAATTTATTAATTTAACAAATCAGTTTGAAATTTCTTGTGGAAAAAAGACAAAGTGCTGGAGTAACAGCGGGTCAGTCACAGGGAAGATGGAGAGGGGGGGGAGGAAGGAAGGAAGGGAGGAAGGGTTATATGTAGGTAGTCACCTATAATTGGAGAATTCGGTGTTCTTACCGTTAGGTTGTAATCTACACATGTGCAATATGAGGGTGAGGGACCCATCTATGGCAGCAGGGAAAACCTTGTGTACTAAAGAAAGGGGACATCTCGGATATCCTAGTATGAAAAGCCTAATTGTTGGAGGAGATGTGGTGGAGACAGGTAAATTGGAGTAAGGGGTAGCGTCTTTGCAAGAGGCAGGGTGAGAAGAGGTGTAGTTCCAATAACTGGGAGTCGCTAAGTTTGTAATAGACGGCAGTTGATAAGTCCGCCCCCATGACAGAGACAGGGAGATTGAGAAAGGGAAGAGAGGTGTCAGAGGTGCCTGGAATTTCTTGGGCTTGTAGCTAGAGGGCAGGTCTGGGTCAGCCTATTTATTACGTGCTATATTTGGACTTACAGAAGACCCTCAAAAAGGTCTGTACAAGAGATTATTAAACACATTAAGAGCACAGTGTTGAGAAAATATCCTGATGAGCGGGAATAAATGGGTAATTTTTAAATTTCAGTTGGCCAATGGGATGTAATATGGATCAGTGCTGGGGACCTTATTGTTTATAATCTATATCAATGATCTGGATGATGCCCTTCAAAGTAGTACGTTAATAATACTGAGAAAGTGAGGTGAGTACAGAGATAATTCAAGGGATGATGTATGTTCAGGCTAAATGAACGGGCAAAGATTGGGTAAATGAGGTAGAATGTAGGAAAATGGGAAATTATCCACTCGGCAAACGAAAATGGGATAACTTTTTTAAGTCAAGAAAGGTGGAAATGCATTGGTGGTTAGAGAGGTTTGGGTGTTCTTTTACACAAATCGTTGCAGTGAGCATGTATCAGCAAGTGGTGAAGAAAGGAAACAGTACATTGGTTTTTATTGCAAGATAATTTGATTAGTGTCATGAAGAATAACCCTGATAAGACCGCATTTGGAACATTGTGTACAGGTCTGGTATCCCCGAGGGAAGATATATTTGCATGGGAGGGGGTGCAGCATACGTACGTTCACCAGATCGGTTCCTGGGATGGCGTGTTTGGTATTAGTGTTGTCAAGTGTACCGAGATACAGTGGGCAACTAAGCTACATCCTTAGCTTATAAGAGGTCCGTTCAAGAGTCAGCTGCAGCGGAGTTCGGTGTAGGAGGAGAAATTAGGTAGATTGGGCTGAAGCTCTACAATCTTGGAGAAGGATATTTGACAGGGTAAATGCTGTTTTCCCTGGCTCGGGTTCCTTGAATCAGGGATCAGTCTCAAAACTAAAAAAAGGATTGGCCATTTAGGTCACAGTTGTAATCTTTATGTCTTTAACAAGCTAATGGTTTTTTGGAATGCTCTAGCCAAGAGGGCAGCACCTGTTCACTTGCTGAGTATATTCAGGCAGAGATTGGAAGACATTCTTTGGCATATGGAGGGAATTAAGGGAAACCAAGTCAGCTCTGGAAAGTCACTCAGAGGTTAGCATTATTGCTCGCTTCCGCAGGCACTGAATGACCCACTCCAGCAGCTCATATGTGTTTAAAGCTCCAATGAAATAGATTGTATAAATATGTCAACCATTCAAAAATTTGAATTCAATGACAAAAATAACATGATGGTATTAAAATTAATACTAGGAATTTTTTTAAATCAGATTTGAATCATTACTTGAGAAGGTAAACTACAAATCTTTTTTCCCCCCATGAGCATTAAAAGGAATGTCAGTATTTTCACCCAAAATCTAAAATAGCCATGAAGGAAATGTAACGATAAAGACAGCTTTGTCCTTGGGAATGTTTTGGATGCCAGAATCACCCAGTGAATGCAGGCAGTGACCAGTTCCACTCATTTCTTTCCAAGGTTGTTTCAGTAAAAACAAAAATATTATTTAAAATGCTTTTTATCTCTACCAATTTTCCTCACTGCTCACCTGAAAGTGTCGACTTGAAACAACTCCAATAGTGATGTTTATACTGAACTACCTTCTCCACGTGTCTGACATTCAAACACAGTTCTTGACAATGTTTGGATTACATGAACAAAGAGACGACTATAGACGAGGCCAAGTCCCTCATCATCCAGTAGCCATGAGCACACTATTGACGCAGACCATCTGATTGTGATCAAAGGCATGAATTGGATTGATCATTGATCAAATGTAATTCCTGAAAAATTTGGTTAGCCCATGCAGACCAGGGACTAAAAGCGGAACTATTTATTGTACTCTCAATCGGGAGATGAAGCAGAAACGCTAAGTTTTACTAAAGGGAAATGAGATATTTTACTGAACAAAAAGTGGATATCAAATGTTCAACACGTGCATGGGCAATATTTGTCATGCCGTTAACATGCAGTTAAGGTCCAGTACCATGGGTCTTCACAACGAGGAAGGTCCCTGGTCTGTGCATCTCAATCATGGAGACATCATACGTCACTGAAGCTGGACATTGCCCTTTGAGTGTCGTGGCAGAAGTCCATCCTAACTAGCTTTTGTTCACAAATCATTTCATATCCATGGATTACAACTTAAAAAATGCTCAGTTTCCCTTGATGTTCTAGTTGGTTAATTATGAAAAACTTTCCATTCCGCTATGTATTAAATCTTTGCTTCAACAGAAGCAGTTTATATTATATTAATTGTAACTATAATGTAATAGTGGCTGAACCACAATAACCTGAAGAAAGACAAAAAAACTACATTTGTTTTCAATAATCATAAAAATGTTGATTCATTGAACAAAGATACTTTAAAAAAACAAAACGGTTAATGTTGGAAGCCAATCTTGAACCAATAGGTCTAGCCAATAGGTTTTGAGAAATACAAATAGTTGAATTTGAATGTTTGTGCTTTAATCATGCACTATCTGAAACACTAATGTTAATCCTATGTCACACATCATGCAATGCCTCTTTTCAAAGTCTTATTTTCTAGGCTGATGGAAAAGCTTCAGAGGCCTATTTTAAAAAGCACAAACTTCAATGCAGAATGCAATAGGCATGGAACAAACAGAGTGCACATCAAGGGAAGTCATGCTCTGATGTACAAACAGGGGGTCATTTTGCAATTCTGAGGTCTACTCATAACACGTTGCCTGCTGAGAGCATTGATTGGGAGTTTGGTCACAGGGGCTAATGTGCCCAAATGCCAAGCCTGCAGAAGTCCCCAGCATGAGCACACATTTGTAAAATGACACAAGCACCTTCTACAATCCAGAAACTTACACTGACGTTTACAGCCACGGGTTTCAGGGCACTGACATCAATCCATTTGTAATCAAACTGCTGGTAACTAGAAGAAATGACTGTCTAAAACAAAAGTTCGAATCCACAAAGAATACTTAAATTTTGCAACAGTAGCAACGCACCTCAAATATTATTTTTGCATTCATAGTTACTAAAACTGAAATGGATCATACTGACAATTCCTGGCACTGGAAATATCTATATTCACCATTCATCACCTTCTTGAACCATGCACACCTCATTGGTACAAAGCTCTATGCTCACACAAGGTGTTTGTTACATGCAATGGGTTGTTAGCTTTTTCTGTTAATGTCACCAAAATTGAAAGTAAGAACTAGTGTTAGAAAACTTTTATTATTTGCTCACTACGGCATGTAATATGACAAACCAGGATGCTGATACAGGGGTAAAGAGCAAAGGAAATTTAACATTACCTTTAAATCAGTCGAGTATTCTTTTCCTACAGAGTCCATGGGCAGGTCTTGAGACATTGAAGTCAAAGTGGATAGGAAACTTGCTGATTCTGTCAGATGGGGTAAAGGGGAGTTTTCATCTCTGATGTTTTCACTAAGCTGATCAATTTTCTCAGTAACTGATGTCAATTCGTTTTTTAAGCCAAGGAGCCTTGAGTTAATGCTGCTCATTAAATTAGCGTCACTGACGTTTGCAGCTTCCTCACTGCTTTCACTGAATGACTGTGTTGATAAATCAATGGATGAACAAACCTTGCCGTCAGAAACAAAGCCACTTGTGTCTGAGATTAATAGATCAATGACTTCGCTAACAAGTTCAGCTTGATCTTTAATACCAAACAAAATGTCAAGGTCTTTAGTTCCCAACAAGCGACCAGTGAAGTCATCGTGGTCGGTCACCCTGCTGCTCCCACTGCCAGATGTTCTCTCCTGAGTTTCCTTCAAGTCATTTTCTCCTCCCACTGGTACTTCTCTTCTCGGCTGGGATGAAGAGAGATCTAGAGAGTCGCTAATCTCCGTGTCAAACTCTTTGCAACACTTTTGGCACTGGTAGGATGCTAAGTCGTAGCGCTGAAGGTTTGAAACCAGCACCCGGTTCTCGTATTCCAGTTTCTTGACTTTCCCGTTGAGGTCACTGATTTGGATTCTTGCTGCCATGAGCTCTTCCTGCGACGGCTCGTTCAACGACGGACAACTATCCGACCACGTTGACTCCTGATTACACTCACTCTTGTATCGATTTAGTTCATTCATCAGGTGCTTATTTTGGTCTTCCAACTCAATCAAGGATCGCCTTAAGAGCTCGGCCTCCTCTTCCACAAACTGAAGCTGACGCCTAAGCTCTCCAATATTCTCCCCAAACTCGCTGTAGCTTGTGCTGGTCATTCCCAGTCTCACATCCTGGCCCAACGACTCTTTCTCACAGTGACCTTTCAGCTCGTCCATTTCAGCTTTGAGACCGCGGTTTTCCACCTCCAGTTCGACTGTCCTTCGGCTCAAAATGTTGGCTTCCTCCTCCACCAACTTTAGATGCAGTTTCAGCTCTGCTTCTCTCACGTGAGGAGACTCTCCAAAGGCCCCAACAGACACGACGTTGTCCAGGTCACCGTAGAGAGAGCTGTATTTCACCAGATCCTCTTTCATGCTTTCATTCTCCTTCACTAACTTGGTCAGTTTTTTGCACATCACGGCCGCTTCCTCTTTCGCAAAATGGAGCTGGCACTTCAGGTCGGCGCTATCCTCCTATTTCAAATTATAAAGAGTAAATGCATATATTCGCAAGGACCAGTAAGTAATGCCTAGTAGTTCAGAACATATTGTCATTCCCGATAGCTTTTAAACCATCAAACCATTAGCCTGCTACATCTTCTTCTTGCGTATGGCGTGCACAGCCTAAAGTTATAGGACAACTTGTTCTATTTGATCTTATTTGATTGTGCACGCCGGGTTGATTGCATTCATCGAAACAGGGCGGACCACGTGAAGGTTGCAATCTCCCAGCCAAGCCTGCTACATGAAAGCTGCCATTGAGCAGGAAAAGGTGCAGGAAAGATTTACGAGGATGCTGCTATGAGTCGAGGGCCTGAACTATAGAGAGAGGTTGCACAGACTAGGACCTTATTCCTTGGATGCGTAGTAGGCTGCAGAGTGACCATATAAAGCTTTATAAAATAATGGGGGAATAGAGAGGGTGAACGCACACAATCTTGCCCAGGGTAGGGGAATCAAGAACTAGAGGGCACAGATCGAAGGCGAAAGGGTAGGGGAGTCAAGAACTAGAGGGCATAGATCGAAGGTGAGAGGGGAAACATTTATTAGAAATCTTGAGGGGCAGATAGTGGTGGCTATGGGGGACGTGCTGCCAGAGGGAGCATTTGAGGGAGATAAAATAAAATATTTTAAAAGGACAGGTACATGTAATGAAACGGTTTTAGGAAGATAGGTAATAATAATCTTATTTAATAGCACATTTTCAGTAGCATACCCCAAAGTGCTTCATATAATTACATTACATTACACACAGGGGTGAAGTGTCTTGCCCCAAGGACACAACGACAGTATGCACTCCAAGCATTCGAACCGGCTACCTTCCGGTCGCCAGCCGAACACTTAGCCCATTGTGCCATCTGTCGTCCCAGATATGGAGCAAATGTGGGCAAATGGGTCTAGCTTAGATGGGCATGATGGAGGAGTTGGGCCGAAGGAACTGTTTCCGTGCTGTATATCTCTAAGTTGACGGTACATAAGGGTAAGAACATGTCACAAACTTTGTATCACTGCCTCATTTTAAGTTTGCTATCATGGAGAAACAGATGCAGGCTAACTACTTTCTGACTGACAGCTGGCGAGAGGGGAATAACTCAGAGAATGGATCATTCCTCAGAAACCATTACACATCTGCCTTCAAACTGACTTTGGTTAAATATCTCGAAGAAATGGAACAGGGAAAAAAACATGACAATCCCCAGTCATCCTCAGATCCAAAACATGAAAGGCATGTAACGCAAAGCCTTAACTGTAGCATTGTTGACAAGAATTGAAATACAAAATCAGCATTTTATATGCAAACTACAGAAGACTAAGAGTTTTAGTTTAGTTTAGAGATACAGCGCAGAAACAGGCCCTTTGGCTCACTGAGGCCGGACCCACCAGCGATCCCCGTACACTAGCACTATCCTACACATTAGGGACAATTTACAATTCTTACCAAAGCCAATTGCCCATCAAACTTGTACGTGTTTGAAGTGTCAGAGGAAAACAGTGTTTAGTTTTGGTTTAGTTTAGAGATACAGCACAGAAACAGGCCCTTTGGCTGACCGGGTCCGCACTGACCAGCGATCTCCACACATTAACATCACCCTACAACCACTAAGGACAATTTTTACATTTACCAAGCCAATTAACCTACCAACTTGTACGTCTTTGGAGTGCGGGAGGAAACCGAAGATCTCGGAGAAAACCCACGCAGGTCACGGGGAGAACGTACAAACTCCATACAGACAGCATCTATAGTCATAATCAAACCCAGATCTCTGGGGCTGTAAGGCAGCCACTCTACCGCTGTGCCACCCCAGACCATTGTCTTAACCCGCTAACTCTAACAAAGGAGGATACAAGTACTGCTAGTGAGTGACAGACAGCCCATCTCCAATAACACTAATTTCTAATGTGAGGAATGACTCCTTTGGAAAATTGGAAGCCATGATCCTTTCAGTGAAAGCTCCCAGGAATTGTATGGGCTCCTAACACCAACCATCAATTCTCATCGTTCAGATGAATAGAATTCTCATGGAACTACCAAAGCTGTCCTGTTTTGGAGAATCTTATCAAACAGCAGAACTGTTGTTAAAGGCACACGGTTGTATTTTAAGGAAGATTTTAAGCAGCTTGTTCAGATCCTCTGAGCCATCTGACCAGCGACCGTCAATTCTGAACTCAGGCAGCAGCTGTAGAACTGGCAGGGAAAACCTTTGTAATGTGGTATGTGCAAGAATATTTCCATATCTGGACACGAGTGTCACACTTCATCACATCTGTCCATTTCAGTTTGAAAACAGTCAAACAGCTAGGTTAACGTGGCAGAGATCTGCACAAAACCTTACACTGTAGCTAAAGACAATCCCTCGGTTAACCCTTCTAATTCTCCGTCTGTTAAGTTATTTTTATCTTAGTTTGCTCTGCTAATATACTTGTATAATACATAATATATTAACAAATAAATTCAACAGCTATGCTAACCAGCTTGTACACATACAGTCATTGTTGCTGTCTGGTCTACTAAGTGGGTGAAGATTCTCACGTTAGAATAGAGAACAGTACAGCACAGGAACAGGCCCTTCGGCCTGCAATGTCTGTGCTGAACACGATGCCAAGATAAACTAATCTCATCTGCCTGTACATGATTCATATCTCTCCCTTCTCTGCACTTCCGTGCATCTATCCACAAGCATCTTAAATGCCACTATCGAATCTGCCTCCACCACCATCCCAGGCAGTGTGTTCTAGGCAATCACCACCCTCTGTGTAAAAATAAAATAAAAAATTCCCCCCACATCTCGTTTAAACTATGCCCTTCTCACCTTAAAGTTATGCCCTCTAGTATTTGACATTTCCATCCTGGGAAATAGACTCTGACTATCCACCCTTATCTATGCCTTTCATCATTTTATATACTTCTCTCAGGCCTCCCCTCAACCTCCGATGTTCCAGAGAAAACAATCCAAGTTCATACACCGAGTCCATTCAATCAGGCACAATGTGCAAAAAGCCATTCCCCTCCCCGAAACTGAACGGATTCTATACCTGTGGCAAGGGTTTCTTTTCTTGCTTTGTGGTGACACGACTATTTCTCTTCTTCAGGGAACTCTGGAAAGAAAATAAACATATTGTTTTATTACATTTGTAGCTGTTCAACTCCACAGTATATAATCTGTCCCAAAAGGCACTGAACCAGTGGGTAACTGCTCACTCTCCACAAATCCTGTTCCCTATTTTTATTACAACACTGCAACAGTCAGGCAAGATCACTTGATTAGGGATAGTCAGATACCATCCACATTCTTTATGCTGACTGAACATGGTAGACATAGAAAGACTGAACGGATAACTAGTAATTCAGCTGGTTCAAGGAGAGAATGAGAATCTCCAGCATGCATCTCTGGTTAAAGGTTATTTAACTTTCTGACTGGCCACGGGCGCCTGAGAGAATGCAGAGAGCACAAAATCCCGATTGAAGTTGAGTCAATGAGCACTTAACTTTGGGTGAACCACAATCTTTGATCTTGATCATAAATTGATCTGAATTGTCATCTCTCACTGAAATCCACAGTGAAGTTGAGCAATACCAGCTGCTCGAGTTTTTCAGTAGAAATACAGGGACTAAACCACTAATCTTCATAATTTGAATCTTACAAGGTGGTGACTTTATATCCAAAAAGGTAAGACAATGAGATTATGTAAAAAAAAACAGTACAGTAAAACTCCAGCAATCTGTTGCCCTGTTTTGTGAAACTCAATGGCTAGATATTTGGTTTAGTTTCTCCCGTTTCCTTTAAACTCCCATTACCTGCCTCTTTTAATCTTACAGGGTTTTATTTCCCTTTAAACTCACTGGAAAATGTAACTATACCATTGTACATCTAAAAAGAAAGTAAATTAAAAGTGTGTCGGTGTGTTAATAGGTGCAACATCAAATAGTCTGGAAAGTCCCCCGTTCACATGTTATCCGAGTTTTAATGTATTTAGTTCTGAAAGCACTTTCTAATCATCCCCTCATGGTTTATTACCTTTATCTACTCACATTTTACTGAGTTATAATGGAAGAAATATTTTCATTACATAAATACTCCTTCCATTTATTTCAAATCTGTTGTAGACAACATCTATTCATGCATTTAATTCTAGACTAATAAAGGGATTCATTAAAAACAATCGTCAAACTCGAGTACAATAGGTGGAGCAAAGGGGAAGCTACAGAATACAGAATATAGTCCTCAGCATTGTAACGCATCCAGAGACCAAGTCCAATGTCCACAATGGGGTAGAGGTGAATTAGTACCCTGGCTTATGGAAGAACCATTCAGAAGCCCGATAACAGGGGGGAAAGAAGCTGTTCTTAAGCCTGGTGGTGCACTTTCAAACTTCTGTATCTTTTGTCTGACTGCTGATCGATGGTCAGCGTAGACTCAGTGGTTAAGTCTTTCAATTAACTAATCAAACCAAGCTATCAGATTTCTGGTATAATTTTACAGTTTTAATGGCAACAAAATGAAACTAAACAAAACACTTAGGATCTTAAAAGCCATAAAAATCTGCACGTTTAAGAAATTCATGATGAAAATCTTGAACAATCTGTAATATACAACATTGGTGCATCTTGCCATATGTTAAACGAGGTTTTCATCTCCCTAGTGACATGGTAATATTTTTGAGATGTCAGCCTGGCTCAGATCCCAGAACATTGCTTGATGTTCTCCACACATTCTTATGCAATGATGTTAGAATAATGCAGACCTAAAGTTAAAGCTGAAACCTACTTGTTTGGTCATTAGGAGACTCATTTAGAAAGTAGCCCTGAAGATGGGAAATTCCAAATGAACTCATGCAGACTTATTTTCAAAATATCAGCCACCGCCAAATCCTGTGTAAGTCTTAATGCATTTATTTGAGTTGCATCAGATATAACTCAACTAAATGGGTTATCCAGTTTAAAAAAATATTAGTGACTGCACTGTCACGAGACACTCTCAAAAATAGTCATGACTGGCTCCTTGTTCAAAGATACACTCATTTTAACACTTTACATTTATTTTAAGATACACCAAGGTTAGAGAATTGTATCCAGTTATTTGACAGCAGGTCTATTGATCAGCAATAAACAAATGCATCATTTACAGAAGTCTATTGGAGAAGTAACAATCTCGGAGAGCAGGCAATTCAACTTCATTTGAATATAATCAAATTTCATTTGTTAAAACACCACAAAGATTACCAGACTCCAGAGAGTCTGCTGTGGACGCTCTCTCCACAGAAGTCAATAACAATGTTCATGTAATCTGCGTATTGCAATTACTTGCTGTAACTTATACCCAATAGTATCACAATAACCCACAGGTCTCAACATCAAAATGGCATTGGATAAAGTCATACAGTAGCTGCAAGGCATAGCTGAAGTTTACTTTTATTTACATATTAGCTCACAGTTCATAGCTTGCAGTTCAGTTTGCAAATTCAATGTATATTTGGTATCGAGATCCTCAGGCTGAATTTTTCTTCTTACATTCGGACTCATGGAAAGTGGCTTTATAACACGATACCTTATTGATCACTGGTTACCCATAAACCACTGCTTTCTTATTTGTGCCACTTTTTCTAAATATGGCCAAGTATCTCGACCACAATGCACATAATCCTTATTTCAATAATTAAGTAACAATTCAAATATTTGGTCCTTTCTACGAAGATGGTGGGCAACATCTGTGGAAGGACAGATTTAAAATCCAAGCTACTTCCCACAGCTACAAATTAGCAAAATACTTTAATTGTACATAGTTCTGGTATTTTTAAACATGTTTGAAGAGAGAAATCCTACTGTACTGGTAGCTCCAATCAACCTCCTCAGTTTAGCGTGGCAAAGTTACACAGCAGTAGAGTTGCTGCCTTACAGCGCTACTCGGGTTTGATCCTGACTACGGGGGCTGTCTGTATGGAGTTTGCACGTTCTCCCTGTGACCGTATGGGTTTACTCCAGGTGCTCCAGTTTTCTCCAGTAACACTCCAGAGATGTACAGGATTGTAGATTGGCTTCTGTAAATTGTTCCTAGTGTGCAGGATAGTGTTAGTGTACGGCATGATCACTGTTCTGTGTAGATTCAGTGGGCTGAAGGACTGTTTCTACGCTGATTCTCTAAAGTCTAACGGCAGTCCAACCCTTTGCCTGCCTGGTGGTGCCACAGGGCTTGTGGTTGTCCTGGCAATTCTTGGGAACGGCGTGGCGGGTAACCAGAAAGAGGCGAGTAAAATTGGAGCTGTGATTAGAAATATTCCTTACAAAGTCATACAATGAGTCTCAAAGTGAGTACAACTCCACTTTCCCCGTCTTGTATATCTTGCTGTAAAATTTAACAAGGCTTATGAGCTGAGTTATATCATCATTCCTCTCTGCATTACAGCAGAACATGAAGCAAATGATTTAAGAAGGATAATGCATTAACATATTCTGCTGTATTTTACTACACAGCAATTTACTTCATATTTTGTGCTCTAGAATGTACAGGTGAGGATTTGCTATTTTAGAGATGTCAATTTTCCCTTTCATATTTTTACAATAAACCACTGTGTTCCAAAGTTTTAGCTTAAAGTTTTTTAAAAATCACCACCTTGAAATCCAGATTTTTGGTTCACTTAAGGAGATCTCTAGCACTGAGATTGGAAGTGGATTGTGCCCTTGTGATCAGGTTGTTTAAAAGAACATGAATCACTGCTGCAATCTTGAAAATGTTATGGGAACTGCAGCCAATTTAAATCTACAGCTTGCACATTGGTGCATGCACGGAATTAATAGGAGTCAATGAGGGATGCCTTGAATGTCACACATGCCCTCTCGCCCAATGTTAGTGAATGCTGTACTTAAATTAAATGTCAAGTGGTTGGATTGTATGCCAAAGGCAGGATCTTTTCATGACATAGCAGAGATTCTCAGAGGAATAGACACAATATGCAATATTCTTCCTCAGACAATTTGTTTTTAGTTTAGTTTAGAGATACAGTGCGGAAACAGGCCCTTCGGCCCACCGGCTCCGTGCCGACCAGCGATCCACACCCTAATTCTAGTTTTTTAAAAAAGGTGTAAAATATATCTGTTTTTTCTTGATACTGTACATGAGCGAACTATCACTAGTACTTAACGAGGTTTTATCGAAAGATACCAATACTAATGGTGTTGTGTTCTCTAATTCAGAAACACAATATCAGCTTTTACCACTTTCATCAGAATTCAAACTCAGACCCTGAAAATAGCAGCGGAACCTAGGGTTCAACCAAATATTCTTCATTTTCTCCCCAATCTATTGTCTTAACATTAGGAATATTGTTATAAATGCGTCACACCAACTTATGTAACATTAAGTAGTTCAATTCATTATTATCACATGCACCAAGATACAGTGAAAAGCTTAATCTGTGTTCAGTCAAATACACAAACAAAGGAGCGGTGATGGCAGTTTTGGAATGGCCCACCGTGGAGCAACAAACACAATGAATCTAGGCAGATCATCTCTAAACTAGGGTGCTTCATTAATCTCATTACTACCATTTCTTCAACAGTTCAACATCTGGTTTCCAACCTATGGAATCAAACATCGTCAGTTCCCTGGTGAACTGAAAATATTATTCCTTTAGCGTTTGAGACTATCTGTGGTAAGGGCTACAAATTATTCACTCTTGTTCGCCAGAGATGCAGCTGACCAGCTGAGTTCCTCCAGCACTTTGGGTCCTTTTCTGTGAACCTGCAGTTCCTTGTTTCTACAACAGTTCCTGTGTTTCATGTGCAGCATGCTTGCTTGATGTATGCAATAGTAAAATGGGTGCTTTTCATAGATGTGATAGACATTCCTACTGCAAGATCAAATATGATGGAGCGCATCATGCCACTCAGTTCATCCATGGCATCCAGAGTGCATTGAGGAAATGCAAACTTAACTGGTCTTATGGTCAATAACTCAATACAAGCTGAGCTCTGAGAGGCCTTGCCCATTCCATTAAACACATCTATTCTGGCAAATCTATTACAATTAATGCATGCTCCTGTATTTCTGGCACAAACACAATATATAACAAGCAGTATTTATAATTTTCTTTATAGGAGATTGCAAAAAAAATTAAAGAATGTAAATTTAAAAAAATGAAGGTCAGGATATCCACTTCTTAAACATGTTGTTCTCTGTGCAAAAGCCACAGGCTTTTGCTGAATGTTTAAGAAGGAACTGCAGATGCTGGAAAATCGAAGGTGGACAAAAATGCTGGAGAAACTCAGCGGGCGAGGCAGCATCCATGGAGCAAAGGAAATAGGCGACGTTTCGGGTCGAGATCCTTCTTCAGACAGATGTGGGAGTGGGGGGGGGGGGGGCGGCGCGGGAAGAAGAAAGGAATAGGCGGAGACAGTGGGCTGTGGGAGAGCTGGGAAGGGGGAGGGGAAAGAAGGAGAAAGCAAGGACTACCTGAAATTGGAGATCAATGTTCATACCGCTGGGGTGTAAACTACCCAAGTGAAATGTGAGGTGCTGCTCCTCCAATTTATGGTGGGCCTCACTCTGGCCATGGAGGAGGCCCAGGACAGAAAGGTTGGATTCGGAATGGGAGGGGGAATTGAAGTGCTGAGCCACCGGGAGATCGGGTTGGTTCGGGTTGGGCGAAGCGATCACCAAGCCTACGCTTGGTCAGCTGTTGCAGAATTTTCATTTAATAATCTAACGATACGTCCCTCCGAAAGACCATGGTCAATGTTTCTATTGATCAAATGTTAAGACTTTGCCAAGCCTCGGTTACATCAGTGAAGCAGGAAAATAAATCTCTTAAACATAAAAAAGTCTAAAGAAGATGTAAATGAGAAAGTTTGTGAAAGCTTTTAGAAAATCTCCTTAAAAAAGTTTGGTTAAATCATCAAAATTGCCCCGAATTAAGCCAGGAAATGGTGTTAAACAAGCAAGCTTTATTAAAGTAGAGCAGCGAGCCAGAATGCGCATTGGGCTGGAAAGTTGGAGGAAGTTCCATTGACTTGCAGCCTGCATATTAAACGCAGGTTTCCTTAAACTGAAGTGGTAATTTCCTGCCCCTAAAAAAACACTAAGTGTCACTGTGACTTAAACACTGTTGCTCCGGTGACAACTATATAACTTTAAAAAAAAATGAGGTTCACTACAGCCATCAGGCTATTAAACACTACAACTTCAAATAAGCTCTGAACTACAATAGACTATTATTATTATTGCACAACTATTGTTTTTTTTTAGTATATTTGCGGGTGTGTGTGTGTGTGCGGTGTGTGTGTGTATGTATATATATGATATATATATATCATATATATAATGTGTATACTTGTGGCTATGTATATATACACACTAAACTTTTTTTCTCCTCTGTCGTTTATCATATTGTTTACAGTGTACTATGTGTACATATTCTGTTGTGCTGCAGCAAGTAAGAATTTAATTGTTCATATGACATTAAAGCTCTTGACTATTATAAACATCCTCTTGTGGAAAACTCTGATTTACTACATTAGTAATAACCATGATCTCTCAGTTGCTACCTTGTGTGGAGAAAATCATCCTACAAGTTAATTCAAATCTTTGCCCAAAACAGCAATATGGTGAATATTTTGCATACGTATTCTGATGATACTATTTGATGAGGCATTGTGACAACTTTCCTTTTCGTATGGAAGGGAGCTGTTCAGAGAAGCATAATGAAAGTGAGTACAAAGACATCATTAGATTGGCAGGGAGAGGTTTTTTAAGTCAAGAACAATGAAAATAGAAACACTAGCATGAAACCTGTCTGCATTTTGTTAGAATTGGATGACTGGAGACCACTAATAGGGGAAAGATTATCAGCATAAAATATATAATTAGAAAAACAGTCCCTTATTCAATTTTACATTTTCCTCTTGCCATAGCACCTATCACTGCATTATAGGAACATGCCGATATAAAGTGTCTGACTTTTACATAAGAAAAAGTATAAAGGACCCTGGTTATGAATTTGAACAGATATAGGGATGGGAATGATTTAGACAGCTATGGGACAAATGTGCTAAGTTAGCCCAGTATGCTAACTTAACCAGCGCGGACAAGACGAGCTTAAAGGCCTTTTTCAGTGCTGTACAGCGGACTCTAGCAGCAAGGTGCAATGTGCAATGTTAGGTTTGCTGTACACTACAAAAGGTTTCAAAAAAAAGTTTTGCTGGAGGGAAGTTGAATACAAGCCAATCAACCAAAACATAAGAAACATAACAATTGGCAGAAGACGATAGAAAGTGCTGGAGTAACTCAGCGGGTCAGACAGCATCTCTGGAGAACATGGATCAGTGATATTTCAGGACGGGACACTTCTTCAGCATCTGTAGTTCCTTGTTCCTACATATCAATTAGCAGTCTGTAAAGGTACCAACATGTATAGAGTATTAAACAGAGGATGTTTGGTTTGAGAGTAATGCTTCCTGTCTCACGATTGAATTGAAAAAAGAAAGCCATAGGTAATAATTAGTGAAGAACTGCTTACATTTGTGCTACAGCTTGGAATTTCACAGACTTAAGTTTGTCATCAAGGTGACATGATGTAGCATTAAATCATTCCTAAACTTCTCACACTCTCTTGAATTGCCAAAGTCACGAAGTTGCCTGTGTTTTTACAAGCCTTCCAGAACAGGCATCATGCATTGTTGTAAAAGGGAAAGGGTGGGGGAAAAAATGCAGATAGCAGTGTTGTGTTGGATCATATTCATGAATCTACAGCTAAATAGCCAAAAGTAACATTGATGATGGGTGGGGATTTGGCAATCTGTCGAGCCTGTTTCTATAAGAACAGCAAACAACGGGAAGCCAATGGAAGGGCAATACTGGTGTTGGGGCAGGGACCGGGGGGAGGGGGGGGATGGAGGGATGCTTTGCATTTGGGTAGATGACCAAACGTGGTTAATGACCCCTGTCATTTATTGCTCCCTTTTCTGGGAACGTATTTAAAGCATTAATCAAGATTTCCTGCATAATTCAATTGTAGAAAAAATGATATAAAATGATAATGGCAAAGTGTTGGAAAACAAACTACATGCGAGGTTCATCTGTTTAACTGAGGCATAATACAGTAGGAGCATTTTGAGAATTTTACTTTTAAGAAGAATTAAATCAGATTCAAGCAGTTTGATTTGCTAATACATACAGAACATTGCTACAAACTCAGCAAGTCCGACAGCATGTGTGGAAAGAGCAAGGCACGGCTTGCCTGGACAATGGGTTCAGACAGACGGTCTCCGATCTGAAACATTAACTTTCTTTCGCTTTCCACAGATGCTGTCTGACTTGCTGAGTTTTTCCAGCATATTTTTCCCCTGGAATTCCAGTATCTGCCGGTCTTTTTTAGATTTTTACTTCGATTTATAAAACCGAATCTCTCAGCACATTGTAAAATTTGGTCTAACCAATGCTCAATATGCAGTGCTTGACGTTCACAGTTTATATTCTACAACTGCCTCCTGTATTTAGACTCAATTTCTACTTTTGGCATCAAATTTATTTTATGTTTATGGCTTTGTTGAAACACTAAGCATAGAGCTTGTGCATAACTACAATTATATTCACATTCAAACTCCAAGCACAGGACATATTTCTTAAACCTTGGCACTTGACATCCATGAATACCTGATCATTATTGTCTAGACTGAATTGCTGAATGCCTAATTACAAGGATTTTAAAGAAGGCTTTGTAATTGGCTATATTTACCCTAGTTGATGCACAGAACTAGGCTGCAAACTAATTGAGAGTTTATTAGAATCTGATTGCACTTCCAATGCTTGTTTCTGCATTCACTTTGTACGTATAACGGTGAATGGAAGTATGTCAGGAAGCCATGAAACATTTACATACAATGGGTATCTCGAACAATAATCCTTCAGTGTATGGGTAGCTTACAACCCAACAGTATGAATATCGAGTTCTCTAACTTTAAGTAATTCCTGCATCCGCCCCCACCCTAGTTGTTGTACTAGTTTCACTGTTGTCCTGTGAGTTTCATCATCTGTAACTCCTTTTCATCTAGCCCAGTTAACTATGGCCTGTTTCCTCTTTACTTTTTTGCATATCTTTCATTCATTTGTTCTATATCTTTCTATATTGTCTATAGCTCTCGTTTCCCTTTCCCCTGACTCTCAGTCTGAAGAAGAGTCCCGACCTGAAACATCACCTCTTCCTTTTCTCCAGAGATGCTGTCTGACCTGCTGAGTTACTCCAGCATTTTGTGTTTATCTTCGGTATAAACCAGCATCTGCAGTTCCTTCCTATACATCCTTCAGTGTATGTAGCTTTTACTGGTAGACAGACAGAGCCCAGTGCCACAAAGACAGAAGTTGAAAAAGGCTAAATATATCAGACTGGGGCATATTAAACAATTTCAATTTCTGCAAGCCTGTTTGGTGTCAGTAAAAAATGTAACTCTGTGGAACATCAGTGTGGCACAGCACTGCGCTGCTTAAGGTCCACTCCGTTTGATTTAAAAACAATGGAATCAGGCTGGTTTGTAAATGGGCTCAGGTCACTCCTGCTGGAGGAGCTATGAAGGATAAGGAGAAGGAATGATGTGACTGTAACCAATGCCAAAAATAGCTCTGCAGCACACAGCTGGGCACTGTGTGGATTATCACTGTAACTCGGTCACTGAAATTTACTCAAAAAGTAGACGTGACATCCTGTACAAAAACTCCAATGAAATAAAATAGTGGACAGCAAAATCTTTGATGTGGAATGTTGGTTTAAAAAAGCCTATTTGCAACATTTGCTTGAAATAGTTTACACAGAGTAATATAGAATTATGTATGAAGACAGACACAAAAAGCTGGAGTAACTCAGGGGGACAGGCAGTAACTCCGGAGAGAAGGAATGGGTGACATTTCGGGTTGAGACCCATCCTCAATTATGTATGTGCTGTTTATCAAACTAAGGCATAAAGTTGTGGATGGAATCCAATGCATAGGATGAGTTCCCCCGACGCAGGCCTCCGAGAGGACTCTGACGGCACCGGAACGGTCCGTCTACACTGTGGGGAAATCTAAGATACTGGCCAGTAAAGTTGGCCTTGGATGTCGGCTATGGGTGGAGATCTGCCAACGTTCCCGGGGGACGGAGTACCAGAGCCCCTGGCCGCTATTGAAAATTTAAACTGCGTATCGGAAGTCTGGCCGCAGAAGTATCGATAAGGTGGGGTTCTGCCGCCTCACCCAGACTAGGCATCACATTTTCAGGGAGGCTTCCGGGAGGGGATTTTAAGTACGCTCTCTTAATTTTGTCTGGATTAAAGGAGGTGGCATAAAATCGGTGGTGGACCTGCACTAATGAAAACCCTAGACTTACACATGCCAGAGTGGGGAAAATCAGGAGAGAAATGTTGCCTTGGCAAGTTTACTTGACAAGTCTTTATTCAGTGGGTTTCATCAAGAACTCACAGATACAAAGAATAAACAGCTCGTCAAACTACCCCTTTGTCACATTTTGGGGGCATGTTAAAATGCCAGACTATTATTGCATTTAGCCACAGCTCCAATTCTACCACACAACAGGAATTAACGTTAAATGTATCTGGAATCAAAAACCCTGCTATGAGTAATAGTGACAAATAAAGCATATGATTGTCATAAAAACATTCAATTCATTCATGACCTTCGGGGAAGATAATCTCTCACTTTCTTGTCTGGCTTCAGAATCATAGTTGATCATCCACCACAGGAACCCTAAGAAATCGATGAACTAGCCACTTAGTTCAAGGGAATTACGGATGGGTAATAAATGCCAGCTAAGACCACATCCCACGTAACAATTCAAAGAAAATCAATCCAGCATATCCAGAATATCCCCCGATATTTACGAAGTGTCACTGTAATGCCACTGAATCTTTGGGATAAGTGCCTTCGATTTATAAAAAGTGTGCTATCCTGAAATATCCGAAAAAAATATTTTATCCAGTCATCTCAATTTACAACATTTTGCAAAATAAAACATTATTCTAAATCAAGCAACACCTTTTCCTTTAAGCATTACAACTCAAGAGCTGAAAAATGATAAAAAAAACAGTTGCTCATTTATCTAATCTTGTCGATGGGCTAGAGAATGATAAGATTTTCACAAATGAAAGTTAAGGGTATAATTAAATCCAATGGATTATAAATAAGAATGTATATCATTAACTAGTCCAATTAGCTTATGCTTTCTTGAGCCCCAGCAGCCCTTGCTATAATGCTTGTCTCTGGGTGGCTAGTATTTTATTTATAGCTGGATTATAAAGTAGCTTCAGTCAACAATGGGAAACATCAACCCTTGATGCATCTCATGCAAGAAGGAACTACAGATGCTGGTTTACACTGAAGAAAGGCACAAAAAGCTGGAGTAACTCAGCGGGTCATGCAGCATCTCTGGAAAAAAGGAACAGGTGACATTTTGTGTTGAAAGAAGGGTCTCGACCTGAAACGTCACCTATTCCCCGTCTCCAGAGATGCTGCCTGACCTGCTGAGTTATTCCATCTTTTTGTGTCTATCCTTGATGTATCTCAATGAGTTTGTACTTTTTAAGACATAGGATTACATCAGGTATAGGAACAAGTGATTTGGTCTAAATGGTCCTTGTTGGTATGTACATTCTACTCCAGCTTCTTTCCACATATCCTCAACTATAGGGATAACTTTGTGCTCCTATCTCATATTTATTTGATGTACATTTGCATGCATCTAATTCTGACAACTACATTTCAATGCAAAATGAGGCTCTTCGAGCAGCTTGTTCACCCCCTGGATAGAAGATATTGGAGTAAAGGTCATGGTGAATGCTCCTGTGACTTCTCAATAGATGTTCCCAGTGGGTAAGAGGCCAATCTGCAGCGACTGAAATAAAACCTGCCCTTCAGCCTATGTGATAACCAAGTTAAAATAGCAGGAGTAAACAAAGAGTAACATTACCTCTTTCATTTTGTCCATTTCACTCTGCAACACCTGCTTGGAAATGTCCATTTCAATTAGTTTCTGTTGAAGATCTTCATTTTCCACTTCCAGCTTTATTCTTTTCTTCCCAATAGCTTCCAGTTCATTGTGAAGCCTTACAGACACGTCCTTTGAAACCTGCACACAGAAAGTACAGTACTCAGAACACGTACTGGCAGGCTGCCTTTTTATTTAATAATGCCTCATAAAGCCCCACTTGTCTACTGCAAACCAATTAGTCATAAATTCTGTTCGAACCCTAACTGAACTTCATTAGACCCAGTCAGGGCACGCATTTTGAATTTTGCACACGCAAACTATTCCAAAGGGATTTTTTAATTCCACAGCCAGAAATTGGGAAACAATGACCAATCTTGTTTGAAAGGTGTGAAGTTACTTTAAACACCGCATATACTATAAAGATGTGTACTGAAAAACTGATTTCATTGACGTACCAGGGACCCGTGGAATCTGTGCCGGTTTAAAATCATTCCAACTCCATCATTTGACAAAGTGGAGAGACAACATTGGCGTATAAAAAAAAGTTGAGATTGTGCTATTCTGATCTTTCACATTTCTATCCCAAAGCATTGCGGACAAGCCAACACCGAAGCCAACACTTGCACCATTCAGAGTCATTAACTAAACCCTTCTGCCACCCAAACACATGTTTTACTCAGCTATATTGGAATGAACATTCTTCAGTCAAAAGAATGTATCTGCAAAGGCAGAAGGCACGGCATATTTCATCTTAATTTTTGGTGGAGAATAAATACAACTGTCACAGAGAAATTTAGACTGAACAAGCGTAACGTTCCATTAGAATGGTTTGAGATGGGGGTGGACAATGCAGACAATCAGAAAAATTCAAGTACTAGTAAAACAGGAAGATACCAAATCAATCTTCTAATCAGACATTAAAATGTAAAAAAAGTAAGTGAGGTTCAAAGGGACTTTAATGCTAATGCTCTTTAAATTAGGAATAAATTCAAACTCATTTGGGCTTCCTCACAGTGAATTTTAATCTGCAAGACTACGGCTGTTGCATTCCAAATTAAATTATCAGAACTGCTGATAACATCTAATATTTCTAATGTCCAGGTGTTGGACAGCAAATTATAATTAATAGAAGGTCAACCAGTTCACAACTTGAGTTAAAACAATGTTGTGAAGAGAACCACACTTATTTTGGGTTCTTTTTTGCCAACACATCTAATACAAACAGACCACTCAACCAAATTAAACCTAATTAAGTTACAATCTGGAGTAACATGGCCGCCAAAGGGAAAGCAGCAGGTTATGGACACAACAGAGCATTCCCAGAATCACTGGGTCAGATCAAAGCCTTGCTGTTGCGAATGGTGGACGACAATTAAGCAACTGGCAGGAAACATCATGAACATCTTCGGTAATGTTGCACGGGGAAAGACAAACCCAAATTAAATGTTTACATCCTTCTGCAGACAGAAATGGTAAGTAGACAAACCATCTAAGTCAGCTTCCAACATCCCACTATCACAGAAGCTAAACTTCAAACAGTCTCATTCATTCAGGGCTGTCAAGAAACACCAAATAACAACTCACTGTAACACAGAAGACTCCACACTTCTAGGATAGCACGGTGATGCTGGCAGAGCTGCTTTGTCATAGCTTCTTCGGCCTGGGTTAAAAGTTGACATCTGGGGCTATCTGTGTGGAGTTTGCATGCTCTCCCTGTGATCACGTGGATCTCCTCAGGGTGCACTGGTTACATTCCACCTGCCCTGGGTTAGGGTAGGGATTAGTGTAAAAAATAGGGGTTTGATAGTCCGCACGGACTCAGTGGGCCGAGGCACCTTTCTGTGTTGTATCTCTCTAGGATTCTATGACTAGATACAGGTGCACAACCTTTTATCCGGTGTTCCGGAAACCGAAAAACTCCGAAAACCGGCCATTTTTTCCAGGATGTCGTCTGCACACCAAAGCTCGCGTTTGGCGCCAAACTTGACCCGAAACGACCCACGGTCAACCCAGGTCTGTACTACTGTAGCGGCTGCCTCCTCCCCGGAGACCGTAGAGACACTTAAACATCTGTAAATAATTGCTTAAATGTTAGTCAGTTAGTTTGGAGGGCTTTTATGTGAAGGGGGGGTTGAAGGGGTAAACTTTAATTCTTAGTCCCCTACCTGGTCGGAGAGGCGGGGAGCGGTCAATGCCTTACCGGGTCGCCGTGCAGTAAGCTCCGCAGCGCTGTGGCCGGTGGGGCTGCGGGCGGCGCCGGTTGTAGCTCCGACCCCGGCAACTCTACCCCTGGCTGCGAGGCGCTCCAAATCCAGCGCCGCCCGCGGCCGGACGCCCCCCACCCCAGCTCCGCAAATGTTGGGAGTCGGCGGCGTCGCAGCGCTGGGATACCAGCGGGAAGCGAGCAATGCCTTACCGGGTCGCTGTGCGGTAAGCTCCAGGGCGCGGAGGCCGCCTTCTCCCAACATTCGCGGAGCTGGGGTGGGGGGCGTCCGACCGCGGGCGGCGCTGGATTTGGAGCGCCTCGCAGCCAGGGGTAGAGTTGCCGGGGTCGGAGCTCCAACCGGCGCCGCCCGCGGCCGGACAGAGCCCCCAGCTCCGCGATGTTGGGAGTCGCCGACCAGGTAGGGGACTAAGAATTAAAGTTTCCCCCTTCACCCACCCACCCCACCACCACCACATAAAATCCCTCCAAACTAACTGACTAACATTTATGCAATGATTTACAATGATTCCCCGGTCTCCGGGGAGGAGGCAGCCGCTCCAGACTTTTCAAGCCGCCCGCGCTACCTACCTAATCTACGCTAAAAATCTTCCATTAGGAAATCCGAAAATGTCCGAAATCCGACAAGTGTCTGGTCCCAAGGCTTTCGGATAAAAGGTTGTGCACCTGTAACTCATACTTCAGAACCAGCTGCAAAGTTTTTCCAAGCTCTTCCAGTACGAGTGGTTTCACCATCGGCAGAATAGTTACCAAAAGACCAACTGCCTTTGTGGGAAATTGGCATTTGAAGTGTTACATAAAGCAGTTCTAACACATGGGAATCAGAAGGAAAACACACCACTAATTAGAATGAACACAAGAGGACTGGATTGGGAGGTCAATTCCAAAGCATGACTAACAGTTTTTTATGAAGCCTTCAAAAGATAACATCAATGATGCATCAGAAGATAAATAGGGACAGGGTTCATTGATGCTGCAACTCCATTCTCATGGTCTCAGATTACCAATGTCTATGACCATAAAACATTCAGGCTTGGGCAGACAAGTGGCAGATAACATTTGTAGGTTAATTGGCCATTGTAAATATTATCCCTAGTGTGTAGATTAGATGAGGAAGTGGGGTAACAAAGAACTAGCATGAACGGATGATCAATGGTTGGCGTGGATTCAGTGGGCCAAAGGGCCTGTTTCTATGCTGTATCTCTAAACTAAACACAGTGATGCCAATGCACTTTGGGCAAGGGAGATGAACAACCTCTCCTTAACATTCAACACCATTATAAATTCCAAAATGTCTCCAATTTCCTGGAAGGCAACCAGATGACCAGATGTCTATGCAGACAAAAGCAACAGTTATGAAGCTGGGTATTCCCTGTAGAGTGCCCTACCTCACTTACTTTCCAAACCCTTCCCACAAGTTACCAGTCATGATTACTGTGGAAAACTCTCCATCTGCCTGGACGAGCACAATTCCAACATTCAAACAAACCTCTACGCCATCAGCAACAAAGCAAGCCAACTGGTAGGCACCTCATCCATCATCCTAAACATCCACTGATAAACTGCCACCACAACATGCACATAGAAACTACAAGGTACCCTGTAATTAAACTGCCCAAGGTTCTTCACAAGAACCGTCCAGAATTACAGTCTTTAACTCCGAGGACGCAGACAGCAAGCATAAGGAAACACACGTGAGCTCTTGTCCATATGACACATCACCTCAATCTGGAAATATATTGCAACTCCACTGTGATTGTGTTAAAATACTAGAAATCTTGTGTTAACAGTGTTAAAAGAGTCTTCAAAACCAAGATTAAGGTAGCAGCACAAGAAAGTAGCAATCATCTCTTCAGGCACACCTGGATGACCAATTAGTGCTGGCCTTCCTAGTGATGCCCACAACTCAGGAAAGATTTTGCACCAATAACTGAATTGCTCACTTTCTAACACCAGATATTCTACACACACACACACACACACACACACGCACACGCAAACACTTAAAACAGCCGTTCTCAGGGCCAAATTGTTCTGGATTTAATTGCACCACACCACCACAAAATAGCCAACCTCAGGACTTTGGTTAAAACTTTAAACGTATGCTATGCAACTGTTTCAAGTTTGAATTCCGTCTGGAGATCCAGATTGCAAATACATGTCATCAGTCTCCAAAACTGCATGACCAGGCTTTCTGAACCAATGTATATTTGTCTTCCTCCTTGCTTCACTCTGGAATTCCGTCTTTGTACTATGTGCAAGTCTTACCATGACACAACGTAATTACTTTTGTTGAAAAATGCACAAGACTTTACAAAGGCAAAGATATTCCCCAAACATCATCATCTGTTCGTTAAAGAAAAGTAACACACTGAAGAGAAGGATTTTGGTCTGGTGCAAATTTAAATTATACATTCTGTTAATGCAAATACATGCATACTTGCTTCATGCTTTGAGCTGGCATGGTTCAAATTAAACCTCATTCTTACCTCAATGATAATCACCTAATCTAAACTCAATTATTTCCAGAAAAAGTGTCATTAGAATGGATATAATTTGTTCATTAGAAAGCTATTTAATTCAATTAATTAAATTTAGAATAAATTTGAATTAACTAGAAAAATGAATCACTCCAAGTTTTTAAATCCATCCCAGTGTTAACAAAAGTGAAACTGGTATACAGCATCCTTAATAATTAATCTTCAATCATTAATTAATTATTAATTATTGACATATTTTTGCTTTATCTTTAACATGCCCAGTTAAAATGTGCAAGTTTCAGTGAATACCACACAGTAAATGGCAATGAAATTAATGTGTTCCTCAATCTTCAAGCTTAAACATTTTGGGACTTCAAATTTTACTTTTATTTTCTGGAATCTAAACAAGCAAGCATACAAAGTTCAAAAACATATCAGTACACTTCAGATTGGAAGCAACAGTGCTGACATATTTGTTGGTACTTATTACCAATCTAAAGTACAGGATAAATTATCCTTTGAAATTTTACAGGAATTGTTGTCATAGTCGCTGTACGTGAAGAGAATTTGTGCACAATTGCTTCAAAACCTAATAACTGCCAATTCCCTTGATGGTTTGCAGCGGTTCCAAGACTTGACCAACTATTAGTGCAACCAAGAGGTCCGAGCAGGAATACAATTCATTCTCTGGCCTTGAGTATTTAGCTGGTTTCAGGTGGCTATAGAGGTCACAACTTGTCAAACAGGGAATAAACAACTTGGTGCCATGCCCAATTGTTCATTGAAACATTCAGGGAAAACACGCATGATAAATGACTGGATAGGGCATGATGAGGCAAATTATGGTACGAGAACATATGAGCTCCACCCCCCCTCCCCCCTCTGGTGCAAGAACATACGAGCTCGCTCCCCCACCCCCACAGGAAGGGACATTTGGTGAATGACTCAATTTATAATTTGTTTGCAGTTGTTAAACGGATTAAATAGCTCACAATATGTCACCGATTTGTACAGGACGTGGCCAAGACTCAGGGTACCTCATAGCCACAGCTTTTAAAGTTGCCACGATTTAATGGATGCTAAAGGCGTGATTTCCAAGTAATTGGTTTCCAAGAGGAAGGCAAACTTTACAGCTTCCAAAATTGTGCAAGTAATAACTAGTTTTTAGGTTGTCATAACAAGATTTTTGAAAGTACCCCTAAATACTTCATCGCAGAGTTAACATTCACACCTAGTTAACATAGAAAATAGGTGCAGGAGTAGGCCATTCAGCCATTCGAGCCAGCACCGCCATTCAACATGATCATGGCTGATCATCCAAAATCAGTACCCCGTTCCTGCTTTCTCCCCATATCCCTCGATTCCGTTAGACCAAAGAGCTAAACCTTCCAGCAAGTTTACTTAACACAATAACATTTCCTGAAAAACACATCCAGCCATAATTCTGGTAATAAACACTGGACAAAAAAACATAGAAAGATTTTTTTTTGACATAATGGGAGATGATAGCTAAATAAAGATAAATAAAAAAAAACATATAGAGGGAACATAATTTTCCCTTTTGATATAATCCAATCAAGTTTCTGGGAAAAGTATTTATAATTACCTTTACATCTTGTTCTAAATTTCGGATGAGTTCTCCATCAACGTGACCTGTCTGTGCTGCTCTGAGGCTTCTTCGCTCTGTCTTTCGCAGTCGGTATTGAAGGATGCGGCAGGTTTTGTTTGCTCTGTCTAGTTCTTGACGCAGTTCCTGTAGCTGATACACGTCTTCTTCCAAGTAGATGTCCCGCATTTCCAACATCTCAGCTCGAAGTTCTTCAATTTCATCCTAAGGAAACATCAGTGCATTTTGTTTTAAAAAAAAATCTAAAACAAGTCAGAAAATGGGGCAAACTAAATTTCGCAATGATCAACGTAACAGTGAGCTTGCACACAAATCCAGTATTATTATCATGTAATATTATTTTACATGGTGTTTTAATCCTCAAAGGGTGTTGAAAATTATTATGAAATAGAGAAAAAAGATTACAATTGTAATATTCAATTCATTTGTAAATTAAATAACTGTGAGTACACTTAATGTTCTTCAACATTTGTATTTGCGTAAAATGGAGAAATAAACTGGTCCAGATGTTCAAAATATGAGTTGAAGATTCAATTAATTTTACTTGACTTGATATTTCATTCAATTTCTCCACAATATCCAGTCATGTAAAATTCAGTGAGGGGATTGAATCAGAAGCTTGTGGGATTCATCGATGCATTCAGCCTCCTTCTCCTTCACTGCACGTGATCTCACTGGTATTGTTTTGTTATTTATTCATCCAGAGAACGCGAGTGTCACAAGGAATACCAGAATTTGTCATTCATTCCGAACTATCCCTGAACTGTGGAGGACGTTAAGAGTCACCATATTGGTGGATCTGGAGTCACATATTAGGTCACACGTGGCAAGGCTTTGAAGGACAATGCTGAACCAAATAGGTTTTTAATGACAAAATTCTAGTTTTATTTCTACTATACCTGCAACTATTTATCACTCCAGATGTATTTGATTAATTGAATATAAATTGCCCAGCTGCCTGGAACTTGCATCTTTGGATCAATAGTCCAGAACTCCGGCTGCTGTGCTGAATGCTGACTAAACCACTGTACACACCACCACAATGATCCAAACAAGAACAGCCAATGTACAATGATTTGAAGATCATCCAGTATCTCTTAGAAAGGATTGATTGTACAGTACCCAAAATAAATATTTATGCTTGGAAAACATTTACAGTGCCCTCCATGTTTGGTACAAAGACCCATCATTTATTTATTTGCCTCTGTACTCCACAATTTGAGATTAGTAATAGAAAATAAATAGACAAGAGACAATAGGTGCAGGAGTAGGCCATTCGGCCCTTCAAGCCATTCAATGTGATCATGGCTGATCATCCCCAATTTGTACCCCGTTCCTGCCTTCTCCCCATATCCCCTGACTCCGCTATCTTTAAGAGCCCTATCTAGCTCTCTCTTGAAAGTATCCAGAGAACCTGCCTCCACCGCCCTCTGAGGCATAGAATTCCACATACTCACAACTCTCTGTCAGAAAAAGTGTTTCCTCGTGGCCGTTCCAAATGGCTTACCCTTATTCTTAAAACTGCGGCCCCTGGTTCTGGACACTCCCAACATCGGGAACAGGTTTCCTGCCTCTAGCGTGTCCAAACCCTTAATAATCTTATATATTTCAATAATATCCCCTCTCATTATTCTAATCTCCAGAGTATACAAGCCCAGCTGCTCCATTCTCTCAGCATATGACAGTCCTGCCATCCCGAGAATTAACCTTGTAAACCTACGCTGCACTCCCTCAATAGCAAGAATGTCTTTCCTCAAATTAGGGGACCAAAACTGCATATAATACTCCAGGTGTGGTCTCACTGGGGCCCTGTACTCTTTGCTCCTATACTCAACTCCTCTTGTTATGAAAACCAACATGCCATTCGCTTTCTTCACTGCCTGTTGAACCTGCATGCTTACTTTCATTGACTGATGAACAAGGACCCCCAGATCCCGTTGTACTTCCCCTTTTCCTAACTTGGCACCATTTAGATAGTAATCTGCCTTCCTGTTTTTCACATGTGGTTAAAGCGCACTGTCAGATTTTATTAAAGGGTATTTTTATACATTTTGGTTTCACCATGTAGAAATTACAGCTGTGTTTATACATAGTCCCCCATTTCTGGGCACCATAATGTTTGGGACACATGGCTTCACAGATGTTTGTAATTGCTCTGGCGTGTTTAATTGCCTCCTTAATGCAGGTATAAAAGAGCTCTCAGCACCTAGTCTTTCCTCCGGTCTTTCCATCACCTTTGGAAAGTTTTATTGCTGTTTATAAACACGAGGACCGAAGTTGTGCCAATGAAAGTCAAAGAAGCCATTATGAGACTGAGAAACAAGAATAAAACCAGAGACATCAGCCAAATATTCGGCTTACCAAAATCAACTGTTTGGAACATCATTAAGAAGAAAGAGAGCACTGGTGAGCTTACTAATTGCAAAGGGACTTGCAGGCCATGGAAGACCTCCACACTTGATAACAGAAGAATTCTCTCCATAATAAAGAAAAATCCCCGAACACCTGTCCGACAGATCAGAAACACTCTTCACGAGTCAGGTGTGGATTTGTCAATGACCACTGTCTGCAGAAGACATCATGAACAAAAATACAGAGGCTACACTGCAAGATGTAAACCACTGGTTAGCCACAAGAATAGGATGGCCAGATTACAATTTGCCAAGAAGTACTTAAAAAGAGCAACCACAATTCTGGGAAAAGGTCTTGTGGACAGATGAGACGAAGATTAATTTATATCAGAGTGATGGAAAGAGCAAAGTATGGAGGAGAGAAGGAACTGCCCAAGATCCAAAGCATACCACCTCATCTGTGAAACACGGTGGTGGAGGTGTTATGGCCTGGGCATGTGTGGCTGCTGAAAGTACTGTCTCACTTATCTTCATTGATGATACAACTGCTGATGGTAGTAGCATAATGAATTCTGAAGTGTATAGACACATCCAATCTGCTCTTTCAAACAAATACTTCAAAACTCATTGGCCGGCAGTTCATTCTACAGCAAGACAAAGATCCCAAACATACTGCTAAAGCAACAAAGGAGTTTTTCAAAGCTAAAAAAATGGTCAATTCTTGAGTGGCCAAGTCAATCACCCGATTTGAACCCAATTGAGCATGCCTTTAATATGCTGAAGAGAAAACTGAAGGGGACTAGCCTCCAAAACAAGCATAAGCTAAAGATGGCTGTAATACAGGTCTGGCAGAGCATCACCAGAGAAGACACCCAGCAACAGGTGGTGTCCATGAATCGCAGACTTCAAGCAGTCATTGCATGCAAAGGATATGTAACAAATTACTAAACGTGACTTTCAGTCACATGACATTGATGTGTCCCAAACATTATGGTGCCCTGACATGGGGGAAGGGGGGTGGCACTATGTATAAACACTGCTGTAATTTCTAAATGGTGAAACCAAAATGTATAAAAATGGCCTTTTTTCAGATTCAATTTAAATTGTCATTGTCAGTGTACAGTACAGAGACAACGAAATGCATTTAGCATCTCCCTTGAAGAGCGACATAGCAAACGATTTGAATAAAAAAAATAATAAGTGTCCGGGGGGGGGGGGGGGGGGGGGGGGGGGGGGGGGGTGGTGATTGGCAGTCACCGAGTTACGTTGTTGAGTAGAGTGACAGCCGCTGGAAAGAAGCTGTTCCTCGACCTGCTGGTTCGGCAACGGAGATTTCTATTACAAATCTCAAAATTGTGGAGTACAGAGGCAAATAAATAAATGATGGGTCTTTGTCTCAAACATTATGGAGGGCACTATAGAATGATTTATCGCATTGAGATCTCAAAGAAGCGTCTCGATGTGAAACGTCACTTATTTATTTTCTCCAGAGATGCTGTCTGACCCACTGAGTTACTCCAGCTTTTTGTATCTATCTTCGGTTTAAACCACCATCAGCAGTTCCTTCCTACACAGAATGATTTAGCTACTGGTTGATCTTGGAAAGTTTCCCCAGAATGGATGGATAGATGAATAACAATATTATCCAGAAGTAATAAAGCATGCTGATAAACTTGCAGTATTCTCGCTGTTTGAAAGGCAATTAAACTATCATGCAAGGCGTTTCCTTTATGCAGTATCATTAATGCACTGCTGGGCAAAAGCATCACAAAATAGGAGCATCACACCTTCAACGTCCCACTGAGATGTGGGACTGGATGTGAACAGACGTCATAGCTTCCTGTGATTTTCCCAGCTGTACTCAGCAAGTCAAAATGTTTTCTATTTTACAATAACAAAGCAGATATTATTAGAAAATAAATTATATCCAAACCACTCACTCGTTAACTGAAAATAAATTAAATCACAATCTGACCATGGCTACAACACTTGTGCTCGTGAAATTTACTGGTTTTGAAATAAATTCTCGAGAGCAACAAAGCATTAAGCAACAAATTCTTCCCAGGGAGAGCAATTCAGTTTGTGCAAACAGGCCCAAGTTTAAATAGAAAATCCTTGAGGAATTCAGCGAGACAGGCAGCATCTGTGGTCAGACTGCATTTTGGGTTAGGAGCCTTCTTCTGATGGGAGAAAGCTGGAGAAAGGGAGCTGAGGGAGGGACAAAGCCTGGCATATGAGAGGTGGATATGCAGGTGATGTGAGGGTGATTGGCAAATAAGAGGAGTAAATGACAAAGGCAAGAGGTGAAAAGGTGACAAAAGGGTGTCAAATAAGGAAAGAAGAGGTGTGAAATGCCTAGCCCATGGGAGAGTTGTGAGCAGAAGGGGAGGAGAAAGAGCGAGGGGATAAAAGGGAAAAATGGGTGGGAGAGGAGGGGAAAGAGTGGGTGTGTTCATGGTGGGATATTACTTGAAATTCATAGTTCAGAGTGTAGGTTTCCTTGATGCTTGGCAAGACCAGCTGCATATACATTAGGGCTTTGCGTTTGAGCAGGCAGAATTTAAATGATCACAGGCAGAATGATCAAAGGACTGAACACACCACTTCCTGTGAACACAAGGTGGAATTTCAATGTCAAGTGTGGGGTTAATGGATGAGGGCTGTCCTACACCAGGCTGTACGTTGGCAAGGGGAGATTCCATGGGAATAGTGGTATAGTTAGGACCAATTCTTCAGTTTTAAGGAGATTAAGACAATGTCGTTTTTTTATAAACTGTGTGCATGGCAGAAGTTACATTTACGAGAGAAAATTAAAATGTTCAGTCTGAAGAAGGGTCTCGACCAAAAATGTTGCCCATTCCTTCTCTCCATAGATGCTGCCTCACCTGCTGAGTTTACCCAGCATTTTTGTCTACCTTCGATTTTTCCAGCATCTGCAGTTCATTCTTAAACAAAATTAAAATTGCGGGTTATTTTACAAACATGCGTAAAAATATTGAACTATGTTAAAAAAAATAATGCACCAATGTGAATCAAATTTTCAAAGCTCATGATTGCACAGCTTTTGAACTCTCTCAGGATACAGGCAATGCTGCAAACGGCATTCATTACTCATCAGTGTTGCTCATAGGTGGCAGGGTGTGTTCTGTTGGGCCGCTTCATACATGAAGCAATATTTTCCACTGCTGAAGGGAGAATAAATAATACAGGCCAGAAATATTGAAATTTCATTTTCAGGATCCCTTATTTTGTCTCGAATGCCTGACAACCAGTCTTACTGCTATGTCAGCTGTGACCCAGCTGGTAGCACTCTAGGCTGCGTCACAAGGGGTGTAGATTCAATCCCATCCCAGAAATGTGAGTGCATTATGTGTGGGGTAAGATTCCAGTGTAGGAATGAGCCCAGGGCACTACTTTACTTTAAATAGCACAGGTTATTCCTGGTGTCCAGGAAAATATTTATGCAACTGGAATCACTAAAACAGCTTATCTGGTCATTATCACCTTGCTCCTTAAGGAAGCTGGCAGTGCTCAGTTTGCAGTCACGTTTCCTACTTCACACTTGTGACCAAAGATCCTACAGGATCTTTGCTTGTGACCACACTTCGATAGTTCTTTAATTGGCAGTTAAAGGACTTTGGGATGGCCAGCGATCATGAAAGGCTCTGCATAAATAAGAGTTTTTATGTTTTACTCAAGTGTCAGATTAACCAAAGTCGGTATTGAGATTCACAGTAAATGTAGAGAAGCAAGAACCTATAAGAAATATGAACAACTCCGCATGGGGTGCCTGAACATTTTAAGTTAGTTTGTCAGGACACTAGGCTCATGTAACGTTGGGGAAGGAGATAGGGTTGAAGGACTGGACATTTTCTTATAATAATAATAATAATAATAATCTTATTTATATAGCACATTTTTAGTCAACTTGCATTGACCCCAAAGTGCTTCACATAATTACATTACATTTACACACAGGCAAAGGTGGGTGAAGTGTCTTGCCCCAAGGACACAACGACAGTATGCACTCCAAGCGGGATTCGAACTGGCTACCTTCCGGTCGCCAGCCGAACACTTAGCCCATTGTGCCATTGTCGTTCTTATTAGACCCAATATCCTCTACTCCCGGGCTCCAGACCTATAGTGGGATGGATTGTCTGAAGGGATATCTGCAATTTGAAGTGTGCATGTGCATGGCCCCGTAACCACCAGCGAGCCTGCCAGCTCTCGACCAAGTTCAACAGGCACTTATTGCTGCTGGTTGGTTATCAGCATCTGGGGAGGAAGCATCAGAGCCACCCTTCAAACTAAACAACATAGCCAAGTAATGCCCACAAGCTTTACTACTGGAGGAATTACAATCGAAAAGCAGAATTATCCCTGCAGCTTTCTTTACATCCCATCAATATTCACCTCAGCACTAGTTCAGCAATCCTTCCATGACCCCACCACCCATCTGCCAATTCAGCCCTTGAACTTTGTCCCCTCAGAATCACACCCCTTCCCCAAAAACCTTTTGCCATTTTGCAATTCCTAACCCATCCAGCGACAAAACATTCTGAAGAAGGGTTTCGGCCTGAAACGTTGCCTATTTCCTTCGCTCCATAGATGCTGCCGCACCCGCTGAGTTTCTCCAGCACTTTTGTCTACCTTCGATTTTCCAGCATCTGCAGTTCTTTCTGAAACATAGATACTTTTTCAAATGTGATTGGATATTACCACTCAGTCTTGGAGGCTGCTAACACTGGGCATTTTTCTCCTCCAGTTTCTACAATATGATACGATAGAATGTTATTTATGTCAGGAGGGAAATTGGTCTGTCAACAATCATAAAAACACAAGAGGATACATGAAACATGAAATTAAAATGACAAGTGGAAAGTCCAGGATTGGGATTTGCAAAGATTGGGGGAAGGGGAAGGGCACGGCAGAAGAGGAAGGAGTTGTACAGTTGAGGAGGAGTTGTCCAATTCTTCCCAAAGAATTAAATTTGTAGCTCCAGTTTAACACCTTTTCAATTTTAAAATTTTGACGTGAGCTACAAGAACGAACAAATTACTTTCATAAAAATCGTTACGTCATTTTATCTGACTATATACACATGTTGTCACTAATGTTGCAGTGTGTCTTTCTAATCAAACATCTGGAATTTTCTGCAGACGTCACTCTCTTTGCTTGATCATGCTGCTGCTTTCTATTAAGTTATTAAATTAAATTGAGGGCTATACGCTAAAACATACATTGAAAGGAACGCTTTTTAAAAAAAAACCTGAATTTTATATTTTTAATGATAAAATTAATCAATTTTTGAAAAGTACTATTTTATCATTCCACACTGTACATTCAGATTATTCAAATTGACACACAAACAGTAAGAATCTTGAATAATTAATTTAAAAAATAATAATAATGTGAGACAACTTCTCACACACCGTCTAATATGTTTTCCGGCATGAAGCAGATAGTCATAGGAGGATCATTCATATCATGAAAGGAAATGAAACGTAGTTTTTTAAAATCAGCATACTATTTTAAGAATATTAGCTCTGCAACGTTGTTGTTTGCAGCAAGTCATATGATATGGTTATGGGGTAAGAGAACTGTTATACAAAGTGCTATTCAGTTTGGATTCTTTTAGTTGTTAAATGAACACAAGACAGACTGACAGAAGCTAATTGGTTTTGTGTTAAAGAGATGTTTTAGATTGGGATGCACTTTTAGGCTACTTAGCCTAGTCTGATGGGAGCATAAGATATTAGAAAAATATATACAAGTCCACATGGACATAAGTGGGTGAGACTTTTATAATTTAAACATTACTTTTGAAAATCCATTTCTCTATTTTTCTTGTGTAAGAAGGAACTGTAAATGCTGGTTTAAACTGAAGAAAGACACAAAAAGTTGGAGTAACTCAGTTGGTCAGGCAGCATCTCCAGAGAAAAGGAATAGGTGATGTTTTGGGGCATGACCCTTCCCCAGACCCTTCTCGACCAGAAATGTCAACTATTCCTTTTTTCCAGATGCTGCCTGACCTGTTTCTGACCTGAGTTACTGCAGCATTTTGTGTCTATATTTTTCTTATTTTGTGCAAAAAATGCAATGATTTGCTTTATTAAAATATATAGCAGTTACACCATTGAACATATTCACCTCAGGTTAAAGGCCGAATCAAATCCAGGACTGGCCCACGAGTGTTGCACCGACCATTGTCCAGCCACCCATTGCTGCCATCCACTCACACTGCGATTTGCATGTATTATATAAACCCTCCTGCCATATCACACACTCATGCATGTGACCGCCAATTCTACTCTTGATGCCATGATGACACCTCAGGCATCTGCTGACCTGTGGCTATGAGGAGCGGTAATTCACTGGCTCAAAGCCAAGATGGGGGCTCAAAGTGGTCCAAAATTATTAACATTTGAACCCTAAAGCCAAGGGAGAACAGTCCTAACAACTACCCTTTGTCACAGCAACCAATGTCATATGTCCCATTGCCTTTCATTTTTTTCTAAACACCAGGCATTTCTTCATTGCATAGATACTGGTATGTATTTTTAAATCTCACACCTGGTCCATTATTACAATTTAAGTTTGCCCATCTGTACTCTGTGCCTCCACAGTTGCAACTTTTGCAATATGACACTTGCATTAGCTGTAGTAACCAGTGATACACATTTGCTGGCTCTGCGCCATAAAGACTTCCTGGGCACAGCCTGGCTTCCCAATTCGGGCTCGATCATTCACTTAGGCTTGAAGCTGCCTATGGTTAGCTCAGGTTTTAATATTAAACGCGTGACAAACTCTAATATACTAGATAATTGCAGCTTTAAAACAGCATTTTTGGATAGTATTTGTGACAAAGTATCTTGTAGGATTGAGCTGCTCATTTTAAAGATACTTTCCACTGTGAAATAAAATTAGAAACACTGCAGAATCCTACTGCTGGCATCTCAAATTTCAAGACTGAAAGTTGTGACAGAACACCACCCTGACCCAGGTTAGTTTCTTTCACTTGTGTTACAACCGTTCCCCTCTCCCTCAATTCCTCTTCTCATCTTTAATCCCAACAGGCTCCACATTTGATGATCATTTTCAAACATTTCTGCATGATGCTACCACAGTGCACCTTATTGTGATACCATGTTTTATTCATCCAGGAGAGTTGTTCTCATCAGTGACACACTGCACGATCAATATCAGTATCTCCTGCTCATCCCTGGGCACTTTCCTGTGCCAGTGTAGTTTACGCAAAATTTTATTTTTTACCTCTTCCTTTCTACCCAGTACTCCAAATATTTGCTCTAGGCAAAAAAGTATTTAACGCGCTTAGTCAGAGTCATACAGTACGGAAACAAGCCCTTCGCCCAACTTGCCCATGCCGACCAAGATACCCTATCTATCTAAGATAGTCCTATTTGCTACATCTGCCTTATATCCCTTTAAACCTTCCTATCCATGTACCTGCCACAAGTCTTAAGAAGGGTCTCAACGGAGACGAGGAAACACTTTTTCTCACAGAAAGTTGTGAGTCTGTGGAATTCTCTGCACCCAAAACGTCACCTATTCCTTTTCTCCAGACATGCTGCCTGTCCCGCTGAGTTACTCCAGCATCTTGGGTATAAACCAGCATTTGAATTTCCTTGCTGCACTCTGTATTTCTACAACACTTTGAGGCCGGTTCTCTGGATGCTTTCAAGAGAGAGCTAGATAGGGCTCTTAAAGATAGCAGAGTCAGGGGATATGGGGAAAAAACAGGAACAGGGTACTGATTGGGGATGATCAGCCATGATCACATTGAATGGCAGTGCTGGCTCGAAGGGCCGAATGGCCTATTCCTGCACCTATTGTCTATTGTCAACCTGAAATTCACCCATTCCTTCTCTCCAGAGATGCTGCCTGTCACGCTAATTTACTCTGGCATTTTGTGTTCATCTTCGGTTTAAACCAGCATCTGCAATTCTTTCTTACACAAGTCTTTTAAATGCTGTAATAGTACCTGCTTCTACTACCTCCTCTGGCAGCTCAATCCATATACCCACCACCCTCTGTGAAAAAGTTGCCCTCAGGCTTGTATTAAATCTTGTCCCTTTCACCTTAAACATATGTCCTTTTGGTTTTGATTCCCCTCCCCTGGGTAAAAGACTGTGCATTCACCCCATCTATTCCCCTCATGATTGTACAGACGTCCATAAGAAGGTAACCCACAAGAATGTAATTGTTACAAGTATGTAACCCACGACAAATTATCTGGTAATTGGAAAAACATCCCAAAGCATATTTGGGTGTTGTTGAAACTATGGGTAAATATTTCAACAGACTGAACGTATATGACTAAAGTTTAGCATTTTACATACTTTGACAGAATACCAATAGAAATACATTTCACCTGTCCGCCCACATCCCACCACCACCCCCCATTCCTCCGTCAGTACAATTATTTTTGCAAAGGTATCAAGAACAATGACTCATTCATAATTTCAACAAACGGCAGCGCTGTGCATCAAGATTGGCACGGGTAACACGTGTAGACTTAACCTAGTTTCTATAAATATTGGAATCGAGCCATGATTGTGCAAAGACTCAAAAAGAATAAAAATTCAGTCTCACTATCTTCAGAAATCAAGAAATTAGCGTTTCCTTGAACCTTCTGAAAATTTGGGAAAACCATTCCCAGTTGGCTTCCACCAACAGAGGAAGTTCCAGAACAAGAATCATGTCTGGAACAATAACAAGGGTGCACAGTAGTACTGTGGTGCTGAAACAGTCCCTCATTCTGATAACAGCAAGATGTATTCATCATTCATTTGGACCTGGGCAGTTGCTAGGATGTGGAAACAACAAGATCAAACCCAAAAGGGATCTCAGCTGTTAGCCAGGTCATACTTCAGCACTGTGATGCACTTGCAAGCAGCATGAAACCTATCCAGTGTATTAAATTTCCAAGGTAGACACAAAATGCTGGAGTAACTCAGCGGGACAGGCAGAATCTCTGGAGAGAAGGAATGGGTGACGTTTCGGGTTGAGACCCTTCTTCAGACTGATGTCAGAGTAGTGGGTGGGACAGAGATAGAATGTAGTCGGAGACAGTAAGACTGAACTGATCATCCATCACTCTCAATCCACAGCAGCCTTTATTACCGGACACAAAAGACCATTACCCCCTCCCCAACCGACCGTCATCCCTAAACCCAAGGTTGGGGAAAAGGGGTGGTTTTGGGGATCAAAGATCCATCAACGTCAACCAATCATCTCCCCCAACCACAACCCATCACCCCCTGCCCCGACCATCACCTCACCGACAGCTGAGTATCATTCCCAAACCTAATCAACCATCTCTTCCCCCAACCTCAACCATCAGCTCCAAGCCAACAAACCAGCACCTTCATCTCCAGAGCATCAACCCCCAACCATCTCACTCCACTCTCAACCAGCCATCACCTTCACCCGACCAACCATGACACTCAGCACCAACTCCAACCATCTCACGCCACCATCACCCCAACCTTAACCATCAGCTCCAACCCAACACCTTCACCGCCAGAGCATCAACCCCATCTCACCCCACCCTAACCATCCATCACCCCCATTGCCAACCAACCATCACCTCCCCAATAGAAACTCCAACCATCTCACTCCACCCTCAATCACCCATACCACATCCAACCATGACACTCATCTACAACTGAGCATCAGCCCCAACTCAACCACCATAACCATCAGCTCCAACTCATCGGACCACCACCTTCACCTCCAAAGCATCAACCCCAACCATCACCCTCACCCCAACCAACCTTGACACTCATCTACAACTGAGCATCAGCCCCAACTCCAACCATCTCACCCCCTCCCCAACCACCTATCACCCCCATTCCCAACTATCCATCACCTCTACCCCTCAAACAGAACATCAGCCCCAATTCCAACCACCATAACCATCAGCTCCAACTCATCAGACCACCACCTTCACCTCCAAAGCATCAACCCCAACCAACCTTGACACTCATCACCAATTGAGCATCAGCCCCAAACCCAACCACCATCACCACAACTTCAACCATCAGCTCCAACCCCATGAGCTTCACCTCCAGATCACCAACCCCAACCATCCATCACCACCGGCCCGGCCCGGCCCCACCCACACACCTTCAGGTAGTCGTTATCAGAGCGCAGCTCCTCCATCTCCTTGACCATCTCCTCCTCCTCCTCATGGCCACCGCCGCCGTCGGGCAGCTGCTCTTCGCTGAAGTCGGAGAATCCGAGCGAGTTGCTGAGGTGGAGGCGGCTGTCGGACTGGCCGCTGCCCGGGGAGCCGGAGCCGGGTCCGGGGAGGGTGAGGGCGAGGGCCGGGGCCTCGCTGTCGCTGGTGTGGGCCGACAGGTCGGAGCTGCTGTCGGTGGCTCCAGCTGCCCAGCGCCGGCCGGGGCCCGGGTTGAGGCCGTGGATGTGGGCCTGGGCCCGCGGGCTCTTCCAACGGGCAACCGCTTTCTTCTTCTTCCCGCCCGCGGCGCTCGCGGCTGCTGCCGGCGCCTTCTTACCCCTGAGCTCAGCCCGCGCTCCCTCCGCCCCGGGCCCGGCACTGGCCGCCTTGCCGCTCGCGCCCGGCCGTGTATCCTTGAGCCCCGGGCTGTGTCCGTGTCCGTGTCCGTGTCTGGACAGGCGGCATTGCCCCTTCACCCGGCCCACTGACCAACCCCGCACCCCAGCCTTGGGTCTGGCCGGCGACGGCTCACGATGCACCTTCTTCTTCTCGCCCGGCATCTTCTTCTGCTGCTGCTGTTGCTGCTGATTGCTGTCTGCAGTCCCGTTCACCGCCTCCATCCCTCACCCACCCACCCAGCCCCCGGCCGATGCGATTCACTTAATGCAACGAACCAACACCGATGGGATCCTTGTCTCGTCTCATCTCATCCCATCCCCGCGTCCTGGCCGGCTTAAAGCAAATGCAAAGCTCGGTCCAGTTGCAGATGCAAGGCTCGGTGCAAAGACACAGATGCAAACCCCCGGGGTCCAAATTCAGATGTAACGCTCGGATCCAAATTCAGATGCAAAGGTCGGGTCCAAAGACACAAATGCAGAACTCGGTCCAATTGCAAATGCAAACCTCGGTCCAAAGACACAAATTCAAAGCTCGGTGCAAAGACAAATGCAAGCCCCGGTCCAAAGGCAAAAACCTCAGTCCAAATGACAAATCTCAATCCACAAGCAGTCGGTCCCCTTTGGCTCAGATGTCCAACAACAGTTTCCTTTGTGTCCTTTTATTTTTATTGGAGTGCTGGTGCGATCTATCTATTTCTTGCGATCTCTCTGTTTTCACTGAAACACGCTGGCTGTCTAATGCACCACTCCGCTCCTGGGAAATAACATAATACTCCGCCCAAGCTGCTGATCCAGTGACGCAGTGATCCTGAGCCACCGAGAGTTAACTTGCTCCCCCCCTCTCCCTTGCATCAGACGTCCTTGCCTGGAACTGCTCCCGAGAAGGCGAGCTAGCTGCAAGTCCAAAACCCACACACATCCACTGACAGTCACTGCATTTTACTACACCATTCCTCCTTATCCTCATCGATTCCATTCGGACCAGGCTGTTACATAAGCGAGAAACAGTACACATTGAGAAAAACAAATGACGCAAAATGGAAATTTAAACATTAAGTGGGTGCAAAGCCAAGGACGGTTTGGAAGTGGGAGGATCTGAATCTCTGTACATTGGTCCATTGTTTTGTTTTAAATTCGTCTGCTGTGTGAATTCCCAACATTTTCTGCCCTTTGTTTGTCTCTGAGATTTTTTAATCAGTTAAACAGACATCTCTAATATGCAATAATATGTGATGTTAGAACAAACCACCACCTTACTTACTCCAGAATTGTATGCATTTTTTTAAATGACAGAGACGAAACGAATCTAGACTTTAGTTTTAATCCCGGCCATTTTTCGTGCGACTCAGTAATTTACGAAATCGGATGCAACCAGTAGACCACGTATCAATGATGCAGGTAGAAAAAAAACAACACGAAGTGCTGGGGGAACTCAGCGGGTCAGGCAGCATCTGTGGAGGAAATGGACAAACGACGTTTCAGATCGGGACCCTCAACGTTGCCTGTCGACTTCACAATATTTCCCTCCACAGATGCTACCTGACCCACTGAAATTCCTCCAGCACTTTGTGTTTTGATAAAGATTTTGTTGCCTAACATCTAGTCTCTTGTGGTTCAACGTTCCCGGTGACTCGGTCAAAGTAACGCGTTGAAACACGAAAACCTGGAGTAACTCACTCAGCATCTCTGAAGAAAGGGAATAGGTGAAATTTCGGGTCGAGACCTTTCAAAGTCCCAGAGATGCTGCCTGGCCCGCTGAGTTACTCCAGCTATTTGTGTCTTTATCTTCGGTGTAAGCCAGCATCTGCAGTTCCTTCCTACACGTGTTGAAACACGATCTGTGTCGAGGTATATGGATGGACATTGGAGATGAGAGAAAAATACAGGAAATGCTGGATATACCCAACGAGTCATGGAGCATGTACTGAGCGTGAAAATAAATGTACCGTATCACGTCAACGATCCTTGGTCTGAACTGTTCGTCTATTGTAACAAAGAATGATTCAGTCGTGCCATAAGATTGTGCAAGCTTCCTATACAGCATGGTCCTATTCCAGACTCAAGCATGTAAGCACAGGTATTGCCACCATTTCAATCCTAACAATGCATCCGCAGATTCTACCAGTGGTGGTTTTTATGCTGTAGGTGATGTGAACACGTTACTTAGAGGAGGGTATAACAGACACTGTGCCAATTCTGATCACCAATTAGCTTCCAAACTGTCAGGAATTCAATGGAAAAATGTATGGTTGTCACATAGGATGTGGAATTCTGATTGGGTCTTTGATGATGGAACAAATAACAGTAAGAAAGAGATATTGATTCTCACATATCTTCATCGTCACGATATTTTCACATCTTTATCAGCTAAACAGAGCTGCCCCCCACTGGATTTGTTCATTTATCATCTTTCCCTTTCTGTGGAAGAGTATAACGAGTCATACCGCATGAAAACAGGCCCTTCGGCCCAACTCATCCATGCCGACAGGGACGCCCCATCCAAGCTAATCCCATCTGCCCAAATTTGGCCGACATCTCTCTAAACTTTTCCTATCTATGTACCCATCTGAACGACTTTTAAATATTGTGTTGTACCTGCCTTAACTCCTTCCTCTGACAGCCCATTCCATAAACCCTCCACCCTCTGTGTGAAAAGTTGCCTCTCAATTTCCTATTAAATCTTTTCCGTCGCACCTTAAACCCATGTCCTCTGGTTCTTGATTCCCATACTCTGGTAAAAGACTCTGTTAAACAGCCTTCCCCTCAGTGATTGTGTGCACCTCTACAAGAATATATCTCAGCCTCCTGCACTCCAGGAATCTTGAAAGCTTAAATCCTCCTTCAAGTGAGAACTCTTGATCATCAATGTATGCTAAACATATGTTGCAGTATATCCATGGATTACAGCATCTTCGAATTTAATAACTGCCCTTTCATATCATAGTTAAATTATACTTATGCATTATACTTCTATTCAGCAACATTCCAGCCAATTAATCTGATGTTTAGATATTATACCCTTCCCCGGATTATATAAAATTGAACATTTCTCCACGGTAATCTGCATCATTTGTCCTCCAAGAAATGCTGATAAGATCCATCATGCAAGTTGATGTACCAGACATGAATCATTTGTTTGTAATCAATAATTTATGTAGCCTCCAGACCAATTAGTTAGTGCCATCTTAAATATGAAGTGTTCATGAGCTGAGTGTCATTCCAATCGTCATCATTCTTTTGTTCTACAGATCAAACAGAGGAAGGCAAAACAACTTTGATGCCAAGACATGTTACTGCTTGGATTGTTCAATGCATTGCCGATTGGAGAGGCTTCTGGGTGCTACAATGTATTAATACCAGGCGATATGTGTTGCTTTTTATTTCTATATATTAGACAATAGACAATAGGTGCAGGAGTAGGCCATTCAGCCCTTCGAGCCAGCACCTCCATTCAATGTGATCATGGCTTTTTCTTCTTAAGCCCTTTGCTCTTCTAGGGAGCATAGGCCATTGACAAATGTCATCCACCTCACTCGGTTGTTGGCAGTTCTTTCTCCCCAGTTGAGCCCACTAATCATCCACAATCAGTACCCCGTTCCTGCCTTCTCTGCATATCCCCTGACTCCGCTATCTTTAAGAGCTTTATCTAACTTTCTCTTGAAAGCCTCCAGAGAATTGGCCTCCACTGCCTTCTGAGGCAGTAGTTTGTTCTCATCAAATATCACCTCAAGAAAGTTACCGTTGTACTGAATAACCACTGGTACTTTCTATTCTATGCAAGATTCCAACATATCTGCAGTTCCTTGTGTCTGCATTAAAAATACTTCGGTACTTTGGAGCAAAAAGTCAGGATATATCAAACAATTTAGCTTGAACGACAATGAGGTTGTGCCTCATGTTCCAATCTCTCTAATCTTGTTAAGCATCCTGAGAAGCCTCCTCCCTGGATCATATTTACACTATGTCTTCCTCAGCCACCACCATTGCACGATAGCCAGGAATTTACAGTCGGCAGCAAGGTACTTCTTGCTAACCCACAGAGATAGATGTTCCCTCAAAGATCAAGCTAATACTTTAGCAAGAACTTTCACTGTCACCTGGTGTAATTGGGGGTCTGTTCAATTGGATTTTAACTGTCACAACAACTATGCTAACGCCATAATAGCTGGGAAAACAATTCTCCCAGACGGAATGTCTAGGAAGGAACTGTAGATTCTGATTTAAACCGAAGGTAGACACAAAATGCTGGAGTAACTCAGCGGAACAGGCAGCATCTCTGGAGAGAAGGAATGGGTGATGTTTCGGGTTGAAACCCTTCTTCAGACTGATGTCTGAAGATGGGTCTCAACTCGAAACGTCACCCAAAATGTGAAGGAAGAATGCGAGATGTCCAAAGTGCTGGGTTAAAACTGAGGGGTTGTACAAGGATTAGGCAGGCTAGATGCAGGAAAAATGTTCCCCATGTTGAGGGAGTCCAGAACCAGGGGTCACAGTTTAAGAATAAGGGGTAGGCCATTTAGGACTGAGATGAGGAAAAACCTTTTCACCCAGTGAGTTGTGAATCTGTGGAATTCTCTGCCACAGAAGGCAGTGGAGGCCAAGTCACTGGATGTTTTCAAGAGAGAATTAGACTTAGTTCGTAGGTGTAAAGGAATCAGGGGATACAAGATACAAGATACATTACTTGTCACATAGGGATATGGGGAAAAAGCAGCAACGGGGTACTGATTTTAGATGATTATATTGAATGGTGGTGTTGGCTCAAAGGGCCGAATGCTCCTGCACCTATGTTTCTATGTTTCTAGTCGTATCCAATGTGAAACTAGATGAAGGCTTTTTCCCCAAAGCAACGTTTCCCTCCACAGATGTTGTTCCTCCACAGATGTTGATTCGCTGCTCTCCTATTCGAGCCATCCTTTTAATCAGCACACTCTGGCGATCACGGCAGAAGCCTCCTTGTGGCGATCCCCAGAAACGACGACACGATGCATTTTGTGATGCGTCGGGGACCAATTCTGCCAACATGTTGGACGACGACGGAAGCCAACAGTGAGCTACGCGCCGTCTGACACACGAGTGAACGAAGCACACTCTGATTCCAATTTAGATATATCGGTAACTTTTCTTTACAGCTTGGACGCCTTCTATAAGAGTCAAGAGTCAATGGAATCCAGAGTCAAGAGAGTTTCATTGTCATGTGTCCCAGATAGAACAATGAAATTCTTTCTTGCAGCAGCACAACAGAATATGTAAGGTAGACAAAAATGCTGGAGAAACTCAGCGGGTGCATCAGCATCTATGGAGCGAAGGAAATAGGCAATGTTTCGGGCCGAAACCCAAAGGAAATAGGCAACGTTTCGGGTCGAAACCCGAAGGGTTTCGGGCCGAAACGTTGCCTATTTCGTTCGCTCCATAGATGCTGCTGCACCCACTGAGTTTCTCCAGCACTTTTGTCTACCTTCGATTTTCCAGCATCTGCAGTTCCTTCTTAAACAGAATATGTAAACATGGTGCATTGCAAACAGTATAATTAACAAGAAAAAAGTTCAGTGTGTGTATATATACACACACACATATACACCGATCATATATATATATATATATATATACACATATACGCACACATATGTACACATATAAACAAACAAACAATAATAACTATAATAGTCTATGTAGTTCAGAGCTTATTTGAGCTCTTATTTAAATATATCTTTCATACAGAATTTACCTTTAGGCTTTTATCAAAAGCCTCTTTCGATAACATCCTTGCATTTTTGCAGGTTTGGAGATGAAGCTTTAAAAGTATACTAGCAGCACTGATAAAATAAGGCAAGAAAATGATGCATTCAATAAAGCATATAAATATTTTTAATATTGTATTTAGGAAGCTGTTCTGTACTCGAGAACTTTATGTTATCTGGGCATAGTCTGTCTAGACATCTTTGATGCTAGTTTATTTCCATTTGGAAACCCCTAACAAAACCAACAAACAGATTGGTTTATTCCCATGCTAGATTTGTTCATGCATGGCCGTGCATTTGAAAACTTGTTCTCAGCGTGCTTGTATACTTTTTAAACTGCATCTGGTTTGATGCAAATGGACAATTTGTGATGATTGTATCTTCACAGAACTACAGGGTAACGCAGTGACACAGCGGGTAGAGTTGCTGCCTCACAGTGCTACAGATCTGAATTCCATCCTGACCACAGGTGCTGTCTGTGTGGAGTTTGTACGTTCTTCCTGTGACTGTGTGGGTTTTCTCCAGGTGCTCCAGTTTCCCTCCCCCACTCTCCAAAGACTGGTGTCCAAGATTATCAAAGCTTAATCCTTGGCTGTACAATGAAATCTTAAATAATGTGTTACCTTCCTCCAGTGGCAATAGACAATAGGTGCAGGAGTAGGCCATTCAGCCCTTCGAGCCAGCACCACCATTCAGTGTGATCATGGCTGATCATCCACAATCAGTTCCCCGTCCCTGCCTTCTCTCCATATCCCTTAACTCCGCTATCCCTGAGAGCTCTATCTAACTCTCTCTCGAAAGATTCCTCCTGGGATGGCAGGACTTTCATATGAAGAAAGACTGGATAGACTCAGCTTGTACGGTAATTGAGGCCAGTTCATTGGCTATATTTAAGAGGGAGTTAGATGTGGCCCTTGTGGCTAAAGGGATCAGGGGGTATGGAGAGAAGGCAGGAACAGGATACTGAGTTGGATGATCAGCCATGATCATATTGAATGGCAGTGCAGGCTCGAAGGGCCGAATGGCCTACTCCTGCACCTATGTTCTATGTTTCTATGAAAGCATCCAGAGAACCAGCCTCCACCGCCCTCTGAGGCAGAGAGTTCCACACACTCACAACTCTGTGAAAATGCACCTATTTTCTCAGGTCATTTCAAACGTCATTTGAAAACGTCCCCCTCCTTTTTCATCTGTGCATGAATTGCCTCATATTGTGTTTTGAATTGTATTCTGTCTTTACTTTGTGTACTAGTCATGTCTCTACTATTTATTTCATTCCCCTTACATGTTTTCCCTCTACCTGCTATATTTTTGTAAGGTGTCCTTGAGACTCTTGAAAGGCGCCCATAAATAAAATGTATTATTATTATCATTAGATCTGTTATGGGAAGGACAAGTAAAGAGAAGGCATGAGAGCAAGAAGCTGCAGCATTGGCCATTAAGTCTAGTTTCAGTGCTTTAAAATGAGGCAGCAGTATTATTACTGCGGGTCTGTCATGTGTTGTATCATGTAGTTTAATGTGTGCGTTAGTCTTGCTGTGTTTGTGCGTTCCAATGGCTTCAACTGCCCCATGGCTAACAGTTTGTTAATTATTTAATGTGCAATATTTGCATTGTTGTTCACACTCTCATTCTATTGATACATATTTATTTACATTCCTTTAAGAGCTAATTACACCACTTTGGTGGTCAGACTAATTCTGATTGATTAGTCAACTGTTTTCTGTTTAGAGATGCAGCGTGGAAACACGCCTTTCGGCCCACTGAGTCCACGGCGATCATCGATGACCCGTTCACACTAGGTCTATGTTATCCCACTTGCTCATCCACTCTCCACACACTTTTAGAGGCCAATTAACCTTCAAACCCGCGTGTCTTTGGGATGAGGGAGGAAACCGGAGCACCAGGAGGAAACCCACGCGGTCACATGGGGAAGGTGTAAACATCGCACAGACAGCACCCGAGGTCAGGATCAAATCTAGGTCTCATGCTCCGTGTGGCAACAGCTCTACCAGCTGTGCCACTGAGCCACATTCACTGATTGGAATCATGGCATTACAACTTTGTCCAAGTCTCAGTGCTGCAGTATCGTGGGTTCCTACACACCCAGTGCATGGTCACAAGATTTCTGATCATGCAAACTGTCTGAACCTATCAATGGCACTCTGTAATGGCTCAGCAGAGGCAAAGAACACAGTGCAACAGGAGGCATCAAAGCGATCTACAGGATCTTTGGTAGGCATGCCTGTCAAATGTCAATATTTGCCAGAAAAATTCCACAGTTTTTTGGGGCTTTAATTTAAATGGGAGCGCATTGTTCACAGTGGAGACTTTGTGCTTTTTTTTTTTAAATAGCTTTTTGTGGTAGAAACTCCGTATTCTATCATTTTGTTGGTTCACATGCTTGATCAATGGTGTTTTATCATTAATGTTTTATTATTATTAATGTTTAGTGTTTTCTGAGTCATTCATAACTGTCACTGTATGTCATGTTACTTGTGGGTGGAGCACCAAGGCAAATTCCTTGTATGTGAATACTTGGCCAATAAACTTACATACTTACTTAAATAATCAATAGCAATGAACATGTGCAATGTAAATTTATCATAAGAATGCCAATGAAGACTTCAGTGGATAACATGGGCCCTGTTCTATATGGAGATCATTGGTGAGTGTGGTTTGGTTACATCTGGAATCTCGACTTTGTTCAGCAACAGTAAGGAATAAAAATACACAGACACAAAGTGCTGGAGTAACTTAGCGGGACAGGCGGCGTCTCTGGAGAGAAGGAATGTGTGATGTTTTGGGTCGAAGACAGTCTTCTTCAGTCTGAAGAAGGGTCTCGACCGGAAACGTCACCCATTCCTTCTCTTCAGAGATGCTGCCTGTCCCGCTGAGTTACTCCAGCTTTTTGCGTCTATCTTTGGTTTAAACCAACATCTGCAGTTTCCTCCCACACAGTAAGGAATGAAAATTGGATTTGTGGTGCAGCTGTGTGTCTCCAGTGTCTGGCTAACATTGTAACCAGGATCAGGTTTCAATCGAGTAAGACATCCAAATGTTTTTAGGACCAGAAGGGTTATCACTAAGCTCCCAGCCAGATTGTTTCCCCTCACTCGGTCTTGTAAAGAGAAGTATAAAAGTGATTTATTGCACTATAACCATACATTAGCTTTGGGAAGTATTGGAATGGAATGACACAGACTGCATTCGGGGACTGCTCCAAGAAGGACACTGTGATGTCACACAATATTAAAACCTAAAGTTTCTGGAGTTTTTAAACAAAACTAAGATGAGATATGTATTGGAAACATCACTCTCTCTCTACATGGTCTACTGACGAATGACACTTATTCTTGCTTTTGTTTCAATCATTTCACAAACTTGATGTTGATGGCTCCAGGTGGGATAGTGTGGATTGGGGCAAGGTTGACCAGAAGGGCAACAATTCACGATTCCTTAATGGTGACCAGAGCTGGAAGTTTATGTCAATGAAGAGAGGGGGAGAGGGGGAGGGGGGGGAGAGGGGGAGAGGGGGAGAGGGGGAGAGGGGAGAGGGGGGAGAGGGGGAGGGGGAGAGGAGAGAGGGGGAGAGGGGGAGGGGGAGAGGGAGAGAGAGGAGAGAGATGGAGAGAGGGAGAGAGGGAGAGAGATGGAGAGAGAGGGGGAGAGAGAGGGGGAGAGAGAGGAGAGAGAGAGAGAGAGGAGAGAGAGAGAAGGAGAGAGAAGGAGAGAGAAGAGAGAGAGAGAGAGAAGGAGAGAGAAGGAGAGAGAAGGAGAGAGAAGGAGAGAGAGGAGAGAGAGAGAGAGAGAGAGAGAGAGAGAGAGAAGGAGAGAGAGAAGAGAGAAGGAGAGAGAAGGAGGAAGAGAGAGAGAAGAGAGAGAGAAGGAGAGAGAAGGAGAGAGGAACTGCAAGTGCTGGAATCTTGAGCAAAACACAAAGTGCTGGAGTAACTCAGTGGGTCAGGCAGCATCTCGGGAGGGAGTGGGTAGCTGATGTTTTGGGACGACTGGAGTCTGACGAAGGGTCGTGACCTGAAACATTGTCTGTCTATATTCTCCAGAGATGCTGCCTGACCCACTGAGTTACTCAAGCACTCTGTGTTCAGCAGAGTTCTCCCCGCCTTGTCCCACATGTGAGGAATGACAGAGAAAATACCTCATTGCTCTGTGTAAAAACAGAATGCTGAACTAAATACCCAAGAAGCAATTCAGTCTGGCCACAAGTTCAGGATGATATGTCTGAAAGGCACTCTGTGTGGTTGGTGTCTGTTGACACAGTGCAATTGGCCGCTGAGGTTTTCACCAAGTTATTTATGCCGGTCTTCTTGCAGGCCGATCAGATAATCAGCTGCCATCACAACCGTCCACGAGTCAGGCCAATAGCCCAGGGATCCCAATGTAACAGCAGCAATGATCCATCCACAGAGGCATTGGGCTGAACGATCTAAAGTCTCATCAAACAAAGACACAAAGTGCTGGAGTAACTCCCGCTCAAATCACACACGTTAGTTGTGTGTACCGACCTGTATTTGTCAGGCCTGAACCACAGAAGAAAGACCACTGGGATTTAGAAGGTAGACAATAATGCTGGAGAAACCCAGCGGGTGAGGCAGCATCTAGGGAGCGAAGGAGTAGGTGACGTTTCGAGTCGAGACCCTTCTTCCCATATTGGAGGGAAAGGGGAATCACAGAGGGGGGGGGCAGTGAGAGAGGAGGTTGCTAAAACTGTCTTCGGAGAGAGGAGGAGAATTTCTTCAAAGTAGACATACCTTGAGGAGGTTCCGCAGTGGAGTAGACGAAATGTTTATGAAAGAACTGCAGATGCTGGAAAAATCAAAGGTAGACAAAAAATGCTGGAGAAACTCAGCGGGTGAGGCAGCTTCGTAGAGTTGGAGGGAAGAGGGATTTAGATGGCATCTGTGCAAGGCAAGAACCAGATTGTTGTTATCACATTTGATAAACCAAATGGTCGGCAGCTGGTCTGGTAGATGAGCAACGCTGCAAAGACCATTGGTGTGCTGGAGAAGGGGAACTGTTGCTGCTTTTTTCATGGGTGATGGTGGTTGGGTCATCTGATTGTGCCCAGTGTCCAACACCCATTACATCAGTCTGAAGAAGGATCCCGACCCAAAATATACTGTCCATTTTGCTCCACAGATGCTGCTTGACACTGAAGTCTGAAGAAGGGTCTCGACCCGAAATGTTCCCCACTCCTTCTCTCCAGAGATGCTGCCTGTCCTGCTGAGTTACTCCAGCATTTTGTGTCTATCTGCTGTCTGACCTGTTGAGTCTCTCCAGCACTTTGTTTCCTACCCATTATATTGACTGACCCAACACGAGTAGACTCTACGTGAAAAAGATACAGAATGCTTGGATCATGTGTAGTGGGCTGCTAAATCTCACACGTATGAAAAGTTATCTCCACTTCAATTACAAATGTTGAATTGTTTTGGCATCTTGCCATATGGACTGAATTCCGTACATAATTACACCGGACCAATTTAAAACCACAAGATTATATCCAAGGTTTTTGCTAAATTCAAGATAATTATTAAAAATTTGAAATATTTCCAGCACGTGCAGAAAACTAAATGCAAATGACAATTCAATTCATGCATCTGGCAACACCTTTAAGAGGCTGTCCCACTTACGTGATTTTTTTCGGCGACTTGCCAGCACCAGTCATAGTCGCAGCAGGTCGCCGAACATGTCTCGGGGTGAAGCCTGTATGGTCGTGAGTAGTCGCCCAAAGAGTCGTACCTTGTTCTGGTCGCCGCTGGATTTTCGACATGTTGGAATTTTTCGGTGACCTGCTGCGACTATGACGGGTGCCGGCAAGTGGCTGAAAAAATTGCATAAGTGGGACAGGCCCTTAGAGGTATTGGCAGATCTATGAACTGAATTGTCATATGCATTTAGTTTTCTGCACGTGCTGGAAATGAATTGAGTTCTAGTTGTCTAGCAACCCAAAGCATCATCTGTCCATTCTCTCCACAGATGCTGACTGACCCGCTGAGATCCTCCAGATTCCAGATTTCTCCAATTTCAGGTAGTCCCTGCTTTCTCCCTCCTTCCCAGCTCTCTCATAGCCCACTGTCTCCGCCCCTTGCTTTCTTCTTCCTGCCCCCCCCCCCCCCAGCCCCACAATAGTCTGAAGAAGGATCTCGACCCGAAGAAGTCTCGACCCGAAACGTCACCTTCGCTCCATAGATGCTGCCTCAACCGCTGAGTTTCTCCAACATTTTTGTCCACCTTCGATTTTTCCAGCATCTGCAGTTCCTTCTTAAACACCAACATCTTCTGTGTTGATTTGTAGTTGTGGTTGGTTATTAATGTACCAGTAACGTATCTTTAAATGTTGCAATAAATCTGATGTAATGCTCTTATGGTTTCAATTAATATTTCATTGTCTACGATGAGAGCAAAGGATGACATTTATATATTTTTAATTTCACACACGTAGATTTCCTTTACATGGAAATGGATTCCTACACTAAAGAGAGGAATGGTATTTTTTGATTTTTTTTCTCTTTTGATATGCAATTGCAAATTTGACGCTGTTTACTGGCTGGCTTTGTCTGAAATACCTGGGATGAGAGAGGGCTCGAACAGCATTGTGAGAATTCCTTCATCACACAGACAGCACTGACTCAGGCAAGGTGACCACTGCCACCTCGTGGAGAACTGAGGATGAACATTAGATGTGTGGGTAGGAACTGCAGATGCTGGCTTAAAGATCATTCCAAGAGTTCTCCCGAGTTTGCCCTGATTAGAACTCGGAGATTTACGGTAATGGCCACTCGTCGGTACTCGGGGCTCTCGTGGACATTTTTCAACATGGTGAAAATTTTCACGAGTCTTACCTGCCGTTAGTGAGTCTTCCCGAGTACTTGCCGTTAGCGTTACGAGCTGCTAAGAGACATCCCCGAGCTCCAACGTACCCGCTACGTTCATTCTCCGTGCTAACCACGAGTTTGATTTTTTTTAAAACTCGGGAGGGCGCTTGAAATGAACTCGTACCGTGGGACAGGGCTATTAAACCAACGATAGACACAAAATGCTGGAGAAACTCAGCGGGTGAGGCAGCATCTATGGAGAGAAGGAATGAGTGACGTTTCGGGTCGAGGTCCTTCTTCAGACTAATGTGAGGGTGGCGGGGGGAGTGCGGGGGGGGGGGGGGGGGGGGGGGGGGGGAAGAAGAAAGGAAGAGGTGGAGCCAGAGAGCTGAGGGAGAGCTGAGAAGGGGAGGAGATAGGAAGAACTACCTGAAATTAGAGAAGGAATGGGTGATGTTTTGGGTTGAGAATCTTCTTCAGGCATTAGATGTTGGCTTCACCACCAATATCCTGAAGATGAATACAAGAGAACAGGTGGTAGACAAAAATGCTGGAGAAACTCAGCGGGTGAGGCAGCATCTATGGAGCGAAGGAATGAGTGATGCTTCGGGTTGAGACGACCCGAAACATTACCTTTTCCTTCGCTCCATAGATGCTGCCTCACCCGCTGAGTTTCTCCAGCATTTTGTCTACCTTCGATTTTTCCAGCATCTGCAGTTCTTTCTTAAACAAGAGAACAGGTGAATAAGTTCTCCAAATAGGTCTAGTATAGGACATAACTGATTAACATGGACCTACATCTTTACAGAAGATGCCAAGGTAAGAAACAAGAAACGTCAATGGACAAGGTTGACATTCCAATATTTTCTTCAGGGGATAGAGTCATAGAATCATCCAGCACAGAAACAGGCCCCCTTGTGCCAACTTGTCCATGCCAACTGAGGTACTCCATCTACTCCGGTCCCACCTGCCAGTATTTACTCCATATCCCACCATGCTTTGTACCAATGCCTCATCTCTCTTCCAGCTTTCTCCCTCCTCCACAATGAGTCTGAAGAAGGGTCCCAATAGACAATAGACAATAGGTGCAGGAGTAGGCCATTTGGCCCTTTGAGCAAGAACCGCCATTCAATATGATCATGGCTGATCATCCCCAATCAGTACCCCGTTCCTGCCTTTTCCCCATATCCCCTGACTCTGCAATTTTTAAGAGCCCTATCCAGCTCTCTCTTAAAAGCATCCAGAGAACTGGCCTCCACCGCCCTCCGAGGCAGAGAATTTCACAGACTCACCACTCTCTGTGAGAAAAAGTGTTTCCTCATCTCCGTCCCGTCCCAAAACATCATCTATCCACGTTCGCCAGGGATGCTGCCTGACCCGCTGAGTTACTCCGGCACTCTGCATCTTTTTCTGTAAACCAGCACCTGTAGTTCCTCGTGTCTACAACAGCAGAAAGTTTGACTCTGTTACACTTCAGGGGCGACTGGTTTATCTGCTCAGTCACCATCTTGTTCAAAATAAATAATTTGGTATTTCATAAAAAAGACTTAATTGTGTAATTCCAACTACATTATCTTCCCAAAATCTTATATCTAATAACAACACAAGAATAAATCATATCTAAAAGTAGAGACACAAGAAACTGCAGATGCTGGAATTTTTAATTAAAAACAAACAGTCTGAAGAAGGGTCCCGACCTGAAACATCACCTGTCCATTCCCTCCACAGACATTGTCTGACCTGCCGAGTTCCTCCAGCACCTTGTGTGGGCAGGAACTGCAGATGCTGGTTTACCGCAGGTAGACCCAAACTGCTGGAGTAACTCAGCGGGCCAGGCAGCATCATTGGAGAAAAAGAATAGGTCACAGACGTATCGGGTCGAGACCCTTCTTCAGACTGATGTCTGGAGTCTGAAGAAAGGTCTTGACCCAAAACTTCACATATTTCTTTCCTCCAGAGATGCTGCCTGACCCGCTGAGTTACTCCAGCATTTTGTTTTTTTGCCCACAAGATATTGTGCAGAGCAAAGCATTTGCAGGGTGTAACGCAGGTTAGGTTGTTAAGCCTTTGGGAAATAATTGCAAATTACCGCAAATTACATTTGAATATAATTATAATTTCCCTTCTGAATGTGAAGGCACTCCTCCCTACCTACATTTTTTGGTTTTCAGAACATTTTCATTGGATTTATTTTCCATTTAATGAACTCTTGTTTGTTCATTGTTTTATCCATGACTGTGTATGTTTGCAGCAAAAATCGACACACAGTGCTGGAGCTACTCAGCGGGTCAGGCAGCATCTCCGGAGAGAAAGATCAGGTGATGTTTTGGGGTCAGAAACCTTCTTCAGGCTGTGCGGGCAGGCCTGTGGTAAGACCTGCAGGACCAGATGCTGCAAGTGAGACCTTCAATGTCCTGTTGATGACAATTAAACCTGTAACGCCACATAGAGCTCTCAGCTGATGTTGCTGTGGCTCTGAAATCCCCTGTCACAATCGCATTCCCACCAGCACCAGTCATTATTTGACTTCACTGGCATTGTTCATTGATCTGATGCACTTATGGGTGGGCAGGAGAGGAGCGAGGGCGAGGGCGGGGAGGGGGGGGGGGGGGGGGGGGGGGGGGGGGGAGGGGGGGGGGGAGGGGGGGAGGGGAGAGACGGTGGACATGGCTTCCTGAATTTTTACACAATCAGTGGACTGTTTTCTTCTCCCCGTTGGATTGCAACCTTGTCGTGGCCAGGGACCTTGTGTGTCTCAGTGACCCCTAGAGCTATGCCACCGGGGGATTAGTCTCCTGTTAGGGTCTCCCATGCTGGACAGGTCGAAGGGTAGAGGCAAGACGAAGAGCGATCCACTGGTCCTCCAGGTTACAGGTTGAGCACAGGGCCAACAACCCTCTCTCGTGAAACAAATATGTGTCATTGAAACATATAAGATTATTAAGGGTTTGGACACACTAGAGGCAGGAAACATGTTCCCGATGTTGGGGAAGACCAGAACCAGGGGCCACACCATTTAAGAATAAGGAGTAAGCCATTTAGAACGGAGACGAGGAAACACTTTTTCCTCACAGAGAGTTGTGAGTCTGTGGAATTCTCTGCCTCAGAGGACGGTGGAGTCCGGTTCTCTGGATGCTTTCAAGAGAGAGCTCTTAAAAATAGCGGAGTCAGGGGATATGGGGAGAAGGCAGGAATGGGGTACTGATTGGGGATGATCAGCCATGATCACATTGAATGGCGGTGCTGGCTCGAAGGGCCAAATGGCCTACTCCTGCACCTATTGTCTATTGAAACAGCAACTGAAGGAATCGACACTACTGGGGCCTGATGGACTTCCATGGCTGTCGACAGATGCTAGGATGAAGAGAACCAGACAGCATCCCAAGAATATTCCTGCACTGGACACCGGAAGGGAAAAGGAAAAGAGGGAGACCCAAAACCACCTGGCGTCGAACTGTAGAGCAGGAAATGAAAACATTGGAGCTGACCTGGGGTTGTGTCCGGCTAGCCCGGAACAGACAGGAGTGGAGGACCTTCGTTGCTGCCCTACATGCCAGGAGGCTTCATAGGCAGTAAGTAAGTAAGTAAGTAAGTGGACTGTTTGGTTTAGGAGGGAACTGCTGAAGCTGGTTTAAACCGAAGATAGACACAAAATGCTGGAGTAACTAAGGCAGCATCTCTGGAGAGAAGGAATGGATGACGTTTCGGATGGAGACCCTTCTTCGGACTAGGCTGAAGATCAGAGGAGGTTTACAAGAATGATTCCAGGAATGAGTGGGTTAGCGTACGATGAGCGTTTGACAGCCCTGGGCCTGTACTCGCTGGAGTTTCAAAGGTTAAGGGGGGGGACCTCATTAAAACTTACAGAATAATGAAAGGCACAGATAAGAGTGGATGTGGAGAGGATGTTTCCACTGGTGGGAGAGACTAGGACCAGAGGTCATCGGCTCAGAATTAAAGGGCGCTCTTTTAGAAAGGATGCGAGGAGGAACTTTTTTAGTCAGAGGGTGGTGAATCTGTGGAACACATTGCCACAGGGGCTGTGGAGGCCAAGTCAGTGGATATTATTTAAGGCAGAGATAGACAGGTTTTTGATTAGAACGGGTGTCAAGGGTTATGGGGAGAAGGTAGGAAAATGGGATTAGGTGGCAGAGATCAGCGATGATTGAATAGTGGAGTAGATTCGATGGCTGAATGACCCATCATGTAACTAATCCTATAACCAATAAATTGTGAAGAAGGGTCTCCACCCGAAACGTCAACCGTTCCTCCTCTCCAGAGATGCTGCCCATCCCGCTGAGCTACACCAGTATTTTGTGTCTAGTAACTATTAGTTTAGTTTAGTTTAGATACAGAAACAGGCCCTTCGGCCCACTGAATCCATGCTGACCAGCGATCCCCATCCACCAAAGATATCCTACACACGAGGGAGAATTTACAATCTTTATCAAAGCTAATTAACCTACAAACCCGTACAGCTTTGGAGTGTGGGAGGAAACTGGAGCACCCGGAGAAAACCCACGCAGTCATAGGGAGAACGTACAAACTCCGTACAGACAGCATCCGTAGCCAGAATCGAACCCAGGCCTCTGGCGCTGTGAGGCAGCAGCCCTACGCTGCCACCATGGCGCCCCTGGTTGTGGGCATAAGGCGAGTGATTTTTTTTTGGAGGACAAGCACACCAACAAGGTGAACACACAGCGTATTTTACTCTGGGGATTCAAGAACCGGAGGACATAGGTTTAAGGTGAGAGGGGAAAGAATTAATAGGAACCTGAGGAGCAACTTTTTCAAACAGAGGGTGTAAGGTACATGGAACGAGCTGTCAGAATATGTAGTTGAGGCAGGTACAATAACACAATTATAAGAGGCTTGGACAGGTACATGGATTGGAAAAGTATAGGGGTGTATGGACCAAACACGGGCAGATTGGACTAGCTGATTGGCATCTTGGTCGGAGTGGACATGTTGGGCCAAAGGGCCTGTTTCCATGCTGTTTATCACGCTGCAACTCATTCACCTTTTGATTCAGTTGATAATTGGTCATCAGTCAGTCCATAGCTACACCTCGTATTTGGAGGAAATGGGAGGAGTCAAATGAAAAGTTATTAAAGGTAAGGACCAGCTCCGCTAGGCAGAGGAGAGTATCAGTAGACGGGGATTGGTTGGTTCTGCGGTCGAGGAAGAAACGGAGGGCTTTGAGACCCTCCTGGTGTGGGATGGAGGTGTAGAGTGACTGGACACCCATGGTGAAGATAAGGGAATGGGGGCCTAGAGTAGATGAAGAGCTTGAACATAGATAGTGAAGGATTTGACCATTTGACCAGTCTGAAGAAATGTTTTGACCCGAAACGTTGCCTATTTCCTCCAATCCATAGATGCTGCCTCGCCCGCTGAGTTTCTCCAGCATTTTTGTCTACCTTAATTACCAGGATGGGTGGGTATTTATTGGAGCTGTTATTATCTTTATAAGCTGTTAATTATATCTTCCGTATTGAATTTCCATGACGTTCAAGATGAAGGCTCGGAGCGCACATTAGTTGAGGCTCATGAATCTCACCAGTAAAACTTGGGCGTGGTTGTGTTTAGAGAGACCACGTGGACTGAGGCCCTTCAGCCCACCCATTCCCTCCACAGATGCTGCCCCACCCGCAGAGTTCCTCCAGTAACAGCAAAGCTCTGGAGTTTGTGCAGTGCCAGAGTTAGTGAATGAGTCCGCCTGTGTTTATATCTTTGCTGCTCATTTGAATAGCCCTCTCTCCACCAAGACACCATCACTCAGCGAGGAGTTCTGCTAAAGAGTTAACACCTTTGAGACAGTTTTCGCTCAGCATACAGAATAAAATAAAAAAGTGTTAACATGTTTTCTGCAGAGAAGTGGCCCAAACTCTCACAAGTACCTGACATTTTTTAATATCTTTCCTTCTGAGTTATTCCATTTTAAATGAGTTTACAGACTTGTACTGTCGCCCTGTGGCGAAGGATACTACGTTCTAACGGATATTTTTCAAAAGTCCTTTTTAATCTCTATTTAAATGCATAAATGTTCCATGAAGGCAGAGCTGCTTAAACTGGAATTGCTTCCCCTGTCCACAGTTCGAAGTGAAATGATTATGATTGTTTCTGCTATTGGCACTTTGGCTCTGACTCCTATTGCTGTAATAGACCAATGGACCAGCCTGCCGCTCCCTTCCCCATTTCCAAGCTGAATGGTGGTTGCAATTTCTTTCAACATGACCATCAGATGTTCATCAGCAGGCAATACGCTTACACATTAAGCAAATGTATTCAGTCTGAACAGACTTCACAATGCCTTTGTTGTACCTCTATGGAATGAAATCGCCAGGCACTTGCTAGCTGGTCAGACATAAAGTCTAAAATATGGACACAAGAGAGGGCAGATGATGGAATCTGGAGCAAAACATCAACACAAATAATTTATTGATCAGTGGGGGAGAAGACTTGATGGGCCGAATGGCCTAATTCTGCTCCTGTGTCTTATGGCCTTATGGACTGCAGCAGGAAAGTATAATGTTGACAGGGCCGCAGTGGATAATCAGAGGGCTGGGTGCTTTGCAGGGACTCTCCAAACTAGATGCCTGAAACAGTTGTTTAAAGCCAGCAGGTGGCAGCAGACAGCACGGAATGGAACAATGTAATTGAAAATCAACCTGAAGCAAGGAGGCACAAGGAACTGCAGGTGCTGGCTAACAAAAAAAAAGTCACGACGTGCTGGAGTAACTCAACCCAGAGATGGAGAGGAGAAGTGGAGAAGGTATAGATAATGGTAAATGCAGTCTTTCACCCAATTATTTGTAATTATCTACTGTATATCGTGTATTTACTTGCGAGCAAAGCACCAAGGCAAATACCTTGTATGTGTACATACTTGGCTAACAAAATGTAGTCATTCATTCAAAATGGAGGAAAGATACAAGGTGAGGAGGGAAAGATTTATTAAGAATATGAGCGGCAACTTTTTCACACAAAGATGGTGAATGTATGGAATGAGCTGTTGGAGGAGGAGGTTGGGGGCAATGCTTAAAATACATTTGGACGGGTACGTGGATAGGATAGGTTTACAGGGATCAGTCTGAAGAAGGGTCTCAACCAGAAATGTCACCCATTCCTTCTCTCCAGAGATGCTGCCTGTCCCGCTGAGTTACTACAGCATTGTGTCTACCTTAGGTTTAGAGGGGTATAGGCCAAACACAGGCAGGTGGGACTATGGGACATGTTGGTTGGTGTGGGCAAGTTGGGCTGAAGGGCCTGTTTCCATGCTGTATGACTCTATGACTCTGTCAGGCAGCATCTCTGGATATCATGGGCAGGTGACGTATGGGATGAGACTTATGCTTCCCGCATGGGTGATGCCTGGTCGGTCAGTCATGGCTCCGAGCCGGGATTCAATACTGTAGCCCTCCTAATCAAGGACTAAAAGCCCCTGAGTGAGGCTGAAATATCTGAGACATGAATGCTGAGTCTCCCGGTAAACAAGCAACGTGTTTCTGCAGAAACGCCATTCCTCACTGTAGCTACTCATATCAATACTGTGTCAAGTCATGGGTGCTGCCCGCAGCCTGATCGCTGCAATTTCACTGAGAGCGGTTGACATGGTCTCTTAAAACTGACGGCAGTCAGCAGAAACAGAAGATCGATTACAGCTGCCTCCATGCCCTCCGGTATTTTATATGAAATGTACTGAATGCACTTTCCATTTTATTGCTGATATCACATTTACTTCCGTCTCTTTGCAGTTGTTGTCAAAATAGTAGCTGTTAGCTCCACCAGGCCACTCAGCCGACTCAAGAGTCAGGAGAGTTTAATTGCCATGTGTACTGAGAAGGGAAGAATGAAATTCTTACATGCAGCACGGCACAACAGGCACAACGCAATAAACAAACAAAAAATGTTCAATAAATTAAAATAATCCAATACTAGTATCCAACATTAAGGGCGGCATGGTGGTGCAGCGGTAGAGTTGCTGCCTTACAGCGCCAGAGACCCGGGTTCGATCCTGACTATGGGTGCTGTCTGTACGCAATTTGTATGTTCTCCCCGTGACCTGTGTGGATTTTCTCCAGTTTCCTCCCACACACCAGGTTTCAGTAAAGATTGTAAATTGTCCCTAGTATGCAGTGTAGTGCTGGTGATCGCTGGTTGGTGCAGACTCGGTGGGCCAAAGGGCCTATTACCAAGCAGTATCTCTAAACTAAACTAAACTAGTGCAAAAAAAGCCAGTTTAGTTGGTGTTTCTTCAATTCCTGAGGATTGGAGGGTAGCTAATGTTATCCCACTTTTTAAGAAAGGCGGGGGAGAGAAAACAGGGAATTATAGACCAGTTAGCCTGACATCGGTGGTGGGGAAGATGCTGGAGTCAATTATAAAAGATGAAATAGCGGCATTTGCAAAGCAGTAACATGATCGGTCCGAGTCAGCATGGATTTACGAAGGGGAAATCATGCTTGACTAATCTTCTGGAATTTTTTTGAGGATGTAACTAGGAAAATGGACAAGGGAGAGCCAGTGGATGTAGTGTACCTGGACTTTCAGAAAGCATTTGATAAGGTCCCACATAGGAGATTAGTGGGCAAAATTAGAGCACATGGTATTGGGGGTAGAGTGCTGACATGGATAGAGAAGTGGTTAGCAGACAGAAAACAAAGAGTAGGGATTAACTGGTCCCTTTCAGAATGGCAGGCAGTGACTGGTGGGACACTGCAAGGCTCGGTGCTGGGACCATAGCTATTTACAATATACATCAATGATGTAGATGAAGGGATTCAAAGTAACATTAGCAAATTTGCAGATGATGCAAAGCTGGGTGGTAGTGTAAACTGTGAGGTTGATGCTATGAGGATGCAGGGTGACTTGGACAGGTTGGGTGAGTGGGCAGATGCATGGCAGATGAAGTTTAATGTGGATAAATGTGAGGTTATCCACTTTGGTAGCAAAAACAGGAAGACAAATTATTATCTGAATGGCGTCAAGTTTGAAAAAGCGGATGTACAACGGTATCTGGGGTTCCTTGTTCATCAGTCAATGAAATTAGCATGCAGGTACAACAGGCAGTGAAGAAAGCTAATGGCAAATTGGCCTTTATAACAAGAGGAGTCGAGTGTAGGAGCAAAGAGGTCCACTTGCAGTTGTACAGGGCCCTAGTGAGACCACACCTGGAGTATTATATGCAGTTTTGGTCCCCTAATTTGAGGAAGGACATTCTTGCTATTGTGGGAGTGCAGCGTAGGTTCACGAGGTTAATTCCCGGGATGGCGGGACTGTCATAGGCTGAGAGAATGGAGCAGCTGGGCTTGAACACTCTGGAATTTAGAAGGATGAGAGGGTATCTTATTGAAAAATATAAGATTATTAAGGGATTGGACACGCTAGAGGCAGGAAACATGTTCCCGATGTTGGGGGAGTCCAGAACCAGGGGCCACAGTTTAAGAATAAAGAGCGAAGATGGGAGAAGATTTTGAACAAAGATGGGGAAAAAACGTTTTCACCCTGAGAGTTGTGAGTCTGTGGAATTCTCTGCCTCAGAAGGCAGTGCAAGCCAATTCTCTGGATGCTTTCAAGAGAGAGTTAGATAGAGCTCTTAAAGATAGCGGAGTCAGGGGATATGAGGAGAAGGCAGGAACGGGGTACTGATTGGGGATGATCAGCCATGATCACAATGAATGGTGGTGCTGGTTCGAAGGGCCGAATGGCCTCTACTCCTGCACCTATTGTCTATTGTTGTTCAATATCCTGATGGTTGTGGAATTCTGCTGAAACTCTGGACAAGTCAGCATTTTACGGAGCGGCTTAATTCCCAGTGGTTGACTGGGAAGCGTTAGCTCGGATGTAAAGCCGCAACTGTGAAGCTGGTGCACAGGAACCCAGCCAATTCCGGATGTGTCGAGCTCTGTGGAATGCTTTGTTACCAGTCATTCATATTTAAATTGATACGGACTATATGAAAGACTCTCGTTGTGAGCAGTGCACCTCATTACAAAGCTACAGCTGGACATGAAAGAGCCGATTATCATCGAGGGGCTGTACTTCATCCAATTAAATACAGTGTAATAATGGAGCTTAATGGCAATCCCAATACATTATTCTATCTTCCTGGCAAATGAATTGCAAGGTTAAAGCAATTGAATACATTTGCAAAACAGTCATGCTGAAAGATTTTGGAAAAACATTCCCATCCTCGTTTATTAATGTTTACTGACAGATATCGTGTTGCGGATGGATTTGAACGTGATCTTCTTGTGATTCTTTTCTCCAGCGACTCACTTTATCCCAGAATGTGGGAAACAGGACCTTCGGCCCATCTTGCCCATGCCAACATTTGACTAGTCGTCCCATTTGCCTGCATTTTCCCCATTACCCTCCCAAACTTTTCTTTTCCCTGCATCTGTCCAAATGTCTTTTGAAAGTTGAAATTACATCCACTCCTGCAGTTGTACAGGATCCTGGTGAGACTGCACCTGGAGTATTGTGTGCAGTTTTGGTCTCCTAATTTGATGAAGGACATCATTGCTATTGAGGGAGTGCAGTGTAGGTTCATCAGGTTATAGATTGACTGCCGATGTATTCACTGGAATTTAGAAGGATGAGTTAATGATTTAAAAATAAATTGGATAGGCATATGGATGAGAAGGGAATGGAGGGTTATGGTATGAGTGCAGGCAGGTGGGACTAAGGGGAAAAAAAGTTGTTCGGCACGGACTTGTAGGGCCGAGATGGCCTGTTTCCGTGCTGTTATTGTTATATGGTTATATGGAGAGGAGATCTTATAGAACCATATAAGGATTGGACAGGCTAGATGCAGGAAAAATGTTCCTGCTGTTGGGGGAACCAGGGGCAACACACAGTTTAAGAATAAAGGGTAGGCTATTTAGTACTGAGATGAGGAACACCATTTTCACCCAAAGAGTTGTGAATCTGTGGAATTCTCTGCTACAGAAGGCAGTGGAGGCCAATTCACTGGATGTTTTTCAAGAGAGAGTTAGATTTAGCTTTATGGGCTAACGGAATTAAGGGATATGGGGAGAATGCAGGAACGGGGTACTGATTTTGGATGGTGGTACTGGCTTGAAGGGCCGAATGGCCTACTCCTGCACCTATTTTCTATGTTTTCCTCAGGCAGCTCATTCATCTACCGTCTGAGTGAAAAGGATTCCAGCATTGCTACTTACCTGTGTCTCAAACTCATACTTCTTGGATAAATGTCAGGCCCCACCACCACTCTCTGTGTAAAAAAACTTGCCCTGCACATCTCCCTTACACTTTCTCCCCTCACCTTACAGCTACACCCTCGAGGGTTGGACATTTCCACCCTGTGAAGAAGGTTTTCACCATCCACTCTATCTACACCTCTCAGAATGTTATTTACTTCTATCATCTCCCCCCCACCCGACATTCCAATGAAAGAAAACATTCCAGTTCTATCCAACTTCTCCCTGTAACTGAAACCTTCTACTCCGGGCAGCATCTATACCGGTAAACATCCTCAGCACCCTCTCCAAAGCCGCCACATCCTTCCTGCAACTGGGCGACTGCAGGCAATACTCCAAATGCAGCCTGACCCAAGGGCGGCGCAGTGGCTCAGCGGTAGAGTTGCTGCCTTGCAGCACCAGTGACCCGGCTGCCGTCTGTACGGAGTTTGCACGTTCTCCTTGTTGCTGCGTGTTTTTTCTCTGGGTGCTCCGGTTTCCTCCCACGTCACCAAGACGCGCAGGTTTGTAGATTAATTGACATCTGTAAATTGTCCCTGGTGTGTGGGATAGAACTAGTGTACAAATGATTGTTGGTTGGGCCGAAGGCTCTAAACTACACTAACGTCTTATACAGCTGCATCATGACTTCATGACTCTTATATTCAATGCCCCTAGTAATGAAAGACAGCAAGAACACCATTTGCCTTGTCACTTTCGTGCATCTCCTCACAAGTCCCTCTGTTCCTGCACATCATTATGAGCAGTGACAGATTGTCTCTATTGTCTCAACATACAGCAGAAATTAAAATTCAATCCCAGGCATTCCTCTAGCATGGCGGAAAGCACATCTGCAACCTTGCAGTTACTGGGCCTCCTTAACTTGACATGGGCGCTCAATTGTCAGTCGTAAACACTCACAATGGCCCGGTTAATATTCCACACGGAGCACTGGTGCAAAATGCTAAACACCTCTTCGACTGATTGTGAACAGAGAGCCACTTCTGCAGCACAATTAACCATAAAGAGACACGAGGCGCAGAGCGGTTTATATCCATTCGGCAATATGGAAACATCTGTTTCAAAACAGGACCATGGGAATAACAAAGAAAAATAAAGGCCACATTTGGAGATTTGTTTTAAGCACATGGCAGCTCATTCCAAATTTAAACTAACCCCAGGAGTGAAAAGTCTTCCTGAGGTCACTCTTAAATCTAGAAATAAGAAACTGCAGCTGCTGGTTTACACAAAAGGACAGAGTGCTGGAGTAACTCAACGGGTCAGGCAGCATCTTTCAGGTGTCCTTAGTTTCCCCTTTTAGGTCCGGTTAAACTCCATCGCATCCGCATCCGCATCGTCTTTCTTTCAGGTCCGCTTGCGCTCTTGGTTTGCCCTTTCAGGTCCGCTTGGGCCCCGCCTCATCCTCTGTCTTTCAGGTCCGCTTTTACTGCGCCCTACTCGGTCCGCACCTGTTCTCCAGTTCATTGCCCCTTCTCCCCCTCCTCTCCCGCCCACACTTTCACACCCGCTTGCGCCCACCCCACTACACCCACCCAGCCAAGTCCACTGGGAACCATGCCGCGCTGCCTCAGCGCTTCTCCCGCCCGCAACCTTCACCTTTCCGCTCTCTCTGCCTCTTCAGCCAGTTCATGCCCTCCGCTTCGCCAGCCTGCTCCTTTCTCCGGCCCTGCCTCGCCCCGCGGTCGCTCATCGTCGCGCTTCTCCAGTGAGGCGCCTCTTCGCTCCGCCAGTGCCTGGTACTAGTTCACCCTCCACGGTCCGCAAGGCCCTATCACCCTTTCATGTCCGCATATGCTCCATTTGTCATACTCCTTCTAGGTCCGCTTGGATCATGCCCTACATCGATTCTTCCAGGTCCGCTTTAAGCTTGATTTTTCTTTCCTGGTCTGTTTGCATTGTGCCCTGCCTTGCAACAAGGCATGTTCCATCATTGGAAAATTATGGTGGAAGGCTGTTTTTTTTGGACTGGAGGCCTGTGACTAGTGGCGTGCCTCAAGGATTATTTTTAATTGTCTACTGGTGTTACTTGAGAGCAAATAATTTGGCTAATAAAGCATCTGTTGGCATGTGGGCTGAGGAACAGTTAATGGAGTTTAATACAAATAAGTGCTAGGTACAGCATTTTGGGAAGTCAAACTAGGGCAGGAGCTACACTGCAAATGGCAGGGCACTGGGGAATTTCTTGACAGTAGCATCAATAAGGCTTTCGGCTCACTGGCCTTCGTCAGTCAGGTTTATGTTAAGGGTTTTGTGAGGTATGGGTGTGGCCACATTGGGAAAGATGTTGCTATCCTGGAATCAGTGCAGGGAAGGTTTGCTGGGGTGTTGCCAGGAATCAGGGGCCTGAGCTAAAGGGATAGGTTGGGAAGGCTAGGACTTTAATCCTTAGGGCACAGGAGGTTTGGGGGGTGGGGTGGGGGTCTTACAGAGATGTACATTGGGTAAATGCAGAGTCTTTTACCCAGAGTAGGGGAAGCAAGAACAAGAGGACATAAGTTTAAGGTGAAAGGGGAATATTTAATAGGAACCTGAGGGACAACTTTTTTTTTTACACAAAGGGTGGTGAGCTGCCAGAGGAGGTAGTTGAGGCAGGTATTATCAAACGTTTAAAATACATTTGGACATGAATAGGGTAGGTTTAGAAGGATATGGGACAAATGCAGGCAAGTGGGACTAGTGTAGATGGGGCCTGTTAGTCGGTTTGGGCAAGTTGGGCAAAGGACCCGTTTCCACACTTTATGATTCCATAACATGGATAGATGTTGTTTCAGGTCAGGACATTCTTAATCTATTTCCTCTCATGCTCTCTAATTTGAGAATCCTGTGTATTCTGCCTGTTCCTTGCATCCTCCTGAAATGTCTTGCCAATACCTCTGGACCCATGTGGTCCTGTAAGATTGAAATTGCTGACATTGTTGTATTAGACTTACATTGTTGTGCAAGTCTGGCTGTGCTGGGGACAGCTGGTACTCTGGACATCAATTCCACTGGATAAAGTCATTTGAAAGATGACACTACCTTTCCACAGCCCTCTGTGACCATCAGCCTCCGTTATCCACAGGTGGGATGACTGATTCTGCTGCAATTCACCCATGCATGGCTGCACAACAAATGCCACAGGCAATGATGATCCGATTCTATACGGCCATTGTAGAGTCTGTTCTCACCTTCTCCATCATGGTCTGGCTTGGCTCAGCCACCAAGCATGACATCCAGAGGCTGCAGCTAATCATCCGATCAGCTGAGAAGGTTATTGGCTGCAACCTTCCCTCCATTGACAAACTGTACACTGCAAGGGCCAGGAAGCGAGCGGGCAAGATCATCTCTGACCCCTCTCACCCTGGCCACAAACTCTTTGAATCACTTCCGTCTGGAAGGCGACTCCAGACTGTCAAAGCTGCCACAGCCAGACATAAAAACAGCTTTTTTTCCCCACGAGTAGTAGCTTTACTCAATAACCAAAAATCTGTAGCCTCCTTTTGCTCTGGTATTTTATTTAATTCACATGTACAATCAATAATGTTTTATTATTAATGTTTAATGTTTTATGTATCATTCTGTCACTATGTCATGTTTTCACTTGTGGGTGAGTACCAAGGCAAATTCCTTGTATGTGAATACTTGGCCAATAAACTTATTTATAGACATATTCATTCATTCATTCAGTCAGGTTGAAATTATACAGTGACGTAGCGGTAGAGTTGCTTCCTTACAGCACCAGGTTTGTAGGTGTGTGTAGGATAGTGATCGCTGGTCGGCACGGACTCGGTGGGCCGAAGGGCCAGTTTCCGCGCTGTATCTCTACAGTAAAGTACAGCGAAGGTTGCCTCCACTCAAATGCCAATCGCAAAGACTGTACCATTGCTAAACCATAAAGCTTTTCGCTAACTTACAAAAACACTTTTTTTTGTCATGTGAGGAGGAAAAAAAAGACATAAAACTGTGACAATTACAGAGCTATTACGGGCTGGTGCGCCATTTACATGCAATTCTGTTCATTGTCGGCAATGAAACATCTGCTGTTCTGTCCTGGTGTTAATGTACTTAAATAACATAGAGCATAGAACAGTACGAAACATGATGCCAAATTAAACGAATCCCCTCTGCCTGCACGTGGTCCATTCTTTAGACCGAGTGCACTGACTGATGCGCGCCAATGTGCTGAATGCCTTTTTGACACTTTCAATGAATTATGCACGGCTCTGGGGAATGTAGGTGCCTTTACACTGTGCCCTAGTTTCACTTCCCAAAATGCTGCATCTAGCACCACCTGCATTCAACTCCATTAACTGTTCCTCAGACCACCTGCCTAACCGATGAAGGTCTTGCGGCAATTTTAGATAACTATGTTAGCTATCAATAATGTCACCCACTTTTGTGTCAACTGCAGACTTGCTAATCATGCCTTGTACATTCTCATCCAAATTGTTCATATAAACCACAAGCCTACACTAATCCCCGAGGCACTTTACAGACATCAGCCCAAAAAAAAACTACGGTTCACCATCTGCATCCTTCCCATGACGCCAATTCCCTATCCAGTTAAAAAAGCTGGAATAACTCAGCGGGACAGGCGGCATCTCTGGAGAAGGAATGGGTGTCGTTTCTGGTCGAGGCCCCTCTGATGGCAGGGCGTAGTGCATGCGGACCTAAAAGGAACAACGTCGGACACTGCAAGCGGACCTGGAAGGAGTACGGCGAGATGGAGCCCATGCGGACGTGAAAGGATGACAGGGCGCTGCGGACCGCGTAGGGTGAACCAGCAGCAGGCACGGGCGGAGCGGGGAGGCCCCGTCACTGGAGAAGCGCGACGCTCATCGGCCGCTGGGCGAGGCAGGGCCGGCTGCAGGGATGGAGGGAGGCGCAGGCTGGCGAAGCGGCGCAGGCGGGAGCGCATGAACCCGCTGAAGAGGCAGAGAGTGAAGGAGAGGGCGGACTACGGGAGGTAACGGTGAAGGTTGCGGCCCCACCTCTTTGTGTGGGGGGTGGTTTTGGGAACAGCTGCATCCAAGACCGCTAGAAATTGCAGAGAATCGTGGCCACAGGCCAGACCATCACACAAACCAACCTCCCTTCTATTGACTCCATGCTGGCAAGACCAGCAGCATCATCAAGGACCGGTCTCACCCCGGTCACTCCCTCTTCTCTCTCCCCTCTGGCAAAAGGTACAGAAGCACACCTCCAGATTCAGGGCCAGTTGTTATCAGGCAACTGAACCATCCTACAACGAACAACTAGAGAGCAGTCCTGACCTCCCATCTATCCACCTTATTGGAGGCCCTCTGAGTTTAATTGGACTTTACCTTACACTAACACATTATTCACTGTGAATGGCTAGTTTTTCTCGATGCATGTGACAATAAACTAAGCTGACAGGTCCTGCCATGAAACCGCCTGCTGTTCCCATGAGGCTGGGTGCAAGGTGTCACAATGATAACTTAAATTAAAGCATGTTATGCTGCAGAGAAGCATTGACACTTACATACTGCAACCTCGATCAATTCCTCGTCAATTTGGGGCAGAGTAGATTCCAGATCTTCTGAATGCGATTGCCAGAGGCTGAGAGAGACAAGTAATTGAACTGAATATTACACAAAAAAGCTGGAGAAACTCAGCGGGTGCAGCAGCATCTATGGAACGAAGGAAATAGGCGACGTTTCGGGCCGAAACCCTTCTTCAGACAATTGAACTGAATACATTGATTCCCGTATCAGAGTGACTGACCCCACCCACCCCCACAAACAGGTGCAAGAGCCTCGCTGTTGCCAGATGGCAACAATTAACAGATCTAGTGGTCGGCTTGTTAATTAAAAGGAACGCTCTAAATCTTGCAATCATTCAATTAAAGATGCACGTGTAATGTCACAGAGGGAGGGGGGGGATGCAGGTGCATGGTTGGCATTGATACTCGTGCCGCACGGTGGCGCAGCGGTAGAGTTGCTGCCTTAAAGCGCTTGCAGCGTCAGAGACCCGGGTTCGATCCCAACCACCGGTACGTTCTCCCCGTGACCGCGTGGGTTTTCTCCGACATCTTCAGTTTCCTCCCACACTTAATTACCTTGATAGAAATGTAAATTGTCCATCCTGTGCGTAGGATAGTGCGGGGTGCAGGGTCAGTGGGCCGAGATACGTTTGCGCGTTGTATCTCTAAAACATTTGGCCACCAAGCTGTAAAAGTGTCAGCTTGTCCCTGGAGAATGTCTGGATTGATGTAGCAGACCAAGTGCTGGAGTAACTCAGCGGGTCAGGCAGCATCTGTGGAGAACATGGATAGGGTGACGTTTCTATTCTGGACCCTTCTTCAGACGACATTTTCTTGATTGAAATTCACACCATTTTTTTTTTCAGCGTCAAACTCAACATATGCCTTTATCCTGTATCTACACCGCAGACCAAAGATCCTATAGCAAAGGATCTTTGCTGCAGACGGCTCGATTGTCATTGTCTTTCCGCTGACTGGATGGACAACACGCAACAAACGCTTCTCACTGCATGTGACAATAAACTAAACTGAGAACTGGGAACACATTTTGTTTCAACCCTCCCTGCTGCTCCCGGCTTGGTCACAATATCGCTTGGAATATTTTCCATGCATGGCTGAGCAAGTGACTGAGGCAGAGGAGTCCACGATGCCGCGCTCTCTGTCCCAGGACTCCCTCCTCAGTTCATCCACAAACACAGTATTGACTTTGGGAGAATCGTCTCCGTGCTGGGGAAAGGTTATATTTAGAATTTCGTACATTGAAATAAATATTTGCATGCAGTCTAGTACTTCCAGCAATAATCGTCTGTATTAATGATGCCGAGGATCCTGGCCAGAACAGTTTCTTCCCAGCAAGTCAAGAGAGTTTTATTGTCATGTGTCCCAGATAGGACAATGAGATTCTTGCTTGCTGCAGCACAACATAATACAGAACAGATCAGTGTGTCTATACACCATAGACCATATATACACACATACATAAACAGATAAAGTGCAGTAGGCTGTTATAGCAACTAGGACCTCCATTGAAATTTGCACTTTAGAAACATAGAAAATAGGTGCAGGATGAGGCCATTCGGCCCTTCGAGCCAGCACCGCCATTCATTGTGATCATGGCTGATCGTCCCCTATCAATAACTCGTGCCTGCCTTCTCCCCATATCCCTTGACTCCACTAGCCCCTAGAGCTCTATCTAACTCCCTCTTAATTCCATCCAGTGACTTGGCCTCCACTGCCCTCTGTGGCAGAGAATTCCATAAATTCACAACATAAGTTTTTTCTCACCTCAGTCTTAAATGACCTCCCCTTTATTCTACGACTGTGGCCCCTGGTTCTGGACTCGCCCAACGTTGGGAACATTTTTCCTTCATCTAGCTTGTCCAGTCCTTTTATAATTTTATATGTTTCTATTAGATCCCATCTCATCCTTCTAAACTCCAATGAATACAAGCCTAGTCTTTTCAATCTTTCCAGATTTGACAGTCCCGCCATCCCAGGGATCAATCTCGTGAACCTACGCTGCACTGCCTCAATCACAAGAATGTCCTTCCTCAAATTAAGAGACCAAAACTGTACACAATACTCTAGATATGGTCTCACCAGAGCCCTATACACTTTATCTATTTATTTATTCATGTGTGTATATATTTATACAATAGTATATGGACACACTGATCTGTTCTGTATTCATGCCTTCTATATTCAGTTGTGCTGAAGCAAAGCAAGGATTTCATTGTCCGATCTGGGACACAATAAACTCTCTTGAATCTACAGTTCAACGATTCATAATCACAGGAGCCAAATGTGAGTGGTCGCCACCACAGCTGGGGAAACTTGGCTGCCCTTTCTTCCATTCATTTTCCCTCTTCTCATTTGGGCACCGCGATCTCCCAGGCTGTGAGCCTTGTTTCCCTAACGCTTCTCTGTAGAAGTACAGGTCCTGTTGTCAATGTTAGCACAGTCAGTGCCACCTCTTGTCTGTGTTCACAAAACAACACCTAGGAGTTACTTTAAATATCATTTCCTCCTTTGCCTTTAACACGTGCTGCATTGATTAAAAATAGAAAGGTGAGATGAAGCCTTTAAGCTTGCTGCTAGTTTGGAGATACAGAGCGGAAACAGGCCCTTCGGCCCATCGAGTCCAGGCCAACCATCGATCACCTGATCACAATAGTTCTGTCTTATCCCATTTTCACATCCGCTCCCTACACACTAGGGGGCAATTTACAGAGGGCCCATTAACCTACAAATCTGCACATATTTGGAGTGTCGGAGGAAACTGAAGCACCCGGAGGAAACCCACTCGGTCACGGGGAGAACGTGTGCAAACTCCACACAGACAGCACCGAAGATCAGGATGGAATCCGGGTGGCTGGTGCTGTGAAGCAGCAGCTCTACCCGCTGCACCGCTGTACTGGGCATCACTCTCATGGACAATGGGCAGCTACCATGTTTCCTGGAGGCACAAGGAACTGCAGATGCTGGAATGTTGAACAAAACACAAAGTACTGGAGGAACTCAGTTGGTCAGGCAGCATCTGTGGAGGGAATGGACAGGCTACTTTTTAGGTACTTCAGTCCGGAGAAGGGTCTCGACCCGAAATGTCACCCATTCCTTCTCTCCAGATGCTGCCTGTCCTGCTGAGTTACTCCGGCATTTTGTGTCTAACTTTGGTTTAAACCGGCATCTGCAGTTCCTTCCCACACACGTAGACACGACATCACTTAGCTACGACATTCCATCGCCTTATTACCTGATCTGAAATTGCAGCCAAATCTCCAACAATGCCGTGTCTCTGGCTTATTAATCTATGTGATTGCAGATAGAACTCCAAAGTTTGACCGTCATGACATTCCCAAAGGCCCAGGAGTGTCTCACTGCCCCCCTACCATCGTCTACTGGACTGCATCGTGAAGCTAGGCTTGTGTGTATGTGGACCCAGCACAGTCATACACCTCAAACATGCTGGATGCTGGATACAAGACAATGTGGAAGGACAGACAAGAACCAGTACAACACAGTAACAGGCCCTTCGGCCCACCAAGTCCATGCTTGCCATCGATCACCCATTCACACTAGTTCTGATATGTTATCCCACTTTCTCATCCACTCCCTACACACTAGGGATGCTTTACAGAGGGGCCGATCAACCTACATACCCTCACGTCTTTGGGATGTGGGAGGAAACCGGAGCACCCGGAGGAAAACCCACGCAGTCACAAGGAGTGTGTGCAAACTCCACGCAGGCAGCATCCGAGGTCTGGATTGAACCCGGATCTCCAGTGCTGTGAGGCAGCAGCTCTACCCGCTGCGCCACCGAGCCGCTTCTGAAAGTACTCAGTAATGTTTGTGACAATGGCTCTCCAATCTGAACATTGAACAAAGCAACAGGGACAAGCAATCATTCTCAAGTTGCCTCATATAAATAAAAACAAACTATTCTTAATAACCGAGCTGTCAGAAGGAGGGAAACAAGAAAGCAGCAGGATACATTTTAATTGGCAAAGTGAAATTAAAAGGCATTTCAGCAAAGCACCACTTAACGAAGAGATAATTACAGAGCATTTTCATGATCATATACTTGCAATGTGGTTTAGTTCTGTATCCAATACCAGCTCCACTGCCAGAGTGTTGTGTGAGTGTTGTGAGCAGAATTATGGCCCTGTCCCACTGTACGAGGCAATTCAGGAGCTCTCCCGAGTTTAAAAAAAAATCAAACTTGTGGTAAGCATGTAGAATGAACGTAGCGGGTACGTCGGAGCTCGGGGACGTCTCTTAGCGGCTCGTAACACTAACGGCAGGTACTCGGGAAACGCTGTAAGCTCATGAAGACTCGTGAAGATTTTTCAACATGTTGAAAAATGTCCACGAGAGCCCCGAGTACCTACGAGCGGCTATTACCGTAATTCTCTGAGTTTGAATTAGGGCAAACTTGGGAGAACTCTTGAATGAGCTCGCACAGTGGGACAGCCCCTTCACCATGTGCACTGGCAATAGTTTCGAACGAAAGCCAGCGTTTCACCACAGTTTATCTCCATCGGGAGTCTCTCAGCATCGTGGCTTGGTTCGGCAACTTGAACATCCTGGAGCGGAAAAGATTGCAGAAAGTTGTGACCACTGCCCAGTCCATCACCGGCTCTGACCTTCCCACCATCGAAGGGATCTATCGCAGTCGCTGCCTCAAAAAGGCTGCCAACATCATCAAGGACCCACACCATCCTGGCTACACACTCATCTCTCCGTTGCCATCGGGGAAGAAGGTACAGGAGCCTGAAACCTGGAACATCCAGGTTCAGGAGCAGCTTCTTCCCCACAGCCAACAGGCTTTTAAACACAACATCAAACAAACTCTGAACTATTACACCCTATTATTATTATTATTGCACTTTATCTGTTTATTTATTGTGTGTATATGGTCTATGGTCTATAGACACACTGATCTTTTATCTCCTGTTCTGTATTATGTTTACATATTGTGTTGTGCTGCAGCAAGCAAGAATTTCATTGTCCTATCTGGGACACATGACAATAAAACTCTCTTGACTCTTGCATCAAAGATGTCTTGCTTCCTCATCTTGGATAGAACCAGCTGCTGGTGGATGGAACTCAGCGTGTTTGGCAGTGATTGTGGAGGGTGAGCAAGGTTCCCCACCATGGATGCTGCCCGACACACTGAGTTGCATGAGCAGTCTGTCTTTCAGTTTCGTTTAGGCTAGAGATACGGCGCTGAAACAGGCCCTTCGGTCCATCATGTCAATGCTGACAATCGATCACCCGTTCACACTCATTCAATGTTAGACAGAAAAAGCTGGAGTAACTCAGTGGGACAGGCAGCATCTCTGGAGAGAAGGAAGGGGTGTAGTTTTGGGTCTAGAAAGGTCACCCATTCCTTCTCTCCATAGATGCTGCCTGTCCCGCTGAGTTACTCCAAGCTGTCAGAGGTGGTATTTAAGAAGGAACTGCAGATGCTGGAAAATCGAAGGTAGACAAAAGTGCTGGAGAAACTCAGCGGGTGAGGCAGCATCTATGGAGCAAAGGAAATAGGCAACGTTTCGGGCCGAAACCCTTCTTCAGACTGATCAGAGGTGGTAGTTGAGGCACGATCTATAACAACATGAAACAACAAGACACTGAGAGAGGCCATAACATTATAAGAGCATTCGAAAGACTTAGAAGCAGAATTAGGCCATTCAGCCCATCGAGTTTGCTCCGCCATTCAATCATGGCTCATTTATCTCTCCCTCTCAGCCCCATTCTCCTGTCTTCTCCCCGTAACCCCTTGACACTCGTACCATCAATCTCCGCTTTAAAAATACGCAACAATTTGGATTCCACAGACATCTGTGGCAATGAATTCCACAGATTTACCACCCTCTGACTAAAGACATTCTTCCTCATCTCCATTCTAAAGGTACTTCCTTTATTCTGAACAACCTCTGCCTATAATACTGCTGAATAAACATTTAAAAACTATCACAAATAAAATAAACGATTAAAATTGTATAACCCTCTAGAAAGCCAAAAAGAACGAAAATATTTAAGACACTTATAAGTAATTAAATAATTACTCCAAGCATAAATAAGTGAGTGGCATCATAAGTTATAGGAGCAGAATTAGGCCATTCGGCCCATCAAGTCTACTCCACCATTCAATCATGGCTGATCTATCTCCCCCTCACCTAACCCCATTCTCCTGTCTTCTCACCATAACCTCTGATACCCGTACTAATTAGGAATCTTTCTATCCCTGCCTTAAATATATCCACTGACTTGGCCTCCACAGCCATCTGTGGCAAAGGATTCCACAGATTCACCACCCTCTGACTGAAGAAATTCCTCCTCATCTCCTTCCTAAAAGAACGTCCTTTAATTCCGAGGCTGTGACCTCTGGTCCTAGACTCTCCCACTAGTGGAAACATCCTCTCCACATCCACTCTATCCAGGCCTTTCACTATTCTGTACATTTCTATGAGGTCCCCCCTCATTCTTCTAAACTCCAGCGAGTCCCGGCCGAGTGCCGTCAAACGCTCATCATACGTTAACCCTGAGATCATTCTTCTAAACCTCCTCTGGACCCTCTCCAGAGCCCGCACATCCTTCCTCAGATACGGGTCCAAAAATTGCTCACAATATTCCAAACGTGGTCTGACCAGCGCCTTGCAGAGCCCCAGCATTATATATTTTGTATAGTTATCAACAATGTAACCTTACCTTCCTCAGCCCGAAGTTCCCATTGGATTGGATGGGTTTGTGCAAGAGCGGAACTCGCTTTCAAAACATGGAGGGGACGGGGGACACAATTTTTTGGCGGCCTCGTGCGAATGCCCACTCACACGCACGCGCGCGGGGCTTCGGAGGCTCAATCCAGCGCTAAATGCAGCTCAACTGCCTGTCTCACCGGGTTAACCAACATCCCTGTCTGGACTGACGGGATACCAGCACTGCTTCTCCGTGCTGGCCATATTTCCAGCAAGCCCAGGCAGGTTAACCTGGCGGGGATGTCCCCCACCTCTCAAATCATGGGGGGGGGACGTGTCCCCTCTGGCCCCCCCCCCCCCCCCCCCCCCCCCCCCGGTTCATCTCGCTGCTACCATCGGGGAGAAGGTACAGGAGCCTGAAAACCGTGACCTCCAGGTTCAAGAACAGCATCTTCCCAGCAACCATCTGGCTGTTGAACACTGCACAACACTGACCTCCGCAACTGTGGCCTACCATGCACTGTGTCTTTAGTTGCACTACTGACTTGGTTTGTGTTCCATTATAGTCCTGTTACCAAGTAGTACTGATTGTTCATTGATTAAGGTATATATTTTTTGAGTTAATGGGCCAGTAAAGTTGCTGTAAGTCAGAGTTTTATTGTTCCACTGACAACACACATGACAATGAACCACTCTCGACTCTCCATGAGGAAGGCTATTGATTTCATCTTATTTCATGACCGCAGGATAAATCTGACCACGGCTTGTCCGCAGTAACCAGTTTACACTTCCTTAGACCCAAGTCTCCTCACCATCCGTCACAGGATGTACTTCCCAAATGTTCATCTTTAAGTACCTGGCATTTGACACATTGCAGCTGTAGTTCAGGAGGAACAGAATTCATGAAACACGGCCTTGACCCCTCCCTCACCTTCAAGACTTTACGCTGAAGTGAAGAATGAAGTTCAGCTTTATTGTTGTCACCTGTACCAAGGTTCAGTGAAAAGCTTTGCTTTGCATGCTAACCAATCAGATAACACTGTCTATACAATCAAGTCAAATTCAAGTACAATAGGCAGAGCAAAGGGGAAGATACAGAGTGCAGCATATAGTTCTCAGTAGACCTCTCTAGAGGTCTTCTTCTGCTTGAGCATGAAACATAAACCAAAGGAATAGTTAGATCTCAAGCCGGGAGTTGAGCAGCCAGGTTGTTGGCTCTGTTGGCGTCAATGTCTGCCAGGCCCTGACACAGCTCCATTTGGTGGGTGGTAGAGCGGGCACCCAGAGATGACATGATTGGCTGTCTGTTGTTCTGCTCCACATTCACCGGCTGGGCTCTGGCAGAGGGAGTCCCCATCTCCACACGCTGGCATTGAAACGCCATCAAAGGTGAATCGGACAGTACCCTAGCTTATGTAAGGACCGTTCAGAACCTGATGACAGAGGGGAAGAAGCTGTCCCTGAGTCTGGTGGTGCGCGCTTTCAAGCTTCTGTACCTTCTGTCGGACAGGAGCGGGGGCCTTCTAATGACTGGGGCGGGACAAGTCTTTGATTGTGTTGGCTGCATTTCTGAATCAGTGTGAAGTGTAGATGGAGTCAATGGTGAGGAGTCAGCATGGTGGCGCATTAGTTCCAGAGACAAAGTCTAGCAATGTTACAACATTTTGAGATTTTAAAAATCAAGCCCGCAATTTACCCCATCAGATAAAGCACAAAAAGAAGTTTAATTTGACATCTAATTCACTTTCATATCTTCAGTATTAATAAAGTTACGGCCATTTTCATACTCGGAACTTAGCATCTTGTTCCCTTTTGCTTTTCCATTGACTTAACTCAAAAGCTGTGATCAAGGACAGTCAAAGCCCATAACTTTCTTAAAAATTAATTTTCAGTTATTACAGATTGAAGCATTCTGAAACAAATATGAAACAATCTTACTTGGATGACCTGAAATTAAAGCATATAATTAATTAGTTAGTTACCTAATTGTAGCTAATTACAAAATTCAATTACTAGATCTTAACATCTATCCATTTCTTAAGAAAAGGTTAGCATTTTTTAATAGCCTAAGTGTCCAAATAACATTCACACAAGAATTCACAATATAATATGATTATTAAATCTCATTGTCATTAATTTATAGGCCAAATGGAAGGAATTTAGTTTTAATTCCCGTAAATTAATGGCCATTCAAATCATCTTGCGAGTGAGAATTTGTGGAACGAGATCGTTTGGAACGTTGCGATTACAGTGAATTTGAACCCCATATCGGCAAGAAAAATACTGCCGGTTCGTATATTTACATAATCACATTTTCATAACATGAAATTTTGATTAAAGGCATCCTAAGAAGCACGTTTATATGTAAAAATAAACGGTGTACCTTGCTTTGTCCCCTACGTGAGATCCGTCCCGTTGTCGGCGTTGACGGCTTTAGAAGACGATTTTAATTTTACTCCTGCTATTAAATTATCCAGCGCTAATTTTAATAAAATTGGAGCGATTTTTCTTCAGCAACTAAACAGCCTGACAAAGATCGATTTGAACAGGCTGGAGAAAAACGGCATTTTAAACCCGCCCCCCTCTCAAAGGCGCCAAAGTCGAGCACATGGCCAGTGACAGAACTGCAGCGCCGCTGAAGGTAAGTTTTGTAACATACCTACAAAGTCCAATGTCCGCAATGGGGTAGAGGTGAATGGGAGAGTACCCCAGCCTATGGAAGGTTGGTTCAGAAGCCTGATAACAGAGGGGAAGAAGCTGATCCTGAGATAACTGGGGAAGTAGCTCTAGTTTTGGACTCCCCCATATTTTACACGATAATCATACTGGCAGCAGAGGGAATCACACATGCATCACATATTCCATTTATTTTATAATACAAGCGGCTCACAGCCCATGTTACAAACATTTCCTTACAACATACAAGAATAAATTAATCAAATGGTGTAGTAGTTGTAAAAAGGTCACATTACTTTTTATGTACCGTCAAAAATATATTTCATATATTATTTGACTTAACGTAACTGAGCACAATTTATGAAGCTGGAAAAGGAACCTACTACAGAATATCATACACTGAATGTTGCAACATGCATCACCTACGAAACACAGAAACTGATTGTAAAAGGGGACAACACTCACTGATGAGCAGGATGGGGGGGGACATACTGAGGTGAATATTTTCTTGCTGTACATTGTTGTAATATTCTGCTTACACAGAGTTAGTATTTAAACTGGGGAGAGCACACTGAATAGCCTAGCTTGCTTTTCTGCTGAAATGAGTGGACAGAAAGCCGCAGAAAAAATTCAGAGTGAAAGTACACTGCGTGTTGGATTGCATCTCACCGACACAGCATGAAGCTTGCAAGATTATTTATACCAGCCATTGATTTATGGGTCAGTATGGAGTCAATTGTGTCTCATCGTTGGCTGTTCAGGGTGTTGCAGGTTATTACAGTCAAGCCCCATTTTTTTGTTTTGGCACGAATTAGATCCAAGAATATTGCTTTGATCTTTCACAATCAAATTACATGATTTTTATAACTGAATGTCAAGGAATAAAGAAAGAATCAATTGCCTCAACCGGCCACATGGGTGCTAAAAGTTGCCGCAACCATGCACTAACAATGCCACAAACTCGGCAAAGGCCTAACGTTGCAGCACATGTTTGATCTTGGAGTTTACTGGTTGACCATAACTTCACACAGCTGGGACTGACAGGTGAGTATTGGTGTGATATCTCTTTCAGTAATGTCACAGAATGGGAGATAAAATATTCTTATGCCGAACAAAGTTGCACAAATGATCCATAACTCATTCTGTATAAAATAAATTGTAAAGAAAAATGCCAGACAAAGCAAAGTGTTTTACATATATTTCCCAGCGGTATTCTGAGCCACAACCAAACAACCTGATAGAGGTAGAATTTTAAGGTCCCTTGTAAAGTTTCAGGACTTTGTATAACTCAAATTTCACTCTTCTCTTATAAATATGTCTTCATGGCATTCATATTATCTACAAGGATGATAAGTTGATTAAAGTTTAGTAAAAGTATAAGAATGATGTTTTGACAGGACTTCAGTGGAACTGACAAGAGACATACTGTACACAGTTGATACTACACTTTTGTTTTCAGCCAGTAACAAAGAGAGGGATGAATTTGGCTAAATCACACCCAAAGTACAGCCAGTCACCTTTACAAGGCTCTTGGATAACTGCAACCTTCTGACACAGAGCACCTTACCCATGTCTGCATTAATCAGTGGGAACAGGTATGTAATGGCCAGAAACAGAATCTCCTCAACCTTATGGTTAACGCTCTGACTAATCCAATGACGTTAATTTCCATCGAGGTTTAACCTGTTTTTTTTCCATTGCAAGTTAACGAGATTGGAACAGTGGATAAATGAATGAATGGTGAGGCATTCTCCAGAGAAATGAAAACAGGTCACTTGAAATTAACATAGAACTTAGTTGAATGAGCAACATGTTCAAATAACTGTTTAACGCCTTTGATCAAATTATTTATTTCCAAATCCTGATTCGGGATCACATCAGAAAAGTCAAGCCTGTTTTACCCCCAAAAATGGACACAGAGTGCTGGAGTAACTCAGCAGGTCAGGCAGCATCTCTGGAGAACATGGATAGGTGACATTTTGGATCGGGACTTGTCTTCTGTAGAGGGCCCCGACCCAAAACATCATCTATCCATGTTCTCGAGAAATGCTGCCTGGCCCGCTGAGTTACTCCAGCACTTTGTGTGTTATTTTGTGAACCAGCATCTGCAGTTCTTTGTATCACTTTTTTTTTTAACCGCTTTAGTTTGGTACATTTTTAAGAGTTCCTGTTTTTCATTCCAGATTTCCAGTTTCTATGCAATTCAGCTTTTAATCTCATATATAAATCACTGCTCTCTAATGCACCCCCATTTTGCAGTAAATAACCAGTTGATTTTGGAGCTTAAAGCAAACATTTTAACATTGTGCCTTAGTGGTTGATAACAAGTTCACACACCTGGGACTGACAGGTGAGTATTTGTGTGATATCTCTTTCAGTAAAGTCACAGAAAGGGAGATAGAATGCTGAACAAAATTGTACAAATGATCCATAACTCATTCTGTATAAAATAAATTGTAAAGAAAAATGCCAAAGTGTTTTACATATATTTCCCAGAAGTATTCTAAGCTGCAACCACACAAGTTCATGAACACGTTCTGCACTGGACACATCACAGATTATTAAGATGAACCTTCAATTGTCTCAGTCACAAGTGATCAAACAATGGCTTACTCTGTTTATAGGTCAGGTGCCTGAAGAGCAGTTGAAAGTTGTTTGAAAGTTAGAATGACATTTTAGAGGCTTGTTCTCACAAAATAATTGGTTCCCTCCAAACTGTGTCTCTCCAATGTCAACCTGCTGCCTTTGGGAACATCAACATCAACACAACAAACGTCTAACAGGAATATCATTGCCCAGTTTTATTTAGCATTCCCGATACGGGTGACCAGGAAATGCTAAATGATACTTGGCTAATAGTGTCGTTTCAACAGATGTAACACAAGGACAACCAACAAAATGTACAGCTGGCAAAAATCAAAATTCAAACTGAATACGTCAGAACCTCTGGCAAATGTGGAACTCCCATAAAGTCTGGAGTGATCCTTGGCCATTGTGGGTAGTCCTGTGGGCAGGAATGCCGTGTTCACCCTCGTTCCTGCTTCCCCAAGGGTTTGAATGCACAGAGTTATACAAAGGTCTTCTGGACGAGCACTTTTCCACAAGTCAGAGAAGGCTTCTTTGCCCAAAATGTCACTGCGTTACCCTGGCAACTCTTCTCATCGTCAAAATGAACACAAGTAATCCAAGGCCACATCGTAGCAGAATTTGTATTGCTCCTGGAAGGGGAAAAACGGAACATTCCCCATAAAACATGGGACTCTCACTGTGATCAGCAGCTCCGCATACATACATATCCACAATGGATCTATAAAAACCAATCCATGGCAGGAACCAACCCTGGCCACAAGGACGCAGAAGGGCTGAATGGCCTACTCCTGCACCTATTGACAGAGTGCTGGAGTAACCCAGAAGATTAGGCAGCATCTCTGGAGATCATTTGGCTCAGGATCCTTCTTCAGACTGATTCTGTGCGGGTGGGGGAAGAAAGTTGGGAAAGAGGAGAGGATGATAGATGCGATGGTAAACAAAAATGCTGGAGAAACTCAGCGGGTGCAGCAGCATCTATGGAGTGAAGGAAATAGGCAACGTTTCGGGCCGAAACCCAAAGGAAATAGGCAACGTTGCCTATTTCCTTCGCTCCATAGATGCTGCTGCACCCGCTGAGTTTCTCCTGCATTTTTGTCTACCTAAGATTTTCCAGCATCTGCAGCTCCTTCTTAAACAAATGATAGATGCGATGACTGAATGTCAAAGATCTCAGCTCCAGATAATTTCCCCAGGCAACCATCTCCACCCCAATTCCCCGCCGACCATCGATCACCCGTTCACACCGGGCCAATTAACCTACAAACCCGCACGGACTTTGGGATGTGGGAGGAAGCCAGAGCATCCGGAGAAAACCCACACGGGTCACAGGGAGAACGTGCGAACTCCACACAGACAGCACCCGAGGTCAGGATCGAACCCGGGTCTCTGGCGCTGTGAGGCAGCAGCTCTACCCGCTGGGAGGGGGAGGAGAGGGAGAGGGGTGAGGAGAGGGAGTTGAAGAGGGGGAGGAGAGAGGGGTGGGGGAGGGGAGGAGAGAGGGGAGGGAGGGGGAGGAGATGGAGAGGTGAGGAGAGGAAGATGGAGAGAGGTGTGGTTGAGGGAGTAGAGGGGTGAGAGATGGGGCACCACCTCCAGTTTAAATTCCATTTGGAATATTTTGGAGGACCAAGAAACCAAGAACCACTGAAGTGGAATTATTTGCTGAAGCTGTAACTGCCCACGTCTAATATTTGGATGGCTACACGGATAGGAAAGGCTTGGAGAGTTATGGGCCAAGCGTGGGTAGGTGGGACTAGTGTAGTTGGGGCATGTTGGTTGGCGTGAGCAAGTTGGGCCACATTGTCTGAATTTATGACCATGTTACTTTTGTTCCAGTAACAACCAAAACGTAAATGCTATTTTAGCAGCGTGTTCAGTTTAACAGGTTGATGCATGACTATGAACCAAGGTCTATCTTAAAGAGGGTAAAACTTAGTGTGAACAGGGGTCTCAACCCGGAAGGCCACCCATTCCCTCTCTACAGAGATGCTGCCTGTCCCAATAGACAATAGGTGCAGGAGTAGGCCATTCGGCCCTTCGAGCCAGGACCACCATTTAATGTGATCATGGCTGATCATCCCCAATCAGTACCCTGTTTCTGCCTTCTCCCCATATCCCCTGACTCCGCTATCTTTAACACACCCGCTAAGTTGCTCCAGCAGTTCTTTCCTGCACGGGTTATTTCAGCACTTTGTCTTTTAAATCTAATAACGTCACTTGTAATTCCAGATCTAAAAACCTTTCTGGAAACGTGACAAGATTAGCAGGGCACGCAGTGAGTATCCGGCCTTACCAGCGTGTCCACCATGTTGGATTTGTTGTTCCGTAATGTTTTAACGGTGTGAAAAACATCTATTATATTCTGTTGATGAATCATCTCACAGATACTGCGGACAACACAGAGTGTTCCACTGCGCCCACCACCGTTACTGAAAGACAAAAGCACCAGCATCTTCAACAACCACACACAACACACGGCTTTAAGGTGAGAGGGCTGAGATTTAATAGGGGCCTGAGTGGTTCAATGTTCACACCGCTGGGGTGTAAACTACCCAAGCGAAATATGAGGTGCTGCTCCTCCAATTTACGGTGGGTCTCACTCTGGCCTTGGAGGAGCCCAGGACAGAAAGGTCGGATTGGGAATGGGAGGGAGAGTTGAAGTGCTGGGCCACCGGGAGATCAGGTTGGTTATTGCGAACTGTGCGGAGGTGTTGGGCGAAGTGATCACCAAGCCTACACTTGGTCTCACCGATGTAGATATATGGGCGATAGTTTCTTCCCAGGAAAATGAACCATCTTCTAGAGTGCGGTCCTGACCTCCCATTTACCTCATTGGAGACCCTTGGGCTATCTTTGATCAGAATTTACTGGACTTTATCTTGCACTAAACGTTATTCACGTCTGTGCGCTGTGGATGGTCATATAATTGTGTAGTCATGTATTGTATCGTCTTTTCATTGGCTGGTTAGCAACAAGAGCTTTTCACTGTACCTCGGTACATGTGACAATAAACTAAAACAAACTCAAACTCAAATCGCAGGCAGGTGGGTCTAACGGGCCTGTCCCACTTACGCAACTTTTTCGGCGACTGCCGGCACCCGTCATAGTTGTTGCAGGTCGCCGAAAATGTTCAACATGTTGACAATCCAGCGGCAACCTGAAATAACGCTACGATTCTTTGGGCGACCGAGGAGACGACTCACGACCGTACAGGCGACACCCTGGTGACATGTCGCCGAGAGTCGTACCTTGTTCTGGTCGCTGCTAGATTTTCAACATGTTGAGCATTTTCGGCAACCTGCAACAACCTATGACGGGTGCCGGCAGTCGCTGGAAAAGCCACGTAAGTGGGACAGACCCGTTAGTGTAATTAGGGGATCTTGGTTGGCATGGGCGAGTTGGGCTGAAGGGCCAGTTTCCGTGACTCTATAGGTAAAGGTGATGACAAGTGTGTGTTGCTGACACTCACAAACAGTGCACCACCGTGCGCCCGTCACCACCGCTGTACTCTTCCTGCCACTTCTCCAAACGTTTGATCAGCTTCAGGAAAGACCGCTTGGACATGGGGATGTCCCTGTAGGAAGGCCAGCCAATGAACTGGAACTGCTGCACGATGCGATAGCCATCCTCAGGCTGCAAGGAAATTGACAGAGAGATCAGCGCCGACACGTGACTGCGTCCGCACTCCCACGCAACAAAATACACGCGTCGCAAACGTTAACATCTGAAGCCAAACGCACAATGACATTTGGCCGTTTCATCGCACGGGGTGAAGGAAAGAGCGTTCACGTTGATCGCGGCCCTGTCTCCACCAATCCTTCCACCACCACGCACCAGCAGCACAAGAAGTGACAAGACAGACACCATTGTGTGCAGATGCCAAGATGTGTGTTCAGCTCTGGCTGAACAACCTCTAATAGACAATAGACAATAGGTGCAGGAGTAGGCCATTCGGCCCTTCGAGCCAGCACCGCCATTCAATGTGGTCATGGCTGATTATCCCCAATCAGTACCCTGTTCCTGCCTTCTCCCCATACCCCCTGACTCCGTTATCTTTAAGAGCCCTATCTAACTCTCTCTTGAAAGTATCCAGAGAACCGGCCTCCACCGCCCTCTGAGAATCTTTTGTGTGGACTCGTTAAGAAGATTTCATCGTACGTTAAATCAAAGATGAGAAACAACACAAAATGTTGGCGACAAGAGAATGCAGATTGGTGGAATCTTGACTTGGAAAACAAAGTGGTGGAGGAACTCAATGGGTCAGGCAGCATCGGTGGAGGGAATGGACAGATCAGTCTGAGTTAAGGTCCAGACCCGAACCATGGTCTATCCATTCCCCCCACAGATGCTGCCTGACCCGCTGAGTTCCCCCAGCACCTTGTTTGTTGCAACAGAAAATATTGTCATCTATTGTGGTTTAACCACAAGGCAGGGGTGAGAACTGATATCCAATGGAGCTGAAGAACCATCATGATGTGTGTCAGAAACTGTCTTGGAGTGGCCGAGTTTTTATTTAATTAAAAGCAAAACTCATTCTGAGGGCTGGGACATTGATCGATTTAGAGATGCTTAATCACTGATTGATTAAAAAGTCATCAAGCAAAATTAATCATCTTTAAAAAAAAACCTAATATGTCCAGTTTTTCTGCAGTGGGCAGACAGCCAATAGTTCTGGGCCTCACTTTATTCCAGTGCGGTGATTTTGTCATCTATGGTTCAACTGATAATCTTTGCAGAAACTTCTGGGTCAATATGTACGGCAACAGGTCACTGAGGCACAGCATGCGGTGGGTAGATACGTTGGTTATTGGTGAGGCAGCACCTGGAGCCTTGGTTCTCTCTACACCATCGTCTAGATCTCCCATGTCCCCATGTTGGGGGAGTCCAGAACCAGGGGCCACAGTTTAAGAATCAAGGGTAAGCCATTTGGAACCGAGATGAGGAAACACTTTTTCACTTGTGAGTGTGGAATTCTCTGCTTCAGAGGGCGGTGGAGGCCGGTTCTCTGGATGCTTTCAAGAGAGAGCTAGATGGGGCTCTTAAAGATAGCGGAGTCAGGGGATATGGAGAGAAGGCAGGAACGGGGTACTGATTGGGGATGATCAACCATGATCACAGTGAATGGCAGTGCTGTCTCGAAGGGCCGAATGGCCTCCTCCTGCACCTATTGTCTATTGTCTATTGTCTATCACTCTCTGTGTGAAAATGTGACCCTCGGGTTTATATTAATCTTTCACCTCCCACCTTAAACCTATATCCTCTGGTTCTTGGTTCCCCTACATTGGGACAAAGACTTTGTGCATTCACTTTGTCTATTCCCCTCATGGTTTTATTCATCTCCACAAGATCGCCCCTCAGCCCCCTGCGCTCCAAGGAATAACCTGCCCAACCTCTCCCTATGGCTCTGGCCATCGAGTTCTGGCAACATCCTCGTAAAACCCTCTCTGCCCACTTTGCTGCTTAGGGGCATCATTCATGTAGCGGGGGGTCACCAAAACTGAACACAACATCCCAGATGTGTAGGAAGTGACTGCAGATACTGGTTTAAACCAAGATAGACACAAAAAAGCTGGAGTAACTCAGCGGGGAAGGCAATCGGTGATGTTTCGGATGGAGACCCTTCTTCAGACTAGTTAGCGATAAGGGAAATAGACAATATACAATAGACAACAGACAATAGGTGCAGGAGTAGGCCATTCGGCCCTTCGAGCCAGCACCTCCTTTCAAGGTGATCATGGCTGATCATCCCCAATCAGTACCCCGTTCCTGCCTTCTCCCCATATCCCCTGACTCCGCTATCTTTAAGAGCCCCATCTAGCTCTCTCTTGAAAGCATCCAGAGAACCGGCCTCCACCGCCCTCTGAAGCAGAGAATTCCACACTCACAAGTGAAAAAGTGTTTCCTCATCTCGGTTCCAAATGGCTTACCCTTGATTCTTAAACTGTGGCCCCTGGTTCTGGACTCCCCCAACATGGGGATATGGGAGATCTAGACGATGGTGTAGAGAGAACCAAGGCTCCAGGTGCTGCCTCACCAATAACCAACGTATCTACCCACCGCATGCTGTGCCTCAGTGACCTGTTGCCGTACATATTGACCCAGAAGTTTCTGCAAAGATTATCAGTTGAACCATAGATGACAAAATCACCGCACTGGAATAAAGTGAGGCCCAGAACTATTGGCTGTCTGCCCACTGCAGAAAAACTGGACATATTAGGTTTTTTTTTAAAGATGATTAATTTTGCTTGATGACTTTTTAATTAATCAGTGATTAAGCATCTCTAAATCGATCAATGTCCCAGCCCTCAGAATGAGTTTTGCTTTTAATTAAATAACAACTCAGTCACTCCAAGACAGTTTCTGACACACATCATGATGGTTCTTAAGCTCCATTGGATATCAGTTCTCACCCCTGCCTTGTGGTTAAACCACAATAGATGACAATATTTTCTGTTGCAACAAACAAGGTGCTGGGGGAACTCAGCGGGTCAGGCAGCATCTGTGGGGGGAATGGATAGACCATGGTTCGGGTCTGGACCTTAACTCAGACTGATCTGTCCATTCCCTCCACCGATGCTGCCTGACCCATTGAGTTCCTCCACCACTTTGTTTTCCAAGTCAAGATTCCACCAATCTGCATCCTCTTGTCTCCAACATTTTGTGTTGTTTCTCATCTTTGATTTAACGTACGATGACATCTGCTTATCAAGTTCACACACGAGATTCTCAGAGGGCGGTGGAGGCCGGTTCTCTGGATCATTTCAAGAGAGAGCTAGGTAGGGCTCTTAAAGATAGCCTCTGGCGTGTCCAAACCCTTAATAATCTTATACGTTTTAATAAGATATCCTCTCATCCTTCTAAACTCCAGAGTATACAAGCCCAGCTGCTCCATTATCTCAGCACATGACAGTCCCGACATCCCGGGAATTAACCTTGTGAATCTACGCTGCACTCCCTCAATAGCAAGAATGTCCTTCCTCGAATTACGGGACCAAAACAGCACTGAATTGAATAGGTACATTGAAGTAAATGCCAGAGGAAGTTGTTGAGGCAGGCACAATAACAACATTTATAGTAAAATACTTTTGGACGAGTATATGAAGGAAATGTTTAGAAAGATAGGGGTCAAATGGGGCTAGCGTAGATGGGGCATCTAGGTCAGGATGGATGAGTGGGCCGAAAGGCCTGTTGCCATGCTCTCTGACCCCACGAATGTTCCAGATCTGAACCCTTACACCAAAATCCTTCACAGAAAAATCTACTTTTCAAAACTCTTCCATGAATTAGTGATAAAAAGCTTGGGGGATATTCTCATGACCCAGCGGGGGGAAGTATTTACTCTTCCACCCATTCTAATAATGCGAACTTCATTAAAAATGCAATAATAAGAGTTGTGGAAAGATTTGCCTTGCCACACAATGCCCTTTCAACATAGAAAATGGGTGGATTTCAGAGCCTGACTGAGTAAAGAGTTGCATTTGTATAAACGCTGTTGATGAATAAACATTTGAACGCTGGTGGATTCTCTTACCCGTGCCATGTTGTAGATCCGAAAGACACGAACAATTATATCCTCTTCAAAGTCTGCGGAGATGAATTCCACTTGAATGGGGCCATAACAACACAAGCTCTTCTCTGGCCAGTATTGAATGCAGAGCTGGTTGAAAAGACACAATCACTTACATAGGCTGACGCGAACACTGAGACACAAAGATTTTTACAAGGACTTTCATTAGAGTCACTGTCAGAATACGGAATTACTGGTGGATCTTAAACTCAACCTACTACAAGTTGGCTAAACACTTATCCTGTTGAGGCGTTCTCTGTCTGCAAGCGGTTTGGTGGAAATAGTTATGGCAGATTGAAAAGGGAAAAGTCTCTACAGACCAATTGGAAGATGATAGATCGGATTCAAATCTGCTGATATTTCACCTGCTGTTGCCATCTCCAAAAAGCAACATCGATGTGCATATTAGAATTAATTTAAGTAAAATCTTCCCACACTCCACATTAAATAGAGGAGCATAGTGGCGCAGCGGGTAGAGCTGCTGCCTCACAGTGTCAGAGACCTGGGTTCGATCCTGACCTCAGGTGCAGTTTGTGTGGAGTTTGCACGTTCTCCCTGTAGGTTTCCTCCCGGTGCTCCGGTTTCCCCCCACATCCCAAAGACCGTGCGGGTTTATACATTAATTGGTCCTCTGTAAATTGTCCCGAGCGTGGGTTAGGGGGTGGATGAGAAAGCGGCTTAACTGAGAATGAGTGTGAATGGGTGGGTGATCGATGGTCGGCGTGGGCTCGGGTGAGGTGAAGGACCTGTTTCTGTGCTGTGTCTCTGAACTAAACTCAAACCTCTACTTCCACAGGTAGCCTCACGTTCTTTACATTTATAACCTTAAACGCTATTTGCTCAGTAATATAAGGTTATGTCATGGAGCCGAGGAGAGTCCGGAGAGGATTTACGAGGATGTTGGTGGTTTGACTAGTACATGTGTCACAGGTTATGGGGAGAATGGGGATATGAGGGAGATAGATGAGCCATGATTGTATGCTGGAGTAGACTTGATGGGCCAAATGGCCTAATTCTACTCCTGTCGCTTATGACCCAATGACCAAGTTATAAGGAAGGGTCGGGCAGGCTAGGAATTTATTGTTTGTAGCACAGTTGGCTGAAGGGAGATCATCTTGAAGTGTATACAATCACGACAGAATAGACATGGTGAATGGTTGCAGGATAGACCACGATAGAGGAATCAAGGACCAGAGGGCAGAGGTTTAAGGTGAGAAGGGAATTATTTAGTTTTGTTTAGTTTAGATTTCGAGATACAGCGCGGAAACAGGCACTTCGGCCCACCGAGTCCACACCGACCAGCGATCCCCGCACATTAACACTATCCTACACACACTCGGGACAATTTACACATACACCAAGCAAATTAACCTACAAACCTGCACGTCTTTGGAGGGTGGGAGGAAACCGAAGATCTCCGAGAAAACCTACGGGGTCACGGGGAGAACGTACAAACTCCGTACAGACAGCACCCGTAGTTGGGATCAAACCTGGGTCTCTGGCGCTGCAAGCACTGTAAGGCAGCAACTCTACCGCTGCACCAGTGTGCCTGAGGGGCAACTTTTTCACACAGAGGATGGAGGGTGTATGGAACGAGCTGCCAGAGGAGGTAGTTGAGGCTGGCACAATAACAACATTTAGATGACACTTGTTTAAGAAAGAACTGCAGATGCAGGAAAAATCAAAGGTAGACAAAAATGCTGGAGAAACTCAGTGGGTGAGGCAGCATAGATACTGCCGTAGATGCTGCCTCACCCGCTGAGTTTCTCCAGCATTATTGTCTACCTTTAAAAGGCACTTGGAATGTTACATGGAAAACTCGAAGGCTTGAAGGGCCGAATGGCCTCCTCCTGCACCTATTTTCTATGTTTCTATGAAGGTTATGTGGAAAGGAAAGGTTTAGAGGGATATGGGGCAAATGCTGGCCAATGGGCCAAACTCAGGTGGGGCATCATGGTTTGCATGGACCATGTTTGTATCGCTCCATGACTATGTTCAATTCTAGGCTGGAAATGAAGCTGTGAGCTGCACCAGTTGGAGACAGTGTGTTAATAATTAGATGAAGGTAAACAAATGGATCATTTAACGCCTCCTTCTCTTCCTCCACGACTCTGAGTAGCGTTTTCCTACAAGCCTGGTCCACAGTAAGACAGGGGGAACGCGGAACAGACAGGAACACGGTAGCGACTGACTCCCCCCCCCACCCCACTCTACCTGTGCGGCGTCGAGTTCATTCAACATGACGATGGCGGAGCAGTGATAATCAAACACTAATCTCCAGAAGTCAGTGACGGTGTTTGGCAACGGGTGCTGGGTGACGATAAAGGCAGCGGGCTGCTTGTGGCTCTGTGGGGACCAGGGAACAACACGTTAGTCAACAGTGTCACACACACACAGGCGATTCATAGAAAGCATAGTGATCCATTTATTTATTTATTTATTTATTATTTTTATTAGAAGCAAATGTGCAAGAATAAAACAATCGGCATATAAAATTATACAGTTATTGTACAGCTTCAATTTTAACCTTTTAGCCTGGAAATAAGGGGAAAGATAAGAGAGAGAACAAGAGAGGGAAGAAGTGTAAAGTGTAAAGATGGAACCCCTAGACTACTAGTCGTGTGGCCATAGAGTGAATAAAGATATAAGAGAGGAAAAGGGAAAAAAAAAAAGTGGAGATATACCTGCCTCTCGTCCCCCACCTCACCCAACCCATAGTTGGATTTAAATCCAAAGTTGTGTTGTGCATACTATCCTTGTAAGAATTCGGTAAAGGCTGTCCATGTCTTGAAAAATTGATCTGGTTTTTCTGCCAAGACAAGCCTAATATTTTCCAAATGTAGTGTCTCAGACATGTTTGTAATCCACATCTTCACAGTAGGGACTGATGTGCATTTCCAAAATTTAAGTATTAGTTTTTTCGCCATTATCAGGCCATGATTAAGGAAACGTCTTTGAAATAATGTTAGGTCAGAACAGGCTTCTGACGTACCATAGGAAGTTTAAATACGGTATTTTAATCTGCACAAATGTGGAGCGTGGAGCGTGGAGCGGGTCAGCACAGGGACAGGCTCTTCAGCCCACAACGTCTGTGCTGAACATGATGCCAAGCTTGACACAAAAATGCTGGAGTAACTCAGCGGGACAGGCAGCATCTCTGGAAAGAAGGAATGGCTGACTTCAGACTGATGCCAGGGGAGTGGGTGGGAGAACTGTATCCCCTCCCCCTTCCCAGTTCTCCCACCAGTCTCACTGTCTCTGACTACATTTTATCTCTGTCCCGCCCACTCCCCTGACATCAGTCTGAAGAAGGGTCTCGACCCGAAAGGTCACCCATTCCTTCTCTCCAGCACTTTGTGTCTACCCAAGCGTTATACACAAACTGATAAAGAGTGGTCTTGTACTTACGTCCATGAGTGCTGCATTGATATAGTTACTGGTTTCTCCATCAACAGAAATGAGGAAGGGCAGGCAGCGGTCCGGGGGGAGTACATCCATGTTGCGGTTCTTGTTGTGGTTGCGCGGCAACAGCCCCACACTGCAATCTTCGGCTCGGACACGAGGGGTGACGATATTCAGCGTCTACAAAACAACGGGCACAAAACCATCATCAGCGCTCCACTCAAAACACACAGTGCTAGAGAAACCCAGCATGTCAGGCAGCATCTGTCAAGGACATGGACAGGCGGCAGTTTAGACAATAGACAATAGGTGCAAGAGTAGGCCATTCGGTCCTTCGAGCCAGCACCGCCATTCAATGTGATCATGGCTGATCATCCTCAATCAGTACCCCGTTCCTGCCTTCTCCCCATATCCCCTGACTCTGCTATCTTTAAGAGCACAATCTAGCCTTCTCTTCAAAGTATCCAGAGAACCTGCCTCCACCACCCTCTGAAGCAGAGAATTCCACAGACTCACAACTCTCTGTGAGAAAAAGTGTTTCCTTGTCTCCGTTCTAAATAGCTTACACCTTATTCTTAAACTGTGGCACCTGGTTCTGGACTCCCCCAACACTGGGAACATGTTTCCTGCCACTAGCGTGTCCAAACCCTTAGTAATCTTATACGTTTCAATAAGATTCCCTCTCATCCTTCTAAATTCCTTTGTATACAAGCTCAGCCGCTCCATTCTCTCAGCATATGACAGTCCCGCCATCCCGGGAATTAACCTTGTAAACCTACGCTGCAACAAGAATGTCCTTTCTCAAATGAGGGGACCAAAATTGCACACAATACTCCAGACGTGGTCTCAACAGGGCCCTGAACAACTGCAGAAGGACCTCTTTGCTCCTATATTCAACTCCTCTTGTTATAAAGGCCAACATGCCATTCGCTTTCTTCACCGCCTGCTGTACCTGCATGTTTGTGGTAGGTTCTGTACTATTTCTCTGTAGGCGCGTGGCGATAACTAGCTAAAGGAGGAGTTAGACTGCTTACACTTAGGAAGGAGATGAGGAGACATTTCTTTAATCAGAGGGTGGTGGATCTGTGGAATTCTTTGCCACAGAAGGCCGCGGAGGCCGTCAGTGGATATATTTAAGGCAGAGATAGATAGATTCTTGATTAGTACGGGTGTCTGAGGTTATAGGGAGAAGGCAGGAGAATGGGGTTAGGAGGGAGAGATAGATCAGCCATGATTGAATGGTGGAGTAGACTTGATGGGCCGAATGGTCTAATTCTACTTCTTTCACATGACCTTACGACCTTATGACATTTAATTTAAATTTGAATAAAATGTAATGTATCAACTATTTAATTTTTTTCCTTTCTCAACATTTTAATTAATTCTTAAGAATTCACTACAATGACCTTCCTCCGTATCTCAATATCGTTAAATCACCCGCACTTCACAAAGACCCACACCATCCTGGCCACACACTCATCTCTCCGCTGCCATCAGGAAAAAGGTACAGGAGCCTGACATCTGGAACATCCAGGTTCAGGAACAGCTTCTTCCCCACAGCCATCAAGCTATTAAACACAACATCAAACAAACTCTGAACTATAACAGTCTATTGCACTTTATCTGTTTATTTATGCGTATATATATGGTCTATGGGATATCGACACACTGAACTTTTATCTCCCATTCTGTACTATGATATTGTGTTGTGCTGCAGCAAGCACGAATGTCATTGTCCCATCTGGGACACATGACAATAAAACTCTCTTGACTCTTGACTCTCTTCTCCAGAGAGACATCAATGGATATGGCTGTGTTCTGCATCTCCAAGTTCCAGGGTCTTTCTCCTGCTGTCATTTATCTTCCCGTCTATAAAGCTCGAGTAAACTGAGATTACTCAGGCTGAGTAGCCTCTCTGAGATAACGTCCTGGTCTCCAAGTGCACGAAGATATGCCCATGTTCTCACAACCCCCTCCCCTGCTCACACAAAGAGTGGTGGGGTGTATGGAACAAGAGAGATTTAATACTTAAGGAATCAAGGGATATGGGGAGAAGGCAGGAACGGTGTACTGATTTTGGATGATCAGCCATGATCAAATTGAATGGTGGTGCTGGCTCGAAGGGCCGAATGGTCCTTCTCCTGCATCTATTGTCTATTGTCTATTGTCTATTGTCACTCGCCAGCCTTTATCCTGCACCTCTCTTGTCCAGCTTCTTCTCCCCCCTACTCCATCAGTCTGAAGAAGAGTCCCAACCCGAAATTGCCTGTCCATTCCCTCCACAAGGAAAAAAGGAAAAGGCGGAATCTGTGGGCTGTGGGAGAGCTGGGAAGGGGAGGGGAAGGAGGAGGGAAGCAGGGACTACCTGAAATTGGAGAAGTCATTGTTCATACCGCTGGGGTGTGAACTGCCCAAGCGAAATATGAGGTGCTGCTCCTCCAATTTACGGTGGGACTCACTCTGGCCATGGAGGAGGCCTTGGACAGAAAGATCGGAATCGGAATGGGAGGTGGAGTTGAAGTGCTGAGCCACCGGGAGATCAGGTTGGTTAATGCGAACTGAGCGGAGTTGTTGGGCGAAGCGATCGCCAGGCCTACTGATATCACTGCCATTGAATATCCTTCACTTATCCCACACATTCCTTACTTAAAGCCGTGTATTTCAGCAGCGTTTTCTCACATTTGCTCACCTGAAACTCATCTTTGATCTGACTGGAGTTGGTCTGTGGGTCCACCTTCGTGATGTTGTAGAAGTTAGCTCGGAACTCACAGACAGGTATGGCCGTGTTCCCACACAGACACGCCTCGAGAATGGCATCATGTACAAAGACATATTGCTCCTGCAGATCAAAAACGGCAGAACATGCAGAGGTGAATCAGATCATGGGAGGAATAGATCGGGTAGAAGAGTAGAGGAATCGAGGACCAGAGGACATGGGTTCAAGGTGAAGGGGGAAAGATTTATAGGCAATAGACAATAGACAATAGGTGCAGGAGTAGGCCATTCGGCCCTTTGAGCCAGCACCGCCATTCAATGTGATCATGACTGATCATCCACAAATCAGTACCCCGTTCCTGCCTTCTCCCCATATCCCCACACTCCACTATCTTCAAGAGCCCTATCTAGCTCTCTATTGAAAATATCCAGAGACCCGGCCTCCACCGCCCTCTGAGGTAGAGAATTCCACAGACTCATAACTCTGTGTGTGAAAATTCCATAGGAATTTAATAGGAATCCGAGGGGTATCATTTTCACACAGTGTATGGTGGGTGTATGGAACGAGCTGCCAGGGGAGGTCGTTGAGGCTGGGGCTATCCCAACATTTAAAAAACAGTTGGACAGGTTAATGAATAGGACTGGTTTGGAGGGATATGGACCAAGCGCGGGCAGGTGGGACTAGTGTAGCTGGGACATGTTGGCTGGTGTGGGTAACTGTATCACTCTATGACTCTGCTGTCTCATGTTAGTTCCACACGGTTAGTTGGTTATGAAGAAACTGCACATGCTGGAATGAAACAGTTTAGAGATACAGCAGGGAAACAGGCCCTTCGGCCCACCATTGATCACCCGTGCAATCCTGATCTATGATCTCCCACTTTCTCATCCACTCCCTACACACTAGGGGCAATTTACAGAGGGCAGATTAACCTTCAAGCCCCATGGCATTTGGCCGTCCTGATTTCTGCCGTGGTTCCTCCGACTTTTTTATTTCTTTATTTTCTTATATCTTTGGAGTTCTCGGGGAACTTTGATAAGCTAACCTTCCTGAAGCAAAGCTGTGCTCCAGAGCAACAAAGCTGTTCTGATTCACACAAATTAATTTTAATGGGAAACCATTCAAGGATGCAGTGAGTCAGGTGACAGACTCGACAGGCAAATCCCTCTCGTGCTGTCAGGTTGCACAGAGACCGATGTTGGCAGCAGACCTGGTCTAAGCTGCAGGGAGAAGTGAGGCAGGCTTAGGACTTTAGTCCATGTAGTGCAGGGGGCTGAGGGATGATCTTATAGAGGTGTACAAAATCATGAGGGGAATAGATAGGGTGAATGCACTGTCATTTTTTTCACCAGGATAGAGAAATCATGACCTAGAGGGCAGAGGTTTAAGGTGAGAGGGGAAAGATTTAATAGGAACAGTCACGGTGGTGCAGCGGTAGAGTTGCTGCCTCGCAGCGAATGCAGCGCTGGAGACCCGGGTTCAATCCCCGACTACGGGTGCTGTCTGTACGGAGTTTGCACGTTCTCCCCGTGACCTGCGTGGGTTTTCTCCGAGATCTTCGGTTTCCTCCCACACTCCAAAGACGTTCAGGTTTGTGGGTTAATTGGCTTGGTAAATGTAAAAATTGTCCCTAGTGGGTGTAGGATGGTGTTTGTGTGTGGGGATCGCTGGTTGGCACAGGCCAGGTGGGCCGAAGGGCCTGTTTCCAGGCTGTATCTCTAAACTGAACTACAAGGAACGTGAGGGGCAGCTTTTCACATAGAGGGTGGTGGGTGTATGGAACGAGCTGCCAGAGGGAGTGGTTGAGGCAGGTACAATAACAATATACAAACATATTTTGGACAGGTACATGGATTGGAAAGGTTTGGAGGGACATGGGCCAAACGCAGGCAGGTGGGGCTCCCACAGATGGGGCAACTTGGTTGGCATGAACCAGTTCATAGGTTTTAGGAGCCGAATTCGGCCATTCGGCCCATCGAGTCTACACCGCCATTCAATCATGGCTGATCTATCTCTCCCTCTCAACCCCATTCTCCTGCCTTCTCCCCATAACCCCTGATACCCGTACTAATCAAGAATCTGCCAATCTCCGCCTTAAAAATATCCACTGACCTGGCCTCCACAGCCCCTTGTGGCAATGAATTCCACAGATTCACCACCTCTGGCCAAAATAATCCCTCCTCATCTCCTTTCTAAAGGTACGTCCTTTTATTCTGAGGTGATGGCCTCTATCTCTAGACTCTCCCACTAGTTGGGCCGAAGGGCCTGATTCTGTGCTGTACGACTCTGTGACTTAATGCCTCCCCTCCCATCTCCATCAACAGACACATCGAGCCGAAAAATATGGAATAAATCCCCAGTTATCAATATTTATTTTAATTAGAAAACTACCTTAGCGAATCAAACTGATTATCTCTTCTCAATCTATATATTCATCCAAGTGAAAAGGCCATTAGTGCCACAAGCATTGTGACTTTATTACTGATATTGTCTCTGCCCATTAATATTCTGTGCTTCTCTCCGCTTGTTACAATAAACACAATCCTTCCCGCATTCACACAATGTCTTACCATGTCATTATACAAGTTCAAAGTACTTCACACAATGAATTACCTTTTGGAAGCCAAGTGCATATTACTATGCAAATGCTATTAGGTAGGTAAATGTCAGTGTCACCACAAGACCGTCGCGGAAACAGCAAAACATAACAGATAGACACAAAAAGCTGGAGTAACTCAGCGGGACAGGCAGCATCTCTGGAGACAAGGAATGGGGAGGTGGGTCTGAAGAAGGGTCTCGACCTGAAACGTCGCCTGCCTTCTCCCCATATCCCTTGACTCCACTAGCCCCTAGAGCTCTATCTAACTCTCTCTTGTGAGTTGTGAGTCTGTGGAATTCTCTGCCTCAGTTCTCTGGAGGCCGGTTCTCTGGATGCTTTCAAGAGAGAGCTAGATAGGGCTCTTAAAGATAGCGAAGTCAGGGGATATGGGGAGAAGGCAGGAACAGGGGTACTGATTGTGGATGATCAGCCATGATCATGTTGATAGGCGGTGCTGGCCCGAAGGGCCAAATGGCCTACTCCTGCACCTCTTGTCTATTGTCTAAACCTTTACTATTCATGGACCTGTCCAAGTGCCTGTTAATTCCTCCAGTTGAAGTTGCTTTTTAATTGATGTGAATTGTGAATATAAATGATACAGCAGGAAACAGGCCCTTCTGCCCAACATGTGACACCAGACTCAGGAACAACTTCCTCCCCTCTGTTATCGGGCTTCTGAACGGTCCTTCCATCAGCCAGGGTACTGTCCGATTCACCTCTACCCCATTGTGGACATTGGACTTGGAACTGATGTGCTACAATGCTGAGAACTAGACTCTGTATCTTCCCCTTTGCTCTGCCCACTGTACTTGAGTTTGAACGGATTGGATCTATAAATGGTCTGTGTGATCATTGCTTGCAAACAAAGCCTTTGACTATATCTCGGTTTAGGATTAGGAGGAGAATTAATTGGAAGGAACTGCAGATGCTGGTTTATACCGAATGCAGACACAAAATTCTCGAGTAACTTCTGACTCGAAACGTCAGCTATTCCTTTTATCCAGAGATGCTGCCTGACTCGCTGAGTTGGAGTTACTCAGGGGGTCAGGCAGTTTAGTTTAGTTTAGAGATACAGCGCAGAAAAAGGCCCTTCGAGTCCGCGCCGACCAGCGATCCCCGCACATTAACACTATCCTACACACACCAGGGACAATGTTTACATTTACCAAGCCAATTAACCTACAAACCTGTACGTCTTTGGTGTGGAAGGAAACCGAAGATCTCGGAGAAAACCCACGCAGGTCACGGGGAGAACGTACAAACTCCACACAGACAGTACCCGTAGTCGGGATCAAACCCGGGTCTCTGGCGCTGCATTCGCTATAAGGCAGCAACTCTACCGCTGCGCTACCGTGACCAGCATGTGTCTACCCTCTGAATGAAAGAACTGCCCCTTCAGAACAACTTCACTATGTCAACCCGGCCAGCATGGGCAGAGTGGGCTGAAGGGCCTGTATCCGGGCCGGCATGGGCAGAGTGGGCTGAAGGGCCTGCAGCTTCTTGACATTGGAGAGTCACAGCAAGTAAACAGACAACTTGGAATGGTGGAATGTACTGTGGCCGTGCTGAATACTAGGCAGTAATTGACAGTGTATACAATGAGAGGAGTGTGAGGTACCTCGGTCTGCACCATGTTGACCCGCTGTGATCGCAGCTCCCGGATGCAGTTATACACATCCACGACTCCTTCACTCTCCGCCATGTCCAGCATGATGTCGATGGCTATGAAGCAGCCCGTCCGTCCTGCACCCGCACTGTAGGGGCACAAGGTGACCGAGATGTTGGAGCAGCAACACACAGCAAGAGGCAACCCGACCCTCCAGTCTTAGAAACATAGAAACATACAAAACAGGTGCTGCACTAGGCCATTCGGCCCTTCGAGCCAGCACCACCATTCAATTTCCCGATGTTGGGGGAGTCCAGAACCAGGGGCCACAGTTTAAGAATAAGGGGTAAGCCATTTAGAACGGAGACGAGGAAACACTTTTTCTCACAGAGAGTGGTGAGTCTGTGGAATTCTCTGCCACAGAGGGCGGTGGAGGCCGGTTCTCTGGACAATTTCAAGAGAGAGCTATATAGGGCTCTTAAAGATAGCGGAATCAGGGGATATGGGGAGAAGGCAGGAACAGGGTACTGATTGGGGATGATCAGCCATGATCACATTAAATAATGGTGCTGGCTCGAAGGGCCGAATGGCCTACTCCAGCACCTATTGTCTATTGACCAACTCTTATCCGCCTGCATGTAATCCACAGCCCTCCATCCCCTGCATATCCATGTATCTATCTAGAAGTCAGTGAAATACCATCATTATGTCAGCCTCCAGCACCACCCTGCAAGTGCGTTCCAGGCACCCACCACCCTCTTTGTATGAAACGAGCCCAGCACATTTCCTTTAAACTTTGCCCTCGAGACTGATTTTAACTTTCTGGGAAAAATTTCTGATTGTCAAAGTTGTGATAATAATATCGAAAAGAGAAGAGCTTTTCAGTGTGAACAACACAATAACCGCAATGTCCACTAACTAACTGATTTGATTGCAAGGTACAGCATGGAAACAGGCCCTTCAGCCCACCCAGTCCATGCCGACCATCGATCACCCGTTCACACTAGTTCTATGTTATCCCACTTCCTCATCCACTCCCTACACACTAGGAGCAATTTACAGAGGGACCCACAAACTTGCACGTCTTTGGGATGTGGGAGGAAACCGGAGCCCCCGGAGGAAACCCACGAGGTCACAGGGAGAAACTGCAAACTCCACACAGACAGCACCCGAGGTCAGGATCGAACCCGGGTCTCTGGCGCTGCGAGGCAGTAGCTCTACCAGCTGCACTTATCATGGCGAAGGTTATGACTGAACCGCATGCTTAGCCTGAGACACAACACAGACACAACACGCATGCAATAAGTACATAATCAGGCCTTCATGGTCAGGACAAGATCCCTGCACTGATCACAACTGGGACTTAAAAATGGTGTCAAACTGGTGACTCTGCACACTGTCTCAGCGTACGACTACTGTACACTTGTACTGTATCTGAGATGCTTACCTACGATGTATCTAAGTGCTTGTGTACAGCGATACTCGTACTGAACTGTTTACTAAAATGAATGTCACTGTACGTTGGTACAGAGTATCACTGCCACTATAATAGGGAGCGAGCGGGCAAGATCATCTCTGACCACTCTCACTCTGGCCACAAACACTTTGAATCACTTCCCTCTGGAAGGCAACACCGGACTGTCAAAGCTGCCACAGCCAGACATAAAAACAGCTTTTTTCCACGAGTAGTAGCTCTACTCAACAACCAAAAATCTGCAGCCTCCTTTTGCTCTGGTATTTTACATGTTTAATCAATACACATGTTTTATTATTAATGTTTAATGTTTTATGTGTCATTCCTAACTGTCACTGTATGTCATGTTGTCACTTGCGGGCGGAGCACCAAGGCAAATTCCTTGATGTGAATACTTGGCCAATAAACTTATTCATTCATTCATTCATTGATAACTGCAGGCTTAGCCCAACACATACCTGCAGTGCACAATAATGGGGCCAACCTCGTTTGGATTCAGGAACTTGACTTGTCGCACAAAGCCCAATAAGCCGGTGGCAAAGCAGGGCACTCCGTGGTCAGGCCAGCTGGTGAAGTGGAACTGTCGAATCTCCCGAATGTCGTGGTTACCTTTCTATCAGGAATAAAAGTTGACACATGTGGGATGTTCAGCTTCAAACAAACCTTTGTTTTCTTGCACACAACATTCTTTTATTTCATCACATCCATACGAACGTGAATAAGACTGGAAACAGGTAGAGACACAAGAATCTACAGACGCTTTAACCTTGAGAGAAACTCAAACTGCCGGGGAAACTCGGTGGCTAATTCAGCTAAGAAGCTCTGACTCTGCGTTGATTAAAGGCCTCAGGCAGACAAGTTTGATCTCATGTCAATGCTAATTTCAACAATAAATGGAGTTGATAGATTAGAGTCTATATACAATTCCTCTTTGTATATTTACAACAAGGAACTGCAGATGCTTGTTTATTAAAGCACAACGAAAGGCAGACGCAAAGCGCTGGTGTAACTCAGCAGGTCAGGCAACATCTCTGGAGAACATGAGCAGGTGATATTTTGGGTCGGGACTCTTCTTGAGACTGGGGGCCGGACAAATCACGGCTGGCAGATGACGTCAGACCAGGGGGTTCCCTGATGGGCAGATTGTTTGATAGAAGCAGATGTAAGTTGCTCCAGTATATTGTGTCTGCCTTTGTTCCTCTTTATTGCCATAGAGGGAGTGCAGAGAAGGTTCACCAGACTGATTCTTGGGATGTCAGGACTGTCTGATGAAGAAAGACTGGATAGACTTGGTTTATACTCTCTAGAGTTTAGGAGATTGAGAGGGGATCTTATAGAAACTTACAAAATTCTTAAGGGGTTGGACAGGCTAGATGCAGGAAGATTGTTTCCGATGTTGGGGAAGTCCAGGACAAGGGGTCACAGCTTAAGGATAAGGGGGAAATCCTTTAAAACCGAGATGAGGAGAACTTTTTTCACACAGAGAGTGGTGAATCTCTGGAACTCTCTGCCACAGAGGGTAGTTGAGGCCAGTTCATTGGCTATATTTAAGAGAGAGTTAGATGTGGCCCTTGTGGCCAAGGGGATCAGAAGGTATGGAGAAAAGGCAGGTACGGGATACTGAGTTGGATGATCAGCCATGATCATATTAAATGGCGGTGCAGGCTCGAAGGGCCGAATGGCCTACTCCTGCACCTAATTTCTATGTTTCTATGTTTCTATGTTTATATCGCCCATTGGTTTTTACAGCTCTATGCAGATTTTTGCTCTGGTATTTTATGTAATTCACATGTTTAATCGATAGTGTTTTATTATAAAATGTTTAATATTTTATGTATCATTCCTAACTGTGACTGTATGTCGTTGTCACTTGTGGGCGGAGCACCAAGGCAAATTCCTTGTATGTGAATACTTGGCCAATAAACTTATTAATCAATCAATCAATTAATTAATTAATTGATGTTTGGAAAATGTGAGAATCTGGTTGGGTTTAATTATTTTCTTGACAGTACCTTGCTCAATACTCTGTCAGCAATGACGGTTCACCTGGCTGAGTTACTGTGGGCCATCCAGCTCTCAGCCCTGCAATAAGCACCGTGACAAATCGCCCGGCTGATGCAATTGTTTGTGAACTTCTGTATTTCTGCACCATCAAAAACTTCTGACATGTTCCACCAGAGGGCAGCGGCCTGTTGTTCCACAGCACATCGTGGTCTTGTCACTCCACAGTTCCATGCAGGAGCTGTTACCTTTCAGGGCTATATCCGCGCCCGGGTTGTTTTGGAGAGGGACTACGCGCTGTCCACGGGAGTCATGGAGGATTTCCTGGACCGCTGGCACTGGGGGGGGTGGAATGTATCCTCAAGAACGATGGGGAAATGTTTAAGAAAAAACTGCAGATGCTGAAAAAATAAGTAGATAAAAATGCTGGAGAAACTCAGCGGGTGAGGCAGCATTTTTGTCTACCAAGGATGGGGGAAATAGTAATTTAAGAAATGTGTCGGAAGGGACTGCAGATGTTGGTTTAAACCGGAGAGAGACACGAAAAGTTGAAGAAGGGTCTCGACCTGAAACGTGGGCTGGGAGATTGCAACCTTCACGTGGTCCGCCCTGTTTCGACGAATGCATCAACCGGGCGAGCACAATCAAATAAGATGAAATAGAACAAGTTGTCCTACAACTTTAAGCTGTGCACGCCACACGCAAGAAGAAGAAGGCCTGAAATGTCACCCATTCCTTCTCTCCAGAGATGCTGCCTGGCCCACAGAGTTACTCCAGCTTTTTGTATCTATCTTTAGTAATTTTAGAATATTAGTTTTGCTTGTATTGTGGTCGTGGGTGTTGTTTTGAATCATTTATTATTGTACATATTATTGTAGTTATATCAATTATTGTTGGTTTAAAAAAAAGGAATTATTACTATGTCTGAACATACAACGGTACAGCACGGAAACAGGCCCTTCGGCCCACCGAGTGCATGCCGGCCAGTGATCCCCACACACTAACACACTACACACTAGGGACAATTTACACATACACCAAGCCAATTAACCTACAAACCTGCACGTCTTTGGAGTGTGGGAGTAAAGCGGAAAACCCGGAGAAAACCCACGCAGGTCACGGGGAGAACGTGCAAACTCCGTACAGACAGCACTCGTAGTCAGGATCGAACCCGGGTCTCTGGCGCTGTAAGTCAGCAGTTACATGTAGACATTGCCTACCTTCTGGACAGTGAATGTTCGGATGACGTACTCAGCCAAGGGCTCAGACTCCACCAGCGTCACCTTGATATCACCGTACAGCTCCGTGTCGTCCGGCCAATACCTGCAACATTTCACCTGAGGCAGGACAAGAATAGAGGGCACTCAGTGAACGAGTTAAGGACACACAGGATTCACACAGTCACTGAAGCGTCCACATACAAGGGATAGTATGCAAGCTGACTCTCTGTGGTTCAACTGGCCACACTGAGTTAGTGAGACAAAACAGAGTTGATTGTGCCGAGTCATCTAAACGTAACTGAAAGCTCTTCTCCCAGTCTAGAGAGCCACTTGCTAATATATACAGTGTATATAATTGGAGGAACAGCATCTCATATTTGGCTTGGGCAGCTTACAGCCCAGTGGTATGAATATTGATTTCTCTCACCTCAGGTAGCCCCGGCATTCCCTCTCTCTCTCCATCCCTCCCCCACCCAAGTTGCACCAGCTTCATCCTGAGGGAGTTCCGTGACCGCTGGGCACCGAGGGGGGTTGAATGTATCCTGGACAAGGATTGCAATATAGTTGTTTAGCAGTTGCTTAGCATATTTGTTTCATATTGTATTATGGTGGTGTTTTGTTTTATTGTATTGTAAATACTATTTTAATATTTTAATAAATATTTTTGATTAAATAATAAATAAATAAATAAAGTTGCACCAGCTTCTCGTTTTCACCCAACAAACCGCTAACTAACCATGGCCTGTTTCCTTTATCATCGTTACTTTTTTGCATATCTTTCATTCGTTGTTCTTTATCTCTCCACATCACCGTCTATATCTCTCGTTTCCCTTATCCCTAACTAGTGCGAAGATGGGTCTCGACCCGAAATGTCATCCATTCCTTCGCTCCATAGATGCTGCCGCATCCGCTGAGTTACTCCAACATTTTGTGTCTATCTTCCGTATATATATATATATTACTGTATGTACTGTAGATCGATTGTAATCATGCATTGTCTTTCTGCTGACTGGTTGGCACGCAACAAAAGCTTTTCACTGTGAATGACAAACACGTGACAATAAACTAAACGCAACCCAACTGAGTGCAACGCCCTATTGAGATTTTCATAAATTGGCAGTTGCTTCTAAATCCTTGCTCCTTTTGTTTCTTGCTGCTCGAACAAATTAGTCTCATTTTTTAAAATATAGTTTGGATTGGCAATTAAATTTGAACGGGTGCACTCTGCATGTAAACCGTCTATAAGTGTAACTCATTGTACATACTATAGAGACGGTAAAGAAATAGGCAGCTAAAGGGCCGTCCCACCTTCACGACCTAATTCACAACCTTTTTTACTCGTGGACATTTTTCATCAGGCTAGAAAAACGCCCCGACCTACTTGATGCCACGAGTACCTACGACTAGCATCACAGTCCACCTACGACCTCCTACGACCTCGTGACGACCATGCTGCAAGTATGAGTCAAGGGCAAACTCGGCAGAGGTCGTGAATTAGGTCGTGAAAGTGGGACAGGTTATGATTATGGTGTATTTAGTTCACTGCCTGTTGGGTGATTGTTGGTGGGAACTTTGGGTCTTTCTTGTATCTAACCAGCATCTGCAGTTCCAATTTCTACTTTTGTTTTAAATGGGGGGGTTTTTTCGGTTTCGTCTCCAGAGACGCTACCTGGGCTTCTGTGCAGTTATAGCAATTCTGTTTTTATTTCCAATTTGCAGGGTTTAGGTTGTGTACGAGTGTGTAATTCCCCTGTGCTTTGTGTTTGAATGTTGACTCTCAGTTCCCAGACCCGATGGTTAAATATATAACAAGTGCCCCAGTAAACACAATTCCCATTTCCCCGAGCACCACTTATGTCCACCACCACTCGACACTTCCAAGTGTATGACACTGATCGTTTAATCTGTACAATTGTTTATCTGTCATCAGATAGGGCTCTTAAAGATAGCGGAATCAGGGGATATGGGGAGAAGGCAGGAACGGGGTACTGATTGGGGATGATCAGCCATGATCACATTGAATGGCGGTGCTGGCACGAAGGGCCGAATGGCCTACTCCTGCATCTATTGTCTATTGTTTATCTGCCACAGTTAAGGGCCTGTCCCACTTATGTGTTTTTTTCGGCGTCTTGCCGGCACCCGTCATAGTCGCAGCGGGTATCCGAAACTCTCGAACATACAGGCGTCACGTGTCGACATGTCGTGTATGGTCGTGTGTAGCCGCCCAAAGAGTCGCACCTTTTCTTGTCGCCGCTGGATTTTCAACATGTTGCAAGTTTTCGGCCACCTGCTGAGACTATGGTGGGTGTTGGCAAGTTGCCGAAAAAATCGCATGTGGGACAGGCCTTAAAACTCTCAGCTGGTCAGAGATAAGTTAATCACCTCTTTCAGAAGTGATTAATGGCCTGTCTTAAACAAAGCCTCAGTTGATGCAAAATAAACACATTTAAACTGTGTTTAGCATTGAACAACTAAAATTAAATAAATACAAGTTAATTAAACTGTATGCGTAGAAGCATAGAAGAATAGTAATGCATTGTGGCTGTCTGAGCCTCGACCGTGAAGAAAGGGAATGGCATGTTGGCCTTCATAACAAGAGGAGTTGAGTATAGGAGCAAAGAGGTCCTTCTGTAGTTGTATAGGGCCCTAGTGAGACCACACCTGGAGTATTGTGTGCAGTTTTGGTCCCCTAATTTGAGGAAGGACATTCTTTCTATTGAGGGAGTGCAGCGTAGGTTTACAAGGTTAATCCCCGGGATGGCGGGACTGTCATATGCTGAGAGAATGGAGCGGCTGGGCTTGTACACTCTGGAATTTAGAAGGATGAGAGGGGATCTTATTGAAACATATAAGATTGTTAAGGGTTTGGACACGCTGGCGGCAGGAAACATGTTCCCGATGTTTGGGGAGTCCAGAACCAGGGGCCACAGTTTAAGAATAATAGACAATAGACAATAGGTGCAGGAGTAGGCCATTTGGGGTATATGTGGGCCAATAAGGGGTAAGGCAATTAGAACTGAGATGAAGAAACACTTTTTCACGCAGGGAGTTGTGAATCTGTGGAATTCGCGGCCTCAGAGGGGGGTGGAGGCCGGTTCTCTGGATATTTTTAAGAGAGAGCTTGATAGGGCTCTTAAAGATAGTGGAGTCAGAGGATATGGGGAAAAGGCAGGAACGGGGTACTGAAGAACATGGATAGGTGACGTTTCACAGAGTGCTGGAGTAACTCAGCGGGTCAGGCACCTATTGTCTATTGACCCCACATGTCACCCATTCCTTCTCTCCAGAGATGCACCTTGTCCTGCTGAGTTACTCCAGTTTTTTGTGCCTATCTTCAGGATAGTATTGCACCTTAGGTCTTCCCCTTTGCTCTACCTATTACACTTGAGTTTGACAATTGTATTAATATATAGTATTATCTGATCGGCTTGGGCAGCATAGAAAACAAAGTAGGTAGATGATGTTTTGGCTTGAGACCCTTCTTAGGAACTGTTCTCCAGAGAAGCTCAGTTATTCCAGCACTTTGTGTCCTTTTTTTGTAAACCAGCATCTGCAGTTCCTCATGTCAACATTGACCTGAAAATATATCGCTATCCCCAACTGTCCGACTAGTATTTTCAGCAGGTACACAAAAGTGCTGGAGAAACTTAACAGGTGCAACAGCATCTATGGAGAGAAGGAAATAGGCGATAGGAAATAGGAAATAGGCAACGTTTCGGGCCGAAACCCTTTGGGTTTCGGCCCGAAACGTTGCCTATTTCCTTCGATCCATAGATGCTGCTGCACCCACTGAGTTTCTCCAGCATTTTTGTGTACCTTCGATTTTCCAGTACCTGCAGTTCCTTCTTAAATAGCATTTTCAACATTTGTTTTTTATTTATATCGAACTTGAACACTGCAGCTTCTGGTGGGCGATTGAGAATGGGCATTAAATGCTGACTCTGACAGCTTGTGAGTGAATAATAACGATATCTTAAAATAGTACGCGCTCAATGTGAAAGGAGTTGAGGATGCCCTTAAGGAGTGTGCTAAATGGCTGCTATCTGTGTCAATGAGACGGCTGGTTGTGGGCAGGAGGTGGTGATAACTCGCGGGGATGGATGTGGGATACTGTCTGCTCCCAGCAGTAGCCGTGGAAACCAGCATCCGTGCAGAAGCAGGGGAAGCGGAGGTAGGTAAGTGGAGCGAGCAGTTATCTCATTAAACATCGTCTAACTTCATGGAAGATAGACACAGAGTGCTGGAGTAACTCAGCGGGTCAGGCAGCATCTGTGGAGAACATGGATAGGTGACATTTCACAGAGTTCTGGAGTAACTCAGTGGGTCAGGCAGCATCTGTGGTGAACATGGATAGGTGACGTTTCACAGAGTGCTGGATGGATAGGTGACATTTCACAGAGTGCTGGAGTAACTCAGTGGGTCAGGCAGCATCTGTGGAGAACATGGATAGGTGATGTCTCGGGTCGGGACCCTCCTTCAGGCTGATTTTGCTGGGGGAGGGGGGGAGGAAAGCTGACGAGGGGAGGGGCAGGACAAACGTGTAACCAAGAAACTGCAGATGCGGTGTACGCAGAAGGAAAAAAATCCAGAAGTAACCCCCCCCACCCCACACAATCAGGGTCCCAACCCAAAACGTCACCTATCCAAGTTCTCCGCAGATGCTGCCTGACCCGCTGAGTTACTCCAGCACTCTGCTGCTAGGGGCAGGCCAAAGCCGGGAGAGTGATTGGTGGATACGGGTGAGGATGGTTTATGATGGGCAGATGGTTATATATCGAGAAAAAGCCAAAACTGCGATGATGCATGTATGAAAAAAACCCTATAATTTGCTGGAAATGTCAGAGCTCCATCCTAATTTTCGTTCAAAGCGCCATAAGAGGAAATTGAAGAGAGAATTCGATAGGCTTGATGGTTAGACTTTCTTTGTCCCCGGAGATAAGTGTCAGAGGGAGGTATTGATTGTGATTTGCAGCACCACTCAAGAAATGAGGAAACTGCTCCACTTACCAACTTAAATCATGGAAAGGTTACATTGAATTTTCAGAGATTGCAGGGAAGACTGGAGCAAAAGTTTAAAAAAAATCCAAAAAAGCCAGCATCGAGCTGAGTGGAATGAGAATGTGAAACGAAGGTTTGGGCTCAGAGCTGGGTCACGTAGACTTCAGTCACCAGAGAGCGAGCCGAGGACAGAGAGAGATGAGAAGCCCAGAGAGCTGGGGGGGGAGAACCGTGAGGACCAGAGAAGGCAGCACTGACTGGCGAGCAGAACGCTGAACTAAAATGCTGCCCATAAACCAGGGAGGAAGGCAGTTGTGGGAAAGATGGAGGATGAGGGCGTGGAAGTGGAATGCATTACACCACATGGTTATAATGAGAGCACCAACACTGGCGTCAAGAGTCCCTTGACAACAGAGACTACATGGGCGGCACGGTGGTGCAGCGGTAGAGTTGCCGCCTTACAGCGCTTGCAGCGCCAGAGACCCGGGTTCAATCCCGACTACAGGTGCTGTCTGTACGGAGTTTGTACGTTCTCCCCGTGACCTGCGTGAGTTTATTCCGAGATCTTCAGTTTCCTCTCACACTTCATAGACGTGCAGGTTTGTGGGTTAATTGGCTTGGTGTAAATGTAAATTGGCCCTAGTGTGTGTAAGATAGTAAATATGCGGGGATCGCTGGTCGGCATAGACTCGATGGGCCGAAGGGCCTGGTTCCACGCTGTATCTCTAAACTAAACTAGTGTGTGAACGGGCGAATGCTGGTCGGCGCGGACTCGATGGGCCGAAGGGCCTGGTTCCACGCTGTATCTCTAAACTAAACTAAACTAAAGAGGCAGGATGATAACGTTTACTAAACAAGTTGCCTGTTGTAACCAACAAGCCAACTTGGTGCCGACTGTAATGATTGCCGCGTACAGCCACAGCAGAACCACACTGTTCACGGACAAGACCCTTCAGTCTGGGACCCATATCAAGGGACGGAGTTACAGCGAGCTTGCACTTTTGATTGAGAAATAAAGCATGGAAACAGGCCCTTCAGCCCATCTGGTCCATGCCGATTATCGATCACCCGTCCACATCAGCTCTATGCTATCCCACTTTTGCATCTGCTCTCTACACACTAGGGGCAATTTACAGGGGGCCAATTAACCTGTAAACCCACACGTCTTTGGGATGTGGGAGGAAACTGGAGCGCCCGGAGAAAACCCACACGGTCGCGGGTGGGTTTAGTACAGTTACAAACTCCACACACAGACAGCACCCGAGGTCAGGATCGAACCCAGGTCTCTGACGCTGCACCACCGTGCCGACCCTCAACCTTCCGCAACCTTTATCTCAGTAGCTGGTTGGACATTCAGTCCCGGATACCAAGGCAGGACAACGGAACAGAGTCGGCATGTCTAAATAAGTCCATAAGTGATAGGAGGAGAATTAGGCCATTCGGCCCATCAAATCCCGATGGATGGGACAATACTGGGTTCCACTCGGATGCATCAGTTGTATATTGGGCTAGTCCCATTGGTTCCACAGCCCTCTAGATTCTTCCTATTCATACACAGTGTCTGTCCAAATGCCTTTTAAAAGTTGTAATTGTATTCACTTCTGTAGCTTCCTCTGGCAGCTCATTCCATGTGAAGAGGCCCCTGAGGTCCGCCGTAAATCACACTCCCTCTGCTGTCTGGCCAGAAGGGCTAAGTCCTTATGAGAGCGTCACATGACAAAGTGATACTGGTTTCGTTAACTCAAAATGGTCCGAAAAAGCAGGAACAGGGCACTGATTGTGGATGATCAGCCATGAACATATTGAATGACACATTTTTCACACAGAGAGTTGTGAGTCTGTGGAATTCTCTGCCTCAGAGGGCGGTGGAGGCCAGTTCTCTGGATAGGGCTCTTAAAGATAGCGGTCAGGGGATATGGGGAGAAGGCAGGAACGGGGTACTGCAGTTGATCAGCCATGAACACATTGAATGGCGGTGCTGGCTCGAAGGGCCGAATGGCCTCCTCCTGCTTCGATATTTCTATGTTTGCTGTTGCTATTAAACTTGATGCCTGATAATGAAACATAACAGGGAACATAAAATGTCACCTTTCCCCCACACATTTGTACTGGTGGTTCATTAGAATGTCTTGACATCTTAAGTAATGTCATTCATCACTAATCTAGCAAAGATGAACAAAAAAAGGGAGCAACACCACATAATTTCAGTACAGTAGTTTCAGTACAATAATGAGATTTTCATTGAACACAATGAGCTGGTGAAAAGGGTTGATCTCAGTTCACTTCTGAACCTGTGGTGCTTTGATTAGGACACAGTTGGTCTCAGTGTAGATGAAGCGAGGATAACTAACGATGAGGGGATGATTTGTGCCAGACTTTGTAATAAAGGAATCCTGGATGATTGCATAGAAAGCCTGGTGTCCAGACAAGATCTACTCAACGGCTAGTCACCGCAACGCAGTTGAAGACATTTCTAAGGAATTGTGACGAGAAAGAAAGTCTATTACACAAAGGTAGACAAAAATGCTGGAGAAACTCTGCGGGTGCAGCAGCGTTTATGGAGCGAAGGAATGGGTGACGTTTCGGGTCGAGACCCTTCCTCAGACCCGTGACCCCATTCCTTCTCTCCAGTGATGCTGCCTGTCCCACTGAGTTACTCCAACATTTTGTGTCTCTCTTGGGTTGAAACCAGCACCTGCAGTTCCTTCCTAGATAACCTTGGTGTAGTTATGTATCTGCCTTCAAAGCAGTAAAGGAAGCTGAATGATTAAGAAGGAACTGCAGATGCTGGAAAATCGAAGGTAGACAAAAGTGCTGGAGAAACTCAGCGGGTGCAGCAGCATCTATGGAGCGAAGGAAATAGGCAATAGGAAATAGGAAATAGGCATAGTCTGGGGCCAAAACCCAAGGTGTTTCGGCCCAAACCTCAGCCTATTTCCTTCGCTCCATAGATGCTGCTGCACCCGCAGAGCTTCTCCAGCACTTGTGTCTACAAAGGAAGCTGAATGAATTGGCTGTGTTAGAGGTCAGCACACATCATCCAGGAAGCAAGACCTTCATCTCAGATAGATACACAGCGTTGGAGTAACCACTGCAGGGTCAGGCAACATCTCTGGAGTAACAGGATGGGTGACCTTTCAGGTCAGGACCCTTCTTCAGACTGAAGTTGGGGGTGGAGAATTTATAAACTCCATGCAGGCAGGATCAAACCCGGACCTTTATGGTGCTGTAAGGCAGCAGCTCTACCCGCTGCACCACTGTTTACGACCTGATCGTACTCATGTACAGGATGATTTGATTTGAAGGGGTTAGCACACACACACAAGCTTTTTGCTGTACCTCAGTGGATGCAGTGGCGTAGGGTGGGTTATGAGCGCCCGGGGCAGTTTAAAGTTTTGCGCCTGCTCATTAGCGGGGGGGGGGGGGGGGGGGGGGGGGGCAGAGGCGGGGGGCAGGAGCGGGGGGTGGGGGGGGCGGGGGGGGGGGGCAGAGGCGGGGGGGGGGGGGCAGAGACAGCGGCAGCGGCGACCAGAACTCGGAGCTGGGGCGGCGGCCTGGCCCGCGCTGTTTTTATACTCACAGCTCCAGGTAACCCCTCCTCGCTCCAACGGCTCCCCGGGCCTCTTAATTTTATTTAAAAAATGTATTCAACAATTTTTTTGCGCCCCTAAAAATTTAGCGCCCGGGGCAACCGCCCCACTGGCCCCCCCCCCACGCTACGCCACTGAGTGGATGTGACAATAATAATCAACGTTAGATTGATTCTCACATTGGAACACTTCCTCAGTAAGATCAATTACACCCCGCACTTTGTTAAGTGGCAAGTGTTTGATTATTTCTCAGAAGTACAGAGTGACAAAAGCATTCTTTATCGGAATTATGTGTGAAATGAACTCTTGTCCTGAGGGGCAGAATGGAAGTCTGTGAATTTCATTTTACAATCTATTGTGTCCAGTAAAATACATTGAAGTATTGATTTGCACAACTTGGGAACGCTGCAACAGTGAAGGCACACGGAACTTTCAGAAGGCGATGAGGAGGAATTTCTTTAGTCAGAGGGTGGTGAATCTGTGGAATTCTTTGCCACAGATGTCTGCGGAGGCCAAGTCAATGGATATTTCTACCACAGAGATAGATTCATGATTAGTATGGGTGTCAGGGGTTATGGGGAGAAGGCAGGAGAATTTGGTTAGGAGGAAGAGATAGATCAGCCATGATTGAATGGCGGAGTAGACTTGATGGGCCAAATGGCCTGATTCTGCTCCTATCACTTAATACCTTTAAAGAAACACATATCAACATTATCTCAAATTAATTTCTGAAGCTGTTAAACAACACAGATAGAGAGAAGAAGAATGTAGAAGGCATGACATACCCTTCCCACTTCCACCAGGTTAGTTACCATGACGATACTGGGCGAATTCTCCTGCCATATCATTCTCCAAAAATCTTTAACTGTTTCCTGCATTGGACCTTCAGAACAAGAAGACAAAAGGATGGTTGAGTTTATTAGTTATCAATGTAGACAGTCTAACACAAATGACATCTTGGACAATACAGTTAGCTTGAAAAATGTTCCACTTATGTAGTAAGTAGCCAGCCTAAAGGGCCTGTCCCACTTGGTGATATTTACGGCGACTGCCGGCATCATTGACTGACGTATCAGGTCACCGAATAATACGCAGTGTGATGACGTATTGACGCGCGGCGTTTTGTTCAAGTGCCGCGACATATTTTTGTCGCCGCTGGATTTTGAAATGTTCAAAGTCTTTTGGCGAAACTGATATGCCCTTAAGTACTGGGCAGCTAGTTTTCCAATAAATATACTATATATATGTATATATATATATAATAAGATTAAAACATTTACAAGCAGATATTTGATTACAATTTCTTAGAAATTACGGTGACATCAACTACTTATTGTTGCAAAAAACAAATTGTTTTCCTGACCAACCCACCAGCGAGGGGATCCACAGGACACGGCCAATATCATCAGAGACCCACACCGCCCTGGCCACGCTCTCATCTCGCTGCAACCACGGGGAGAAGGTACAGGAGCCTGAAAACCGTGACCTCCAGGTTCAAGAACAGCTTCTTCCCAGCAACCATCAGGCTCTTGAACACTGCACAACACTGACCTCAGCAACTGTGATCTTCTACGGACTTTGTTAGCACTGCCCATTGCCGATTATTGCTGATTCCCCGCTATAACCGAGTAAAGGATTCACTCCAACCGCCTAGCGGTGATTCCGTGAAACAACAAATGTGTAGGAAGGAACTGCAGATGCTGGTTTACACCGAATAGACATAAAATGCTGGAGTAACTCATCGGGACAGGTAGCATAAGGTCATAGGTGATAGAATTAGGCCATTCGGCCCATCAAGTCCACTCTGCCATTCAATCTTGGCTGTTCTATCTCTCCTTCCTAACCCCAGTCTCCTGCCTTCTCCCCATAACCTCTGACACCCGCACTAATCAAGAATCCATCTATCTCTGCCCAGCCCTCTGTGAAACGTCACCTACCATTTTCTCCAGAGATGTTGCCCCAGCATTTTGTGTCTATCTTCGGTTGAAACCAGCATTACAGATCCTACATGCGCCCCCAAACTGTGTCATTCTGCTCTCTTAATCCTTTATTCATCACGTACATTCTCCAGCACCCGCTGCCTCCAACACTGTTTTCTTTTGTTTGGGGTTAAATTAACTTATATTAGTGTAACATGACCCATAATCATATTAGAAAGCAAGCACATAATATCAAAAATTACAGCATAATAACAAACCATTTGTCCCATCGGGCTTCACCTCATATCGTGTTTGCATTGTCCTCGTACATTTAGAGTCATTGACTGTCAGAGTGTGGAAACAGGCCCTTCGGCCCAACTTGCCCTTGTTGACCAAGATGCCCCTTCCACACTAGTCCCACCTGCCCGTGTTTGGTCCGCATCCCACCAAACTTTTCCTAACTATGTATCTGTCTACGTGGACATGAAATACTGGAGTAACTCAGTGGGACAGGCAGCATCTCTGGAGAGAAGGAACTTCCTATCCATCTACCTATCTACAGTATACTGTACAGTATACAGGATACTGAGTTGGATGATCAGCCATGATCATATTGAATGGCGGTGCAGGCTCGAAGGGCTGAATGGCCTACTCCTGCACCTATTTTCTATGTTTCTATGTATGTACTTGTCTATTATATGCCTGGATTTCTTTGTACATATCCTATTTAGACAATAAACAATAGGTGCAGGAGTAGGCCATTCAGCCCTTCGAGCCAGCATTCAATGTGATCATGGCTGATCATCCCCAATCAGTACCCCGTTCCTGCCTGCCTTCTCCCCTTATCCCCTGACTCCGCTATCTTTAAGAGTCGTATCAAGTTCTCTCTTAAAAGTATCCAGAGAACCTGCCTCCACCACCCTCTGAGGCAGAGAATTCCACAGACTCACCACTTTCTGGGTGAAAAAGTGTTTCCTCGTCTCTGTTCTAAATGCCTTACCCCTTATTCATAAACTGTGGCCCCTGGTTCTGGACTCCCCCAACACCGGGAACATGTTTCCTGCCTCTAGCGTGTCCAAACCCTTAATAATCTTGTATGTTTCAATAAGATCCCCTCTCATCCTGAACTCCAGAGTGTACAAGCCCAGCCGCTCCAATCCTCCTTAATATTTCTGATTGAAATATGACCTCTTGTCAGTGCATTAGCACTTATTGCCTCATTATAATGCTCCGTTGTGAGCAGATACATAGATCAATGCATATGATCATAACCACCACTGATGATTGATCACAGCTCCATATATGTCCAGAGGATAGAATCAATTATTAGCTATCTAATTGCTGCATTACCTTGAAACTTATGACATTGCCTGCCTGTTTTATTAATTTGTGCATATTATATATTCCAATATTAATTTTAAGTAGCTTAGATGAAGAAATTGTTGCTCTTATTGTGAGTAGGGATGAGTGGGTAAAGGTTCTTAGTTAATACACATGTCTGGAGAGAAAGTTAATTATAGCAGATAATTCTATCCAAAGTTATTGCATTGATACTTTCGACTTTTAGACTTTAGAGATGAAGAGGGGAAACAGGCCCTTCGGCCCACCAACTCCATGCCGACCGGTGATCACAGCGTACACGAGCACTATCCTACACACTAGAGACAATTTACAATTTTTGCTGAAGCCAATTAACCTACAAATCTACACATTTTTGGAGTGTGGGAGCAAAGCAGAGCACCCGGAGAAAGCCCACGCGGTCACAGGCAGGACGTACAAACTCCGTACAGACAGCACCCCATGTCAGGATCGAACCTGTGTCTCTGGTGCCATAACTCTACTGCTGCGCCACTGTGCTGTAAGTGTGCAGAGGTTTACGAGGATGTTGCCAGCACTTGAGGAAGAGGTTGGGCAGCCATTAATCCTTGGAGCACAGGAGGCCGAGGGGAGATTGTGTGGAGGCGTATAAACTCATGAGGGGGATAAAGTTGGAGTGTGGGAGGAAACCAGAGCACCCGGAGAAAACTCACACAGGTCACGGGGAGAACGTACAAACTCCACGCAGATTGTAGGGGACTGATGTGTTATAAATTAGAAACAAGGAACTGCAGATGCTGGGATACACAAAAGGACACAAAGTGCTGGAGTAACTCAGCGGGTCAGGCAGCATCTCTGGAGAACATGGATAGGTGACGTGTCGGGTTGGGACCCTTCTTCAGACTGATTGATCTCATTAATTTGCCAAGAGTCACATTTTCATTTAATAATAAAGTTATTGATCATGATCATTGGTGGGTTGGTGATAGGATTGGCCATTGTGTTGTTTACAGTTAACAATTGCTCCTGTCATAGAAAGCAAAATAGACTAAAAAGATAAATGATCTATTATTTAAATTGATCACAATTCATAAGAACGGTTGCATCGTGGCTTGGTTCGGCAACTTGAGCGCCCTGGAGAGGAAAAGACTACAAAAGGTAGTAAACACTGCCCAGTCCATCATCGGCTCTGAACTCCCTTCCATCTAGGGGATCTATCGCAGTCGCTGCCTCAAAAAGGCTGGCAGTATCATCAAAGACCCATTATTTGCACTTTATCAGTTTATTAAACTTGGCTCGGACAAAACTCTGAACATTAATAGTCCATTATCTGTTTTTGCACTTTATCAGTTTATTTATTCATGTGTGTATATATCTATATAATGTTATATGGACATGGATCGATTCTGTCGTCATGCCTACTATGTTCTGTTGTGCTGAAGCAAAGCAAGGATTTCATTGTCCTATCAGGGACACATGACAATGAATTCTCTTGAATCTTGAGTAATCCTTCAGACTGAATTTGGACCTATGTCACCAGCTAAAAAAGTTCAAAGCCTATTTAATATTTTTTAAGTGCTCGGTCATATATTTGAAGTGAAAAATCGATCACGAAATGTGTCTCGTGCCTTTGAGTTGGAATGGGAAGTTGCTTGGCATCGGCTGTGTGTTGCGGTGCCTAGATGTGAGCAACATTGGACAGAAAGACACTTGGCAGCTTCTACAATGCAGCTGAAGGCTGTCATGTGTGCGAGCACCTTACCTGAGCCTCTGGTCAGGGGTTTGCTTTGACAAGGGCCTGTAATCTTCTCTGTTGGGCTAGAAGTCTCCGATTTTGCAGACCAAACCTTCTATGTTAATCCGTCTTGCAGCCATTGCAACTCCCCCCCACACTCTGTAACCACCTCCAATCTCATCATCCATTGGAGATGCAAGATCTTCAGCCTTGTGACTGGTCTTCCCTGCCCAGTGAGATGTAGGGTCTAAGAAAGAACTGCAGATGCTGGAAAATCGAAGGTAGAAAAAAACCTTTTCGGCCCAAAACGTTGCCTATTTCCTTCGCTCCGTAGATGCTGCCTCACCTGCTAAGTTTCTCCAGCACTTTTGTATACTGAGATGTAGGGTTTGTCTGATTCACCTCCACCCCACTGATGAGCACATTGGACTATGTCTCTGGAACTGATGCTGAGAACTACATTCCGCACTTTGTATCTTCCCCTTTGCTCTGCCTATTGTGCTTGAGTTTGACATGATGCACAATATTATCGGATCTGTTAGGACGGCATGCTAAACAAAGCATTTCCCTGTACTTTGGTGAATGTGACAATAATTACTCTAAACCACATAGCCTGATTGAACCCACCAACATGAAGTTGCACACTCCTCTCAGAGTTCCTGCCATGTAGGAGATGATGACTGTCGGTTTGCATTGGCTAAATCTCCTGTTGCTGTGAGTAGCTGGGTATCAGTGTCAGTGTCGGCACGCTGACACATGCCACGTCTTGTATGTTGTGCTTGTACGAAAATCCTTTCTTGATTTAGACTTTACTTTAGACTTTAGAGATACAGCATGGAAGCAGGCCCTTCGGCCCACCTAGTCCGTGCCTGCCAGCGATCACCCTGTACACTAGTTCTATCCTACACACTAGGGGCAACTTACAGGAGCCCTTTCACCTACAAATCTGTTTTGGAATGTGGGAGGAAACTGGAGCACCCGGAGAAACCCCACGCTGTCAAGTGGAGAACGTGCAAACCCCATACAGAAAGCATCCACAGTCAGGATGGAACTCAAGTCTCTGGCGCTGTGAGGCAGCAACTCCACCGCTGAAGGTCGGACAAAGATGGCATGGACCCACCGCGTGGCCCGCTCGGCTTTAATCCGTGACTCTTTGCATTTCAATGTTTCCCCGCCAATCACTTTAAAGAACAAAGCATTGTTCGAGTGAGAAGCAGAACTGACAGCACCACAGCCCACACGTCTGAATCCCTGCTTCTGCAAGGAGTTTCTCATCTCGTTCACACTCCTTTTGATCAGGCATTTCTGTTCTCATGTTTCTCTGATGTTAGTTTTTCAAATGGTTTTATGTCATAAAACCAACAGAGCCATGTAGGTTGAAAGATCCTCGCAACTCGACAAGACTTTCCTTATGACCTTCCTTTCATGCCGTTCAGAACTTTGTTACAGCTCACTTAGGTGCACATTATGTTCTACTTAGTTGAGCAATAGAAGGCATACCTTGGGAACAACATGTGACAGGCTATAAGATTAAATTAATGGAACAAACGCAATCGAGATGAAGAGAACTAGATCATCCTTCGGGGCAGATTAGTCATGAAATAAATGAGAGAGCAGAACTTCCACATGTCTCCAAGGGTCAGAAATAGGAAGCTATTGGCCATGGCGTTAGGTGTAGTGAATCATGGGGGGACTAGACAAGGTGAATGCATCGAGCCATTTTCCCTTGATAGTGGAATGAAGAACTAGATAGTATAAGTTTAGGACAAGATGGGATTTTAGTCAATGGGTGCCATCAAGATGGAAAGACTTTCAACTTTATTTTAGATTTTGGATTTTAGAGATACAGCATAGAAACAGGCCCTTCAGCCCACCGAATCCATGCCGACCAGCGATCACCCCGTATGCTAGGGACAATTTACAATTTTTACTGAAGCCAATTAACCTACAAACTTGTACGTCTTTGGAGGGTGGGAGGAAACCAGAGCACCCGGAGAAAACCCACGCTGTCACAGGGAGAACGTACAAACTCCATACAGACAACACCCCTGGTCAGGATCGAACCTGGGACTCTGGCATCATAACAGGGTAACTCTACTGCTGCATCACTGTGCTGAGAGTGTGCAAAGATTATGAGGATGTTGTCAGCACTTGAGGAAAAGGTTGGGCAGACATTAATCCTTGGAGGACAGGAGGCTGAGGGGTGATTGTATAGAGGCGTTTTAACTCAACTCTCATATGCTGAGAGAATGGAGCAGCTGGGCTTGTACACTCTGGAGTTTAGAAGGATGAGATCATTGAAACATATAAGATTGGTAAGGGTTTGGACACGCTAGAGGCAGTTAAAGAATAAGGGGTAAGCCATTTAGAACGGAGATGAGGAAACACTTTTTCTCACAGAGAGTTGTGTGTCTGTGGAATTCTCTGCCTCAGAGGGCGGTGGAGGCTGGTTCCCTGGATACTTTCAAGAGAGAGCTAGATAGGGCTCTTAAAGATAGCGGAGTCAGGGGATATGGGGAGAAGGCTCCTGCTGATTGTGGATGATCAGCCATGATCACATTAAATGGCGGTGCTGGCTCGAAGGGCCGAATGGCCTACTCCTGCACCTATTGTCTATTTCAGATCTTTGTTTTTGGATGAGAGTCACAGAGCGACGCACAATGCTACGTCCATGGATTGTGAACACGGTCTCAGTGAGATCTCATCGACTAACCTCAGGGGAAGACAAGGCATGGGGATTGACAGATTCTTGATTAGTACTGGTGTCTGGGGTTATGGGGAGAAGGCAGGAGAATGGGGTTGAGAGGGAAAGATAGATCAGCCATGATTGAATGGCGGAGTAGAATTGATGGGCCGAATGGCCAAATTCTGTTCCTAGAACTTATGAAAAGGCGTGATGCTTTGGTACAAGTCTGTTCACTTAACAGAATTTTGCGTTTTAGTCCAAAATTGGAGCAAATAGTTGAAGTTGAGTATTTGACAGCCGCATAGTTTGTGAATGGCAACTCCATCAACAGTTAAGATGTCCGCGGAACTGGAGTTGCATTGTTTTGTCCTGGTTTAACTAAATTTTCAATTAAAATTAATTAATTTCACAAGTGTCAGCACCGAACCCATTAAGATTCCAGATAATTAATCTAACGGCCACTGAGTTTAGTGACAAGGCCCCAAGCACAAGCAAAACAAGATGACATCACTATTTTGTCCCTGTTGATTGATTGGAATGTTTCATTGAGTCAATGATCTTTATTTTCTAAATCCAGTATAACATACAAAACACAAGTGTTGGGCTCATATAGAAACATGCACAATAACACGTTGCACCGCACAGTTTGAAGATACATTTAACAGACTACTTACACACACATACATGTGCGCGCACACACACACACACAAACGATAATACACGCAAAATAACACGCAGGCTCAAAGTGTCATTTCATTAAGTGATTACATATTGAACAGTGTCTGAATTAAAGTGATCTGTGAAATAGTTAGATCATCTAATTAATCAAAGCTGCCGCGTTGCTAAATTACATAATATATACACACACAAATAATGCATACTTAATTGCAACAGTTGCAAGCAGTTGCAGATTTGACAGAGTAATTAATATTGATCATCTATCATTTTGTTAATGACGTGCTGTTTGATAATCATGCTTCAACAATCCAATATTGATGGAGACTTATCGTGTGAGGAGGAGGTATCTCAGGCTCTGTAAAGGACAGTTTGTTCAGTGCCAAGGCATCTATCTCCCAGAATACTGAAAAACTGTGCAAAATGATATTGGCCTGCAAATCAATGGCACTATTTTTTTTGGTGATCTTTAGGGCTGTTTTGTGGTAAATGCAAAGATCTTGTCGCATCGGAACGACATCTATTTTTATAACTCACACAATATTCTCCAAGATTCAAGACATGCTCCATGAAATAATGTCCGGTTTTAATGACTTTGCTTTTGAGAACAATCTAAATGCTCCACAATGTAAGCGCACAGTTGAATGGTTTTACAACCAAAGCCAAACACATTCTCTTCTTTTCCCCATTCATTCCTGTCATTACGGAAAGCTACTGTCCCACCAGGGTTGGAGGATACAGTGATTTTGTCGACCAATACTGCTCTCTCAGCCAGATTGTGCTATGAAACAGGGAAAAAAAGAGAAAATGTATCACTTTGGGAACCCTTGTGGTGCATTACATCAGTACACTCTCCCATTATCTTACAATCCTAAATTTCAATTGAGCTGAGACGAACATTCTGACAATCCGATTCCAAGTGGCTGCATCAATAGCCAAGAACACATCTACCCTCCTTTATCTGAGACCAAAGAGGCAGCTGGGAGCAGCATGTGGGAAGGGGAGATACGCACTATCTTTCAAAGCTTTTGGACAACTGAAGAATTTTGATAGCTTCCGCTAAATGATTTCCACATCGGGTCATTTCTCTGTCAGACCTCCCCACCATTGAAGGGACCTACTGGAGACGTAACCTCACATCATCATGAAAGACCCACACCACCCTGGCCATGCACTCATCTCAGAAGAAGGTCCAGGAGCCTTAAAACCGTGACCCCCAGGTTCAAGAACAAGTTCTTCTCAGCAACCACCAGGCTCTTGAACACGACTCAACTATGAACTTCTACGGATTGTATTTGCTTGAACTGCGGATCTTGGGGCTTGTTTTTACACCAGTGTTGGGATTGTTAATTTATCGATGGTTTGATTATTACAGATTGTATTGTGTTTAAAATCGTGTTATGCTCCAAGTAAAAATGTTATTGAAGACTTTAGAATGACTGCACTGTGCAGGAGAGGGTTTAACGTTCCCCGGCACTGAGGTCAACTGGAGTGCAGGACAGAGATTTGTCTGGAAACTCATCCCTGGTCGCTGTGCTGAACGACTATGTAGTGCTGGCTGTGAATTTTAAGCTGGTTCTGAAATTTCTTCCATTCAACGGAACTAATTTTCAGAAGCAGAGTCGAAGGCGCAGCTATTGGCGTGGAGCACAATGACCAAAGATGAATTTCTGGATGGACATCTCTCTGCAGTGGTCTAGATGTTGAGACAATCTCCCCATGGATGGTGGAACCAGGAAGCTGGATCCTGCCTGCAATTATAGCAAGATGCTCAATGTTGTCAAGACAGAGTCTTAGGGCCAATGGAATCAAGGGATATGGGGAGAAAGCAGGAACGGGGTACTGATTCTGGATGATCTGCCATGATTATATTGAATGGCGATGCTGGCTCGAAGGGCTGAATGGCCGACACCTCCACCTATTTTCTATGTTTCTAATAATCCAGTCCAGTGTTTGTACCTTCAGGTACAATCGCCAATCAATTGATCACAAGCCTCTGACACCAGTCAATGTGCCATAACCACGTACACCATTGGCTTTTGCTTGTCCTAGAGCTGTACAGCATGGCCCTTCGGCCCACCTAGTCCATGCCGACCAAGTTGACTTACTGGGCTAGTCCCATTTGTCTGCACTCGGCCCACAGCCCTCTAAACCCTTCCAATCCATCCATCTGTCTAATGTGCTCCCATTGATAAGACTCAAGGTGTTCAGTCCTTTTGACCAGAATCCTGCTACAATTCTGCCACTCTGGCCACCTTGCACTCCACTACAGTGTGTAAACCTGACTGTGAGACCACACTTGGAGCTCCGTGTGCAGTTCCTGCTCACCCAGCTGTGTAAACCTGACTGTGAGACCACACGTGGAGCTCCGTGTGCAGTTCCTGCTCACCCAGCTAGAACATAGAAAATAAAAACTCTCTCTTAAATCCATCCAGTGACTTGGCCTCTGTGGCTGGGAATTCCACAAATTCACAACTCTTTGGGTGAAAACGTTTTTTCTCACCTCAGTCTTAAATGGCCTCCCCTTTATTCTAAGACTGTGGCCTCTGTTTCTGGATTCGCCCAACATTGGGACCATTTTTCCTGCATCTAGCTTGTCCAGTCCTTTTATAATTTTATGTGTTTCTATAAGATCCCCCCTCATCCTTCTAAACTCCAGTGAATACAAGCCTAGTCTTTTCAATCTTTCCTCATATGACAGTCCCGCCATCCCAGAAGAAGAATGTCATTAGGCTGGAAAGGTCGCAGAAGAGATCCACCCGAACGTCTACCTGGGCTTGCGGACTCGAGTTATCGGGAGAGGTTGGACAAGCTGGGGCTTTTCTCCATGGAGCAGAGGATAAGTGTACAAGATGATGAGGGGCATGGATAAAGTGAACACTCACAGCCTCACAGGGCATTGGCTTAAGGTGAGAAGAGGGAGCTTGAGGAACACATTTTCACTCAGATGGTGGTCCGTATCTGTAATGAACGGCCATAGGCAGCTATAGAAGTGATTAAAAAACAACTTTTAAAAGATATTTGAACAGATACCTGGATAGGAAGGATTTAAAGGAATACGCGGTGCTGGCTCGAAGGGCTGAATGGCCTACTCCTGCATCTATTATCTGTTGTAGACAAGAGTGCAGCATCTATGGAGCGAAGGAAATAGGCAACGTTTTGGGCCGAAACCCTTTGGGTTGCCTATTTCCTTCGCTCCATAGATGCTGCTGCACCCGCTGAGTTTCTCCAGCACTTTTGTCTACCTTCGATTTTCCAGAATCTGCAGTTCCTTCTTAAACACCTATTATCTATTGACTAGGCCCAGTAGGGCAGACATAAACTGCTGGAGTAACTCAGCGGGACAGGCCGCATCTCTAAGAGAGGGAATGGGAGACGTTTCGGGTTGAGACCCTTCTTCACCCATTCCTTCTCTCCAGAGATGTGTCTGTCCCGCTGAGTTACTCCAGCAGTTTGCGTCTACCTTCGATTTAAACCAGCATCTGCAGTTCTTTCCTACACAGCCCAGTCTGGCAACTTGGTTGGCATGGACAAGGTGGGATGAAGGGCCTGTTTCTGCGCTGTACACCTCTATAACTCTACGGTACCCATTTCACAATTGTGGAGTGAACGACGCATCTCTGCTATCGCTACCGACGTTGTGTTTGCTGTTATTTTATTTTCTCTGCTCAGAAATTCTGCTCAGCTCCTAGATTACATTTCACATGGATAATATCTCAGCGGTGCATCGTCCGACAATCTGCCACTCACACTGTTTCTGGAGAACACTTGCAACGATCAATCTTAAAGCTGTGACAACAAATTGTCATTGTTCCACGCGAATCTCCAGCCTAACTGGATCCACATAATCCCACTGTAGCCTGTGCATCTTTGTGTAGATAGAAGGATGCCAGGACTATGATGCATCGCCATCCTACCAGGCGAAACGTGTAGGAAGGAACTGCAGATGCAGGTTTAAACCAAAGAGAGACACAAAATGCTGGAGTAACTCAGAGGGACAGGCAGCATCTCTGGAGAGAAGGAATGGGTGACGTTTTGGGTCAAGACCAGAAAGTCTGAAGAAGGGTCTTGACTCGAAACGTCACACATAGATGCCGCCTGTCCCGCTGAGTTACTCCAGCATTTTGTGTCTATTTCAGGGCCTGACAGCCAAATTTAATTAATAGATTTTACCTTTTAAACTTCTGTAACCTTTTTATAATAAAACTGATAAGAGGAAAAAAAAAATTCTAAAAATCCTGAAATCGATTTTTAAAAACTTTGTTGAGGTACAGGTGCCTAACGTTACATATACAAACACTTCCTGCTACAACTTTAACCCTGTAATCAATCCTTCCCATTTTCTCCTCTCCACACCAAATTATTTACCTACACTAGGTGGACTAGTCAACGTCTTGGTCGGCATGGGCTAGTTGGGCCAAATGGCCTGTTTCCATGCTATATGACTTTATAGGTAGACACAAAAAGGTGGTAACTCAGTCAGGCAGCATCTCTGGAGAGAAGGAATAGGTGACGTTTTGAGTTGACACCCTTCTTCAGATCATGGATCTGCAGTTCCTTCCTACACGTTCGCCTGAGACGGCTTAAACAGCTGATAGGATGGCGATGCATCATAGTCCTGGCATCCTTCTACCTACACAAAGATGCACAGGCTACAGTGGGATTATGTGGATCCAGTTAGGCTGGAGATTTGTGTGGAACAATGACAATTTGTTGTCACAGCTTTAAGATTGATGGTGGCAAGTGTTCTCCAGAAACTGTGTGAGTTTTACTCCAGCTTTTCTGTCTATCTACGGTTTAAACCAATTCTGACTGACTGAGGTCTGTCGGACAGGAAGTCCAGAAGCCATTTGTAGAGGATGCCCCAACAGCAAAGGCCAGGGGTTTAGAGAAGGGTGAACTGTAGTCAATGGTTAGCATCTTGATGTCGGAGTTCCTATGGTCAGGTGATCAAGGGTGTAGCACCACAGACATGGCATCCGTCGTAGACCTTTGCGCAAATGACAGGGTGTTGAGATTGTCCGGAGGATTGGCACAAATCTTCCAAGCGGTGCAGCGGGTAGAGCTGCTGCCTCACAGTGCCAGAGACCCGGGTTGGATCCTGACCTTGTGTGCTGTCTGTGTGGAGTTTGCACGCTCTCCCTGTGACTGCGTGGGTTTCCTCCGGGTGCCCCGGCTTCCTCCACATCCCAAGGACGTGCGGGTTTGTAGGTTAATCGGTAACTTGTCCTCTGTAACTTGTCCTTAGAGTGTAGGGAGTGGGTGAGAAAGTGGGATAACACTAGAACTAGTGTGAATGGGCGATCGATGGCCGGCGTTGACTCTGCGGGGCTGAAGGGCCTGTTTCCATGCTGTATCTTTCCAAAAAGCATTTCATCGTGGTTGATGTTGGAGCTGCTGGGCAGCAGTCATTGATAAGGGTCATATTATTGTTATTGGTATTGTAAAGACAATGTCCATGTGCCTAAAGGGCCCGTCCCACATTCACCACCTAATTCACAACCTTTTTTACTCGCGGACATTTTTCATCATGCTAGAAAAAACGCCCCGACCTACTTGATGCCACGAGTACCTACGACCAGCATCACGACCTGCTACGACCTACCTACGACCTCCTACGACCTCGTGACGACCATGCTGCGAGTATGAGTCAAGGACAAACTCAGCAGAGGTCGTGAATTGGGTCGTGAAAGTGGGACAGATCCTTAACTCTGTGGCCTCCCTCGGTAATACTTGTGTTATGTGAGCAAATAGATCTGGGGACAGCGTTGAATATGTCAATAAAGACTATCTTTAATCGGACTTTACTGGAGTTTATCGTGCACTGAACATTATTCCATTTACCCTATATCTGTACACAGTGGACGACATGATTGTAAACTTGTGTTGTCTTTCCGCTGACTGGTTTATACGCAACAAAAGCTTTTCACTGTACCTCGGGGTACGTGACAATAAACGTCGTTCCGCTTTGGTACATGTGACAATCAAACACGCGATATGATAATAAACCAGACTAAACTAAACTAAACTTTGTGGATTAGCCACGAGAGGCAGGGAACCGGGTGAAGTCCACGCTGTCTGGATTGCTCATCAGCGGCTATAGTTGACGAGAAAGCTGAGACGTAAGGGGCAGGTTGATGGAATACTTTGGTTCTGAAAGCCTGTCCCACTTATGTGATTTTTTCGGCGACTTGCCGGCACCCGTCATTAGTCGCAGCAGGTCGCCGAAAATTGCAACATGTTGAAAATCCAGCGGCGACCAGACAAAAGGTACGACTCTTTGAGTGACGACTCACCACCAGACAGGCATCACCCCGCAGTCGCAGGTGGCGAGTAGTCGCCCAAAGAGTCGTACCTCTTTCTGGTCGCTGCTGGATTTTATCGCCAAAATAAAAATCGGGTAAGTGGGACAGGCCCTTTAATAAATCGAGGGCTTTCAAATAAACCGTCTGGGAATGGTAGGAGATTACTGGGACCGATCAGAAAGTTGTCAGCAGTCAGCAGATGGATGATGATACTGCAACAACTGTTATCTTTGGCAAAAGCTCCACAGATTGGAAAAAACTTTCACTCCAGGCAGTTGTGGATTTGTGAGCCGCAGAGACACAAATTCAGGGCAGAGGAGAAAGCTGCTTAAAGAAAAGGAACAACACCTCTTTGTCTTGCTCCAGTTACAATGGGTAGGATTAAACTTGTGACCCGTTCGTTGCACGGCAAACATCTTTGGTGTTGAGATGCATTGGTCACAGTGAGCGGGAGATTAGCACTGGATAAACACGAGAGTCGTACACAACCAAACGCCAACGTTAGCTGTTGTATTTGATAAGAGTTTGTGTGATCGTATTCTCAAGGAGATGGTTGAGTTGGGGCACTCTTTCTCGCAATGGACAATAGATAATAAACAACAGGTGCAGGAGTAGGCCATTGGGCCCTTCGAGCCAGCACTGTCATTCAATGTGATCATGGCTGATCATCCCCAATCAGTACCCCGTTCCTGCCTTCTCCCCATATCCCCTGACTCACTATCTTTAAGAGCCCTATCTAGTTCTCTCTTGAAAGTATCCAGAGAACCGGCCTCCACCAAGGCAGAGAATTCCACAGACTCACAACTCTCTGGGTGAGAAAGTGTTTCCTCATCTCTGTTCTACTTGGCTTACCCCTTATTCTTAAACTGTGGCCCCTGGTTCTGCACTCCCCCAACATCGGGAACATGTCAAAGTGAGTCACCGCACAATTACAAATAATACATTCCATCCAGCCCCAACTTTCCCGGGGGAGATTGGAAATAATTGAAGATTCTGATGAGTGACTTCATTAATTAACAATCTGCTCTGAAAGTTTCAAGTGACGTTTCCTTGTTCTGTCTCAGCAACCACAGGGTGGAGTATCCACAACGCTGAACAGCAAGCCTCAAATACCCTAAAGACGGAACGACTTGCATTTACATAGTTGCCTTCCACGGTCTCCAGATGTCTTAATGCATTTCACAGCCAATTAAATATTTACTCAGGTGTAGTCACAGTTGAGATATGTCAAATTATCTTCACACAGCAAAATCCAACAAATAACCAAATCATCTTGCTCAACAGTGTCGGTAAGAGGCAAACATTCTGACAAAGGGTTCCCACCTGAAACATCACCGATTCCTTATCCCCAGAAATGCTGCCTGACCCGCTGAGTTCCTCCAGCATTTTCTTGTGTTTGTGGAAATATCAAGGTTGCAGTTCCTGGTGTCTGTGCAAATATCAGTATTCAGTAAAGCACTGGTCTGGGGGCAGGCCTGGATACCCCATGGACCACCGCAGAATGGATGAAGAAGGTCGAGAGATGCCAGACTCTGTCTGCGTTCTCTCTCCACTTCCCTTCATCCAAGTGTAAGTGTGAAGTAAAACACCAGTCCAATTCAAATCCTTCCGAAAACCCCCAGAAATATGACTAATAATAAATCATTTAGCTGTTGAGAATCATACATTTTTAATGCTAATTCTCCATGGAGATGGAGTCCAAAATCCGTTTAGGGGAGATTGATGTGTGGGAAGGCACGGCAGAAGCTCGTATAGACTGAAGATAGACACAAAACGCTGGAGTAACTCAGCGGCTCAGGCAGCATTTGTGGAGAACATGGATAGGTGACGTTTCACAGAGTGCTGGAGTAACTCAGTGGGTCAGGCAGCATCTGTGGAGAACATGGATAGGTGATGTTTCGGGTTGGGACCCTTCTTCTCACTGAAAGGGGAGGGGAGAGAACTGGAGGTAAGAAAAGGCCAGAACAATTGGTGGTGATTGACGGTGTTTTTTCAGTCAGCCATGAGAGTTTAAAGTGCATCTGATCTGTGGGTGAGGGTCTACACCCTGCTTGATGTAAACCCTCCAAAACTGGTACTTCTCCCTGAATTCCACGTACGCCAGATTTTAAAAATTGGCCAATATTTCCAGCGAGAGGCACAATTAAATTATTGAGACTTTATAACAAAGTTTAATTGGCAGGGGACATTCTCATGGCGATGTCGTGACAACGGCGCTGAAGCAAGGTTTAAGGATGGGATTGGTTTTGACATTGTGCTCTCCTGCTCCGTCACTCACACACACAGCAGAGCGTGGAGTGCAGATATGGAATCATTAATCTCACTTACACCCCGACAACGTGAATGGCTGGAAGTGGAGGTGTGGGAAAAGGGGACGCTGAACAACATTCTGAGTGCTTCGAAAATAATTTTTAATCAGTTGCCGGACAAATCTACCCGGCCCTTACAGCGCCCTGTCCCTAGACCCTAGACTCTCCCCTGATTCACTTGTCCATCTCTGTCGAAGGCCATTCCTTTCTCTCTCTCTCGCACTCCGCACCTTCCCATGCAACCTCAGCAGATGCAACAACTGCCCTTTCATCTCCGTCCTCTCCCACTGACCCGTACGCAAGCACTCCTTCCTCCAGAAGCGGCTGGTCAAGCAGGAGGTAGCACTGTAACCAACACCCAGTCGAAGGTAGCGTTACGTCAACTTTATAAGTGAGGTAGAGCAGGAGACTATAGGTGGAAGGGGACAGGGCCAGAGGGGAAATGGACAAATGGGTGCCCATCTCATCTGTATCCACCTATCACTTTGTCCCACCCTTACCTCCCTTACAGATTTCTCCCCCAGCCTCCCCCCCCTCTCTCTCCCCCCCCCCACCACCCACCACCACCACCAGTCTGGAGAAGGTTCGCAATCCAAAACGTCAAAAAAAAGACACAAAGTGATAGAGAAACTAATCACGATTCAGGAGTCAGGCAGCATCTCTGGAGAACACGGATAGATTATGTTTTAGGCCAGCACCTCTTCTGACTGATTATTACCTATCCATGTTCTCCACAGATGCTGCCTGACCCACTGAGTTACTCCAGCATTTTGTGTGCTTTTTGATGTGTAGTTGCCTCTGCTGAAGAATATACCATTCCTTGGGTCTTTCTGATCAAATAACCTTCGACAGTAAACGGTGGTGTACTTGTCTATTGGTAATTAAGTTTGCGCATTTAGTGGGAGACTATTGCACCTGACATCAGATAACTCCTTCCAAGAAACATTCCTCTGTTTTTTGCCACCAATGGCCAATGTTTGTCTTCTGTGGTGAATATGGAAATCGTAAAATAATGGGCTTGTCCCACTTGGGCGGTTTTTCAGCGGACTGCCGGCGACTGTCAAGTTGCTGGCACTCGCCTGAAAAACCGGCTACTGGAACGGCGACTACCAGAGTGGAACACACACACACACGCACGCACGCACGCACGCACGTACACACACACACATCGCAAAGGTGGGGGCCAGGTCAAGCGGGGGAGCGCTGTCTGAAATTCATACAGTGCAAAGCCAAGGTGATACAGACACACACCGCGATGAACAGGAAGGTTGGCGCTGTAATTAAGATGGCTAGCACAGTGCACAGTAAGTCCTTTAAAAGAGGGGGGAGGGAGGGAAGAGGGGGGAGAAGGGAGCAGAAGGAGTGGAGAGAAGGGGGGGGAGACACTTTTAAGCAGCCAGACAACTTTTAATAAGCCAGAGATACACGGCTGTGAAGCTCAGCGGACATTTAACACTACCAGTTGGTTATCCTTGGTTCTGAAAACTCCTGCTTATGTCTTTTTCCCCAATGAGTTAATGAAATTGACGGGTCAGCAAAGGCGATTAACTAAAACTACCTACGACTACCTACCTATAACTACATGGTGACCCCACTACAACTGCACCACGACTACAGGAATATCCATTATCTCCAAGGTGACCAATTTCTGGTCGCAGAAAATGTTTCAACATGTTACGGCGACCATACTGAGGCCGCGACTTGTTCCCAGAATGCGGGAACTCCTCGCAACCATGAAGGAGACTCACCAGAGAGCACCAGCAAACATGTGGCAAGCGCAGAGTCTCCTGCACCCGCCCAAAAAGTTGCCTAAGTGGGACAGGCCATAACTGTCACAATTCATTGAGGTCTCACTTCTTTTCCGTTAGCATTGAAATACAAGCCTTTCTCAAAGCATCAGGTGGAAAGTCATCTAAATCCAGCAACTAAGTCTGCTCGTGACTGCCTGGTGAAACGGTGTTATGAGGCTCTCCGAGACAAGACAGTGCCTTTACCAACCAACAGCACAGTCACCGCGCCAAAGACTTGGGATAACTCAGCAGGACAGGCAGCATCTCTGGAGAGAAGGAATGGGTGACGTTTCGAGTCGAGACTGAAGTCTGAAGAAGGGTCTCGACCCGAAACGTCACCGTTCCTTCTCCCCAGAGATACTGCCTGTCCCGCTGAGTTACTCCAGCACTTTGCGTCTATCTTCGGTGTAAACCAGCATCTGCTGTTCCTTCCTAATTCTAGTGCACCAATCTAGTTCTTGAACAGAAACACTTAAACCTAACATCAGGACTCTCTAGTTTGGAAGACAATTCTTTTTGATTATGTGCAATTAGAGGGAAGTATAACATATTAAAATAAGCGCAAGGAATGTGCAGTATGTAAGGATAGGTAGACAAAGGTGCTGGAGAAACTCAGAGGGTGAGGCAGCACCTATGGAGTGAAAGAATAGGTGACGTTTCGGGTCGAGACATCCCGCTGAGATTCTCCAGCATTTTTGTCTACCTTCGATTTTTCCAGCATCTGCAATTCTTTCTTAAACAGTAAGTAAGGGGGAAGTTAGTTTTTATGCTCACCTTGTGTTGCTATGTAGTGACGAGGCCGATGGTATCCCTAAACAAATAACAAAAAGAGAAAATAAACTACATAATAAGAGCATCGACCATTTTTCTCTCACAATGTTCATCGTGAACAAGGTGTGTAACACCGATAAACGCTCGCACTGTCTCTAATCGGACTTTACTGGACTTAATCTTGCATTAAATGTTATTCCCTTTATCCTGTATCTGTACACT